>NC_092254.1:11060000-11382500 GCF_036320965.1 Panulirus ornatus
TTCATGAATACAGCTTGAAGTTGAAGGCTTCAATTGATGATCCTAGCTCTTGATAGCTCTAAAAGTCCAAGTAACCAAACAGTTACCACCACAGTGGAGTCGAGACTAATATGAGTAACATTAAACTGGAATTGGGTAAGTCATTTTCCTTATTCATAAGAAACTCGTTATGTTTGGCATCATACATTTTTTTCTTTCATCTTCAAAACTCTCCTCGTTTTCTGAGGGTGCAAATTAAGATCGTAAGATGGGGTTAGGGCGCTTATTGGATGTGGAATTCTTTCCAGCCTCACAAATTGCTCATTTCTAGCACCAGATCAATCGCCAAGTGAAGTTATTAGGAGTTAAGAAGGAAAAAAAAGTTAATAAGGTGACGCAAGGAAAGGAAGCTATTACTGAAAAGATGATCAAAGCATTTCGTCATAAAATGCTCAACACATATGTGTATCTTTAAAGTAAACGCCATCTTCCGTAGGTCAGTCAAGGTCTTCTGGCAGTCAAAAATGTACATACATATTATACTGCTGACTTTCAATAGCAAAATGATACTCGCTCAAAATACTGTTAGCTATAATGATGTAGAGGAACAGTGTATGTTACTGACTTAATTCTATATAGGCTTTAAATGATCGTTTTATCAAAGCCCTTATATATATATATATATATATATATATATATATATATATATATATATATATATATATATATATATCTATATATATATATATATATACATAATCTGAACTGTATGGCTAGTGTCAAAGGCTGTATTAAAGTGAGCGCACTTTTCACCATACTTGTAAAGGGCCAAGGGGCGTCGGAGGAGATGCGTAAAAAAGAAAAAAAAAAGATGCATCTCTACTGAAGTGAGTGAAGATGTATATACCGAATGTGAAGTGAAGGTGACTTTGGTAGTAGACCTCCCTCCATAGTGAACGTGTTGGTAAGTGATAGTGAAGATGGTGACACAAGACCCTCCCATTCACTCGAGGTGGCGGTGGTTGTTGGGGTGCGGTTTTGGAATATACCAAGTTGGTATTTGTGGTATCATCTTCTTTCTCAGTTGTCTAAGGTTTTATCAGCCTTCTTCATCCTCGCTCCAAAAAACATTCGCCCACTACCGAGTTCTTCTGATCTTTCTCACTTGTGCTAGGGAGAGAGAGAGAGAGAGAGAGAGAGAGAGAGAGAGAGAGAGAGAGAGAGAGAGTCGGGTAATTATGTTAACCAAAAACAATGATGGTTCTTTGGGTTAAGCTAATGGTTTAAGCCATCAAGGTATATATATATATATATATATATATATATATATATATATATATATATATATATATATATATATATATATATATATATATATTCGTACACAAGTTGTCTTATTGCCTATTTTTGTCTGTGTATTTGGATATGCGCAATTTTGAATGTATGGTACAACTCTAATACGATATCATTTAAGGTTATTAAAAGGAAAGTGATGTACTTAGTTCATGGCATGTGCTGAAATATGCGCCCATCTACTGGGCGAACTGCACCTCGTACACAGAGGGTGACGAGTGGCTGTGCGCGCTAATATAAAACCTTTCGCTAAGTAAAGGAGGAGATTAAGTTTGTCAGGTCACTGCGCTTAGCTTAAAGCTTTACAGGATTTACCCCATCACGCTGGGTTAAACCCTTTAGCACGGCGGCACGACCCCCTTCACTTGAGAGCGGTGCTACACGACAACATTAGTGAAGGTGTGTGTGTCTGTGTGTGTGTACACGACGCTTTAGCACGACGATGCTGCTGTGTAGCACAGCGACAATATGAAGTTGTCGTCATTAGGTATGTTGGCGTGACCTCTGACCTGACCTTTAAGGGTCAAGTTGCGAGTGGGTGGGATAGCATTCTGTTAACCCACCTCTTATAAGTATTTGGATTATTCATATGACGTAGTCAAGATTTGTTTGAAAAAAAAAAGATAATCGAATAATATTGTGTGTCAGTAGAAATCATAGAATTAATTCGAAGTGTACATTAATTTTTTGTATCTTGTTTGAAAAAAAAAAAATAGAATCGAAGGATATGGTGTAGCAGTAAAAATCATAGAATTAATTTGAAGTGTACATTAATTTTTTGTATCTTGTTTGAAAAAAAAAGAAGATAGAATCGAAGGATATGGTGTATCAGTAAAAATCATAGAATTAATTTGAACTGTACATTATTTTTTTCTATCTTTTTTCTTTTAAATGTTAGGTGAGATGGTTCAGGCAGCTGAGGCCCTAATCAAGGCAATCTGTTAAAGCTACACCCTAGCCTGAGCCAGGTACCCATTGTATCGACCAACCCGCTAGGGTTGGATGAACAGCTGGGTTGACTGTGGACCGACTGTCGTAACCAGGATTCGAACCTATGCGCTCGACCCTGGGCGGCTCGTGAATGCGTCACGGTCAGTAATGATAACTGCCACACTACGGGAATCAATAATTAATCTTCATTTATGCATCTATTTACTAATGTATTCTAATCCCCGGGGAGGCCATATCAAATGTTTCTGATGGTAGATGAGAGAGCTCTGATTAAACCCATCAGGTTCCCTCGACTATATGGAATAATGTGATCGGGGACTAAGGAAATCATAATATCGACAGGATTTTACAAAGCCGAACGTCCTGTATGATTGCACTAAGAAGGAAACCCAAGCTATTTCTTAGATTACCACTACGGATCTGTCAAGTGTACGGACACGAACTCATATGGACAACCCTCACAAAATACGAATGAAACTTGCACGATAAAATTTGACATTTAGGAACTGGGAAGAGGAAGTTGTGATGATGAGGAAGTTGTGGTGATTAGGAAGCTGTGGCAATGGGGGGATGTTGTGGTGATGAAGTAGTGACGACGAGAATAGAAGAAATCTGTGTATTCAAGCGAGTTTGGAAAACTTGATGTGCGACAGTCACCACTGAACTTGGAAAGGAAGTACGGAAGATACACAGTATGGTGGAGACTTTGATCTAAGTCTTCAACTTAAGCGACAGAGTAAAGAATAAATTAACAAGCGGAAGGATGTAAATCTTTAGGTGGAAGAAACTTTGCCTCACATAACGCTTATCTTTTGCACCGCACGGAGGGAGAGGCGATGAGGAATGGTGAGAGTGGATGATAAGCTGATGGAAACACGTATGGAGTAAATAAACAGAAATGTGAAGATCATTAAACACCTGGGTTGAACACGATGGAGTTGATATTTAAGGATGCGAAAATTTTTTGTGTTGACTTCCGTAAAGGTGAAGAGTATTAGTGAGCGACAAAATGTCTGCATAAGGAACGGCTTTTGAGTGTTGAACTCTTTCAATAGACACAGATTGCCTCACGAATGCACACGTAGTGTGGATAGCTTGTACTGGATACGCTATTATATTTACGAACATTGTTTGGATATTGCTTGTAAGGAAACACAGATAAACTAATAACTCTTTAGACAGAGTGTAAATGGCTTGTAATGGAAAGTAGGTAGACTCGTAATTTTTTAAGACATAAGTATGGCCAGCAAGTAGAGGAAAATAGATATACAAGCAAGTTTTTAATGCCGTTGTTCTGGTATGTGTCAGGGGAGAGAAAATTGAGCCCTACTGCAGATGAACTCCAACAGTTAATCATTCAAATTTCAGATCTGGAATGTTGACTGTTCCAGTCATAAAGAAAAGTAATTTCAAGAAGGAAACGTGGAAGGTCTCGAAACAACAAGATGTGTCGGGGCAAATGCTGGAGGACAGTGCCATATAAAGAGAGGACTACTTTGATATGTTTATTTTGCTTTAGCAGAAGTGAGAGTGGAGACAGAACGCGTTAGGTTGTGTACTGACTGGAATGCAGTTCACCGTCCGAGGTGAACACAAGACCTTAAAAACTAGTACAGACGTTGAGCATGAAGCTAGCGGAAGATCATTAAACTGGGATTAAGACGAATGAAAGAGAGAGAGAGAGAGAGAGAGAGAGAGAGAGAGAGAGAGAGAGAGAGAGAGAGAGAGAGAGAGAGAGAGAGAGGTGTTTCCCTTGAGAAAATCTTGGCCGCAGTTTAGAAATAGTTTTTCGAGGCAGGAAGTGAGTCTCCCAGCTTGGCGGGAAAGTGATGGGAAGGGGTTAGGGGAGGGTGGAGAAAGAAAATTAATTGCGCGACAGTTAAGAGTTGAAGCGAGAGAGAGAGAGAGAGAGAGAGAGAGAGAGAGAGAGAGAGAGAGAGAGAGAGAGAGAGAGAGAGAGAGAGTCAGCCAGCCATCGGCTGATCTGGACGAAGTGACACGTCGGGTGTAAAGATTAATTTTACTCAAGTCTTGAACGTGGCCATGGATTAAGGTCGGGGGGGGAGGGAGAGAGAAACAACAGAGGTGAAGACTATTGGATGAGCCAACTGCCGGAAACGAAACAAAAGAGTTTGCAATGACAATAAAGAAAATGGAATGGAAGACTCCAGGGGGGAGGGATGGATGGACGAATCACCATTGGAACTGTTCTAGGGAGGAGAGAGACACCCTGGTGTTGATGATCATATACGTCTTCATTAAAGTGTGGGAGACAGGGAGAAATCTTGAGGAACAAGCTCAAATAATCTTTTGTTCCCAATAGCTAAAGACTCGATATATCAATATGTAAGAACACCAGAAGAATATCCCTGTTGCTACGTTAGTAAAATCTTTGAAAGAATCTTGAGTAGAAGATTGAAAACTTAAGTCAATCCAGATTCATGTGTCGAAGGGATATGATGAATTTAGCGTTTGCGATGAAGCTTTGAGAAAGGGAAACAGCCCGTTATTAGGATGCAGATCAAAACATCACATTCTCAAGCATTATTGATCGTGTCCTGAGGAATAGGGTTTAAGGAAGATACTGTAGAGGCAGTAATATGAATCGCAGGTGAATCTTATACGAGCCTTTGGAACCCTTCGTCAGTGCATGTAAGACTACAGTAAAGTCAGACTTGGGAGAGGGAAGACTGTTTGATGTCACTTGTGGAGAGACAGGATTGTATGATGTAGCATCAGAGAAGTGGAGAAGGTCAGGGTGGAATGGCTGGAGGAAGACGAACTATTCCAGAGTACAGAAGATTTACGAAACCCATTACCTGAAAGGCCATTGACCTAACATGAGGAAGGTAAGAAGAAATCTTTATATATATATATATATATATATATATATATATATATATATATATATATATATATATATATATCTTTCTTTCAAATTATTCGCCATTTCCCGCGTTAGCAAGGTAGCGTTAAGAACAGAGGACTGGGCCTCTGAGGGAATATCCTCACCTGGCCTAGTTCTCTGTTCCTTCTTTTGGAAAATTAAAAAAAAAACGAGAGGGGAGGATAAATAGATGAATATATATATATATATATATATATATATATATATATATATATATATATATATATATATATATATATATTTCTTTCTCATTTTGATTTATGAGTAACTGTGTTCCTCTTGAGCGCGCATGTCTGTAGGCGTCGCTGATGAAAACGTTTCCACACAATCAAGGACCGAAACGTTGGTGGTGGACCGTATAATCAAACTCCCTGCTGGACCATGCCTGTCTCTGGTCACCATCACTCACACCAGGTGTCTGGCAGCCTCAAGTCACAACGTATGATCTGACAGATGTTGCCTTGGTGAGAGCTTCCTTGTCAGGCTCCGTGAATATGCTGGGATGTACAACCATTCCTGCTCACTCCTGCTCTGCTCTTCACAATGTCATCCTTTGTAGACTTGCCAGTTAGCATTATGTAAGCGCCTCTGGTCTCCCTCGCAGTGGCGTTCCTATCTTTTTGGTCGCTTTATTCACAAGGGACGTACTTTTAACTTTTATTCGAGGCCTGGATCCACTACAGTCACGTTTTCTTTCACGGCGAAGACGCTGCGAAGTGAAGACGTAAGGAAGAAGATCGAAATTCTCAAGAGAATAGAAACATCAATTACGCTCGTGTTACATAACCGCCTGCAGTAACGCTCACCGTTACTGGAGATTTCCCTGAGAATTCGCGTCACGGTGTTACAATCCTAGGGGCACTGACGATGCGAACCTTCGCGTATGAGAATGTAACCTTTGACCTGGAGGAATGATCCATTTGCAGGTTCATTGTATCCAAGGGTCGTACAGTCGTATTATCAAGGATTGGTGTACTACCGTCGGGCTGCGAGGGCTAATACTGGAGTACAGCACACATACGAACACCAGAGAGAGAGAGAGAGAGAGAGAGAGAGAGAGAGAGAGAGAGAGAGAGAGAGAGAGAGACAGAGAGAGAGAGAGAGGCACCAGCAGGAATTTATTGAAGAGAGGAACATAAAGTTTCAAATATGACGGCGGCAGAATATATATATATATATATATATATATATATATATATATATATATATATATATATATATATATATATATATATATATATATATGCTCCCTGCGACCTATCTTCAACTGCAGGAAGGTAAAGAGTACAAGAAGAAAGACGTATTGAAGGATAGTTCTTCTATTCTTTTTATCTTTTTTTTTACATAGGATTATTACTAATTAGTGTTAATGTATGGAAGACCATTGTGGATATATATCCATTCCACGTCCCGGCTTGTCCGTCTGCTGAAATTATGTTCTCACGTTTAGTTAAACTAATTGGAATGTTGGCACTGAAGTGATGCAGGTACGTACACGTAGGGGGAGAGCTAGAGAGGCCACGATTGTACAATGGGCAGGAGGAACCTCATGTGAAATGTGGGTAGGACAGTTTAACAATGGACTGGGAGAGGATACCTGGGCCAGTTTTAATGAGGTAACAATAAATTCTTGTTTGCTGGAAGATTGAGATTAAGAAGTAAGTACACACACACACACACACACACACACACACACACACACACACACACACACACACACACACACATCTCCGCTGGGAGGTTGGAATTAATATGAAGTATGACGTTCATGTATTCTTTCATTTTTTCCCAGCGAGGGATATTTCGTCCTTTTTTTTTCAATCACGTCAGCGAAAAGGATTTTAAGAGATTTTCAAACAGTAAAATAAAAAAAAAAAGAATTGGCTGAGGTTAAGGTCAAATGTGGTGGTTTTTTGCGGGTTTTGTGGGCAGCGTTTAAAACAGTTCCGGTGGATATAGGTTGTATTCCAGCGGCCTGGGTGGAAACGGGAAGTGTTTAAACAGCTTGGGTAGATTGTAGGCATTGTTGAACAAGCTCGCGTGGATGTGGGCAGTGTTCAAACAAACCATTTTCTGTTTTTGCTTCCTCTCTCTCTCCTCTCCTCTCCTCTCCCTTCCCCCCCTCTTCCCATTTCTTTCTTCTCACCTCTCTCTCTCTCTCTCTCTCTCTCTCTCTCTCTCTCTCGAGCAGCATCTGGCCCTCACCATAGTCTTTGTCTGTTGTGGACTTGACCCTGAGTGGATGTGTTGCAAGTGCTCAGACAGACCTCGAGTGGAGGAGGTGGTGGAGGAGGAGGAGGTGGTGGAGGTGGAGGAGGAGGTGGTTGTTGCCTGTAATTTTCCCTTGATGCAAACGAGGTCCAACTTTCACCGTCCAAAAAGACCTTTTTTTTCCGTTAATGATCATTAAATTGTGAACTTTCTCTCGAAGTATATCCTCCTCCTCTTCCTTGACGATTGAATTAGTGTCTGTTGTCGTTGCTGGCTGGCTGGCTGGGTGGCTGTCGGAGAGAGAGAGAGAGAGAGAGAGAGAGAGAGAGAGAGAGAGAGAGAGAGAGAGAGAGAGAGTCCTGTCGGGTCCTGTGCTTAGTAACTGGATGTGGTGGTGTTCTCCTCCTCCTTGCGTCATAGGGGTAGGGTGTTGTAGCTCAGTCCTGTCTGCCACTCTGTGTCTGTCTATCTGTCTGTTTGCACGTACGTTTCATACGTGGACGTCTGTTAGATACAAGCTCCTCGTGGGGATGTATATTCATAGGAGTAGTGGCGGCGAGATGTTGAGGGAGGTGGAAGGATGAGATCTGACGTGGTAGATGATGGGGGGAAGAATAAGGACCGAGAGCTGACGTGGTGAGGGTAGGGAGAATGAGGGTTGAGGAGGTGAGGGGTGGGAGAATGAGGGTTGAGGAGGTGAGGGGTGGAAGAATGAGGGTTGAGGAGGTGAGGGGTGGAAGAATGAGGGTTGAGGAGATGAGGGGTGGAAGAATGAGGGTTGAGGAGGTGAGGGGTGGGAGAATGAGGGTTGAGGAGGTGAGGGGTGGGAGAATGAGGGTTGAGGAGGTGAGGGGTGGAAGAATGAGGGTTGAGGAGGTGAGGGGTGGAAGAATGAGGGTTGAGGAGGTGAGGGGTGGAAGAATGAGGGTTGAGGAGGTGAGGGGTGGAAGAATGAGGGTTGAGGAGGTGAGGGGTGGGAGAATGAGGGTTGAGGAGGTGAGGGGTGGAAGGATGAGTGTTGAGGAGGTGAGGGGTGGGAGAATGAGGGCTGAGGAAGTAAGGGGTGGAAGAATGAGGGTTGAGGAAGTGAGGGGTGGGAGAATGAGGGTAGGGAGATCAGGGTGAGAGGATAAAGACTGAGGTGATGAGGGTAGGAAGATGAGAGCTGAGGTAGCGAGGGGTAGAAGGATGAAGTGTAAGGAGGCAAAGGGCGGGTGTGAGGGCTGAGGTACTGAGAGAAGGGAGGATAAGAGCTGAGGAGGTGAGAAGGTGAAGATGAGGGATGAGGGAGTGCGGGAGGGAACAATCATAGAGGATGGTTGAAGGTAAGAGGTCGTCCTTGCATTGTGTGAAGCCTTCGTGGTCATCCCCCTTGGATGACTACGTGTGATCAGCAGTTCTCACGGAGAACCAAAGAGGAGAATTCGTATTAAGACTGAGGCATTTCAAAGAGATTCGATCGTGGATTTTAGGGAAAATTAGATGTGTCAAGAAAAATCTACCTGAAGTATAGTTTCTCTGCATATATAAAGTACTGAAAATACTCCAAAAAGTATAGTTTTCGTGTATATAGAAAGTTATGAAAGTCTCTCCCACGTATAGTTTCAGCGAGCATAAAGTGCTGATGTCAGATATGTAAAGTTCTGATTATTCATTCTAAAAGAGGTCATGAGTCATGAATAAGTGAATGCTGTCTCCTTCATTCATTAGTTGATATAATGAAGAAATGGCGATAATTCACTTAAGTTCCATTCTATTCATTAGAGTGAAATAATAATAGTTAACCTTTTGGTCGTAAAATTGGCATGCCACTCTTCTAATGAAAACATAAACAACTTAAGTCCTGCATGACAGTAAAGCTTCGACATAATTCTGGGGAAGATGGTCTCAGAAGCAAGGAAGGAGAGGCGTCCAGCTTCGGAAAGTTTTGGGAAAGAGAGAGAGAGAGAGGAAGAAAGAAAAAGAGAGAAAGAGAAAAAGAAAACTCAAGGCTAAAGTGTCTCCTCTTCCCTTAGGAGGAGACGTAATTAGTCCTGGTCCTCTGGTGGCAGAAACTGTTAATAAGAAAGTCAGTCCCTGCAACTCCACTCACTGCAGCCTCCATCAGGCTGGTGGGCCAAGTTTGAATAAATAGAAGTCCTGAAGTTGCATCCAGAGCTCTCTTCCCACATAGCGAGCGAGCGCCCCCTTTGCCTCAGCAGGAGTCAGGGATATTCCGCGTCCCTGCACGGGATCCCGCTGCACAGTGTTCGCCGTCGGGTGAGGAGTTTATATCAAATAGTCAGTCATTTACGGCGCTTTCCTCACAATAAGTCATGCAGGATGAGACGTAGACAAGGAGGGAGGGAGGAGGCCGGTCGGCCGGCGCGCGCCGGATAAAACTACAGCCCCGGGGTCTTGGTGAAGGTGGAATGAGGGAGGAGGAAGAGAAGATGTATCTTAAATACATGTTGAGGATATATACCAGGAGGAGAAGGAGGGCAGATACATGTTGTGGATATATGCCAGGTGGTGGAGTAGAAGGAGGGCAACAGTATCCTAAATTCCTGATCTGTGTAGATAGAGACAGGTTGGCAAAGGTGAAATTTGGCTTCTCTTTGTCACACATGCAACCATTCCCTCCTCTGGGATCCGACATTGCTAGTCGTAGACTGCGAGGTAGCTGGGTGCACGTAGTATCATATGTGGGCCAAACTTTACGATCATGGGGGTTCCAGATGCTCTCTCCCTATCCAGTGCAGTGACGGACGAAGTCTGAGGATTTCCAGTGGGATTCGATTCCACCAGAGTCGTGTGATACTTTTCAAATAATCACGGAGTAACCTTCTTTATAGTTGGTGCCATAGGGAGCGATAGCCCATAGAGCAGGATCTTGTCTGATCTCCTTAGGCACAAGAATACAACCCTTGGGTACGATAGTCTGCCTCCCTTCCCTCCCTCCCTCTTCAAGAAAAAAAGGAATAGTTCCACCGCGCGCAAGGTCTCAGTGTCACACGGTATGTGGTGTATCAGGATTCTGAAGCTTGTAGAATTAGCATGACCCGATTATATTCTTTGGTTTCGATCATAGTCTTGGTATACGTCATAATCATAATCACAATTTTTGCTTATTGTTGATATGTATATTACCGATGATGATAAGAATAATAGTGATAATAGATAAGATTTTTTCTGAGTATAAATGCAGCCATAGGCTGAAAGCACAGAAACATACAAAAAAAAGAGACAATAGTTCTTTTTTTTGCGTGTGTGTGTGTGTGTGTGTGTGTGTGTGTGTGTGTGTGTGTGTGTGTGTGTTTCAGCATTTTTTCTTTACTAACTCTACATACTGATATGGATGTATATTCATATGTCAAATTGTGTATGCTGGGCTTTACGTAATGTTTATACTTTTATTCAAAGCGTTGCCGGGGTAGGGTGGGGGGGAATTCGTTTGAAATTTAATTTGGCTTCAAAACCACTGAAATATATGCATAAATACGGGCGTTCGGCATGAAGCCCTTCCAATAGATTAATTACAATGCCAAATTCATTCACTGGGTGATGTATACGACTGCCACTGTTGGCATCCTATATTTATAGCTGGGTACATTATACTCCACGATTAGAATCCTTCCCGAACACAGCTGGATGGCGTGCGTATGTGTCTGTTCCAGAAAGGATGTGTTCTTAAACTGTTCGTGCCAGTAAATGGCGTTCCCCTATACATTATAGCAGACAATAAGGGTCGCTCCGTATATCACTGAAGTCTACTGGTTCCTCTGTAAATTGCAACACTGTTCGCCTCCATGTATTATACAACAAACGAATGGTTCCCTTTCACGATCACAGAGGACTCTGTTGGTTCGTTCCTTGAGTATTGGTAATATAGCGTTGGGATCCCCCTTCTACGAGGCTCCTGCAGCTTCAAGGCTGCGCTCCGGGCAGAAGAAGGGAAATGTTGTTCTCCTTTGGAACGAGGAGGCTCTCGACGTTATTGTACTCTTTTCCATCCATTGACCATGACACAACCTCACATCGGTGCAACCAGTGAAAGAGTCTAGTGATACAGGTTCGTCATATAATACAAAAGACGGATAACCTCTTTAGAATATATTAAGGCAGACCACTTCTCAATGTATTTTTCAATCTTCGTCGTATGATGGTTCTCAACGCTGACCATAACTCACACTTCAGCCCTCCGGAACCAGGTTCGAAAACTGGACGAGACTATGTGGCTCAGCGGTAACCCATCTGTCTATCCTCATCTTGAGGCTGGTCGATACATGGGTTATCTGGCGGAGTTTGCAGCGCCTAATTCAGAGAGACAATCATGAGTTTGTGATCACTGACCCCTCATGAGCCAGGAGTAAAGGATTAATAGGTGTGGATTCAGAGGTATCTAATAAAAACAAAAGAGGTCGAACGTGTTACAGGAGTGGTCGTGGCGACTAGGAAGTGGTGTTGGGTCTTGGTTAGTTACTGCAAATCGTTTGGAAAAGAGGATCATGACTTCAATAACCTCAGACCGATAGCGCCAACCCAGTTCTTGTAGTGGACAGTTAAATCCCCGTCATTGAGGATTTCCGCACGTGGATGGCAGGGAATTTTGATAGTCGGAAAGTTAGTACGTTCATAGCTAGAGGAAACTGGAAAGAAATGAACTAAACATAGAAGTAAAGTCTTTATAAGATAAGGAATTAATGAGGTAGAGAGCTTTGATGTGGGGAGACTGAAGATCTATGTAGCGAACAATATATGTTTTTATTTTCCTTTCTTTTGCTGCAGGAAGCACATACACCGTCCTAGGAGCGGAAACCTGGTGTAAATATCATTGGCGGAGATTTGATAATAAAGGGGAAAACGGCAGCCTTGGACAGCTATTAGAGATGCCGTTAAAGCAGAGGGAGGGAGGGAGGAAGGGAATCTGGATCTACGTCTACCAAAAGTGCAGAGACTGACATGGTAAGACCCAGGTTTAAAAAGCAGTATCGACGAAACACCATAAGGCTGGTCCCTTACGATATTACAGCAGACTACATGACCCTTTGTGTATTGCACTGTTTTCGCAGTGTTATTACCTTACTCAGTCACAGCAGGAGTGTGGCCTCGGATCACAGCCAACACAGGGAGGTGGTGACAAAAATACCCTCAGCTTTCAATCGTCCACACTTGCATATCTCTTGGGTATCGTTTATGCTTTTGGTATTTATTGTTTGTGTATGTTTTATAAGTGTTTTAGTATATATATATATATATATATATATATATATATATATATATATATATATATATATATATATATATATATATGAAACACGATAAGTTCCCAAGTGCACTTTCGTGTCATAAGCACATCATCAGGTGAGATACAGGAGAGAAATATAAAAGTCAGTTGATATACAACGAAGAGACGTAGCTAGGACGCTATTTGGTAAACATGTAATTGTCCAAGACAGACAACGAGCGTATCATAAACTTATAATGTGGACAAGAAGGTGAATTGTTTTCATATTTTATCATCAATAAAGTTATCCAATTTGTATAGACCATCATTAATATTAAGATTATAATTCTTTGTGTATTCAATAATAGAAGATTCAGTGATATTTCTCGTCGTTATATATATATATATATATATATATATATATATATATATATATATATATATATATATATATATATATATATGATATGGTTTCACAAGGTAAACCCAGAAGCTTATGACAGAATACTTCTCGTGTTTACTAAGTTAGGTAATTTGATCTCGTCTGGACATTTGCCCGCAATATTATGCTCTTTGTTTCCGAGGTGGTACCGAGTGACTGCATCGTAATATGATGCTTACAAGCATAAGTAAAAAGCTCCATTTTTCCCGTGTCAATCCTTGTTATCAGTAATAGCAAGCTATCATTATCCCTATATCCACAGTGTTTAAGCGTGTTTCCCCCTAATCTCCACAAGAGCAGGAGAGCATTATCATCCCTTTGTACACTTGTAATCATGAAATTTTGCTTAACTCCCCTCGTTTGGTTAATGACACAGCTATAATACCATCTTTACACAAACATCTAATTATATAAAAAAAAAAAAAAGGCTTTTCAAACATTCATTTTAACGACGTCTTTGTTTCCCACTTTCTTTTTTTGCGTCTCGGCAACCTGTTTTTTCCAGACATGTTCCAGTGTTGACTGGAAATGGCTTGGTATACTTTTCGGGAACATTAAAGAAGAAGAATGATACTGTTTGTTATATAACATTCCAGGCGTCCAGTTTCCAGTGAAAATCGTAGTAATGTGACCCGTTGCGCAAGTAGGTAATTTCTTGGTAATGTTTTTCTTGCGTTCCAGCCACTACTGTGTTCCAGGACGAAGACTCAGTTGGATCAGCCCTTCCATCTGGGGGTCAAAGTCTGGAGATGTTTTACGCTTGTTTATCTGTTACTCATGTTGTTTTCATTGTCAGTGGGGAAACTATTTTCCACCGTTTCTTGTTAGGCTTGAGTTGTGACCGACGTGTTCTATCTGAAGGATGGTTCATTCTGTTTCCAGAGCTGATTGTTGCATTGTGGTTACTGGTATGTAAATTGTTCAGCTGAAGTTCAGAATGTGTCGTTCTCAAAGTTATAAGTCCTTGTCTTTCCACCTCCTCCTCCTCCTCCTCCTCCACCATCACCATCAGTCGTGTTAGAATGACTTATACCTGAAGTTCAGTGACGTGAATGGTCACTGGAAGTTTTGTTTCAGCCGCGGCGTCACCACGATCAGAACTCATTTTACGATCACAGGAAGTTGAAGCAGAGTGAGAAATCTTCAAGGATTATGTACTCCCTCCCGAGGGCGGGAAGGAGTACATAATTTCTGGGACCAATTCTCATTAACAGTGATAGCAAGCTGTCATTGTCCATATATCCAAAGTGTTTAAGAATGTTCATCTTTTTCTCAACAAGGATCTATTTGGAGGGAGAACATTGCTATCTCAAGATTCACACTTCTCTCATTTATATTTTTTTTCACATGTAATTACATTTGCTTGCTATTCCATGATTCTTAGGCTCCATGGCCTAAAACTTTCCAGTAAACTAGGATTTCTTTCCAGGCATTTATCCTGGTTCAGTAAACTAGGATTCTTTCCAGGCATTTATCCTGGTTCAGTAAACTAGGATTTCTTGTCTTTTGTTCTACTTAGGCCGTCCTTGGAATGGAAAGGAGTCAGAGGTCATTAACTCTCATTTCTGGGATAAAAATTCTCTTGGAAATGAGCACAGTCATTTCTCTGGCAGAATAGATGAGGTTTGACATTTACACATGGTGGCGAATGTCGGCATTTCTAGTGGCGCAACTATTTTATTTTTTTTTTTTCCTAGTATTACTAGCATGAACATAACTCCAGCATGAATAATTTACACCCGTTCACAACTACAACCACCAGAGATGGTTGTAGTTGTGGTGATCGTCCGTGATTACTTTTTATGATTATTATTTGTGTGTTACGGGAAAAGTTTTACAAACCCGTGTTGCCCTCTCTCTTAACCTCACACACACACTCACCAGCCTGAGCCAGGTCTTATCGATCATATCTGCTCAGCTGTGCAGAAACTGCAGTAACCAGGATTCGAAACCAGGAGGTCTCATGGTCGCCATCGCTCACCACTACACTATGGAGGCTTGTGTATGTGTGTGTGTGTGTGTGTGTGTATGTGTTTCTTTGTGTACAAGGGGACAAATAAAGTAATAGTTTTCTTATCTGTTCTAGGGGTTTTTAGGACAACATGGTTGTAGCTAAATCCTTATGTACATGTTAGAGGGTTGGGGAGTGTTAGAGGGTTAGGGAGTGTTAGAGGGTTGGGGAGTGTTAGAGGGTTAGGGAGTGTTAGAGGGTTGGGGAGTGTTAGAGGGTTAGTGAGCGTGGTTTACGTTAAACTAGTATTCATATTATGAAACATAGCTCGTACGTCGTTTTTTGGTTTGAAATGTGGACAGTACAATTTGTTCGGTACAACTCGTTTGAGGTGGTTTTACACGCCAAATATATATATATATATATATATATATATATATATATATATATATATATATATATATATATATATATATATATGTTTCTTTCTTTTATACTGTGCAAGTAGCATGTTTTAACGAGCTCCAAATGTTTGTTTTGATGTCATATTTTGTGCGCGCGCGCGCGAGAGAGAGAGAGAGAGAGAGAGAGAGAGAGAGAGAGAGAGAGAGAGTACTTAAGACGAGAAGATCTTGCCTGAAAGTGTGCGTTTGTAATTATCTCTTCTGTAAAGAACCTATTTCTACTAAATGGGATGGGAGTTCTTCACTTGTAAGGCCCCATTTCTTCAGCATTTTCTACTACAATACATTTTTTTTCCTAGTTTCTGCTAACGATCTCAATTTCTTAACTTCCTTTGTGTGTGTGTGTGTCTGCGTCTGTGTCTCTCAGACACCAGATGTCCTGCGTTGTACCGAGACACTGAAACATATCCCTCTCCGTTTCCACAGGGTATGGAGGAAGGAGGGAAAGAGTGTAAGCGGATATGACCAACCTAACCTGAGGGAGCTTCCACCTAATAACATAAAAGGTAGGTGATGTTGTAAGCGTTTGTGTTGCCTCCCTTGATCCCTAGTGGTGCGAACTGTTGCCTCAACACCATCACCTGGTAGAGGACTGGAGGAAGGTAAGGGTCTCGCTTGTTCGTACCGGTACGTACGTATTGTCCTTTCTGTTACCCCAAGTTCGACTAAAGTCCGCCATGAGAAGGATTGCCTTTTAGATGTATCGTATGTTACTTAGAGGCGTCTTTCTGGTTGCCTTTTAGATGCATCGTTTGTTACTTAGACGCGTCTTTCTGATGAAGAAATAACATCATGTCAAGTGAATTATACACAGCTTCGTATTTCACAATTCCAGTATTTTGTTTTCATAGGTTTTTCTCTGTGATGTGAAGAGACTTTGACCTGGAAAGTTGCATTTTTCGTATCGTCGATTGAATTTGCCGTTCCCTGCTTATTTCTCGAGCGTGGCTTTTAAAGATGGGTGGCTGTAGAGAGTAGCCGTGCGCCCAAGGGAATATATACAACACCGTCTTGATTTAAGAAGGTAAATCCCAGAACCATCTTATGACAACCTCCGTGTCAATTAGGTTGTTAGACAGCAGCTGGCTTAGGGTAGTGCTTAAACTCCTGCCTTAGGGGGAGTACTGAAGTGATGCCCCGAACCAGCTGTCCTGACTTTGGAGGGAAGTTCCGGTGATGCCCTGGAACCAACTGATATACCTTCTCTGGGGCCCAGGACTGCTGGTCTGTCTCTCTCTCTGAGTAAACTCAAGCTGCTGCGCTTCGCTTAACTATGGTCTTAACAACTACCCTCTTGTTAGGTATTCACTTCTTGTCCTCTCTCTCTCTCTCTCTCTCTCTCTCTCTCTCTCTCTCTCTCTCTCTCTCTCTCTCTCTCTCTCTCGATGTAAAACCCCGAAAATCAACTTTGATTTAAGACGAGATGGGGGGTTGGGTGGGGTGGGGTTGGGGGTGTGGTAGCAGTTTTCGTTATCATCGTCGCATTCTCTCTCTCTCTCTCTCTCTCTCTCTCTCTCTCTCTCTCTCTCTCTCTCTCTCTCTCTCTCTCTCTCTGTTTTCTATTGACAGTTTTTCTTTTCTTTTCTTTTCACCCGGTGAGGTAAAGAGGACTGAAATTTCTATTCCTCCCTCATTCCGCGATTCCTGAAATGTATTATATAAAGCCTGGCCACGACGCAGACTTTGTGTGTGTGTGTGTGTGTGTGTGACTGGAGGTGTCGTCATGAAAGGAAAAAGAAAATGGAAGGGAGATAAGAAATGCCACAAAACACGACGATGATGGGGAGAGGGGGGGTGACTGTAATGATCCAGTCTCGTTATCTTTCTTTTCACAGTTTGGTGTTCCTCGCCTGGAGCTGGATGGATACATGACCCCCATCCCACTGTAGAATAACTGACACATCGTCCTTACGCCACAGAAGCAGACACAGTGTAGAGAAGATCTCTGGCCACTTTACAGTCTTGAAGACTTTGCTTTAAGACGGATCCAACATAATCAGTGAGACGATATCTTGTAGTCTTATCCCCCAAGCCATCCTGATCGATAGTCGCAAGTTCATCTTGCTCTGAATATGGTGTTCGTCGATCATATTTTGCCCTCATTCCTTTCTTTCTTCGACTAGTTTCGAGGAGGAGGAGGAGGAGGAGATGGAGGAAGAGGTCGTCTTCCCCCTCAAACATGACTGCTCTACAGGTAGCTAGAAGAAGCTAAAAACAGCTCCTAACTTCGTTATGCTATACTGCACTGTATGTCATTATACCCTCTAGTCTGTAAGATGGAGGTATTTCCCACCCACGTCACACTCTACGCCGTTGGTAATAACATAATCACGGGGGCGATAAGGATATGAAGTAGGCCGCTCGTGCTTCATCCTCTCTCTCTCTCTCTCTCTCTCTCTCTCTCTCTCTCTCTCTCTCTCTCTCTCTCTCTCCAACACAGACGCTCTGAGACTGACCCACTGAAGGGTGTTTGAAATATTCAGCAATTCCCTTTTCTACCACTTTAAACTTAAAAAAAAAACGTATAGTACTCAAAAACCCTTGGGGGGAGAAAAACATATTCTCAGAAGAAGACATCTTTAGGTTCAATATTTTACGCTGGAGACGTCTCAGAATTATCGGCATTTGCATAAGATGGAGCGAATCTTTTCACTGATTACTTCGGAGCGACGTCAGTTGACGCAACCCTTTACTTATGCGTCACATTCATTCCCTTCAGCTCCCCCCCTCCCCCCCCAACCTCAGCCTGAGGCATTAATCCGAGAGAGAGAAAAATATTTTCCTAATGTAGGATGGATTACTATTCTTCCCTAGGATCAATGGAGCTCGAGAAGATATGATCATTTTTTTTCTCTCCTGGAGTGAGGGAAGCGAGTACGTTCCACAGATGGTCATGGCCTTGATGCAGCGGTGTTGGCAGCAGACATCCAGCTTGCTTTTGGGACAGGGTGAAACCTGCAGTGTTGGCAGGAGGTTAGAGAGCTTGTCGGTTCTCGCAAGACCTCTGGTGTTGTCAGGAGACAGACTGTTTCTCGGCCAACGGAAAGCCGAAGATGGTGGCAGGAAACAGACTTCTTTTACGTGGGAGAATTGTAGTGTTGGCAGTAAGCAGCCCATTTGCTACTTGGCCAGCGCGAGACCTGCAGTGTTGGCAGTAAGCAGCCCATTTGCTACTTGGCCAGCGCGAGACCTGCAGTGTTGGCAGTGAGCAGCCCACTTGCTACTTGGCCAGTGCGAGACCTGCAGTGTTGGCAGTAAGCAGTCCATTTGCTACTTGGCCAGCGTGAGACCTGCAGTGTTGGCAGTAAGGAGCCCATTTGCTACTTGGCCAGCGCGAGACCTGCAGTGTTGGCAGTAAGCTGCCCATTTGCTACTTGGCAAGTGCGAGACCTGCATCTTATTTTCTACACGTCACCTCCTGCTGACTTTAATCACACTAGTGATTCAAGTCTCCCACTTTACCTACTCCGAAAATGGAAATCACACGTTGCAGACTAACACGTGTGTATATTTCTTCCTCACTCGCCTTTTCCGATTTACTTTTAAAGACTTTGATGAGGAAGCAGGTTATGCAAATTCAGTTACATCTTTAAGTTGTGATTTATTTATATGTGAGTGTGGGAGATTGTAGCTACTTATTCGTATACAGCAAGGGGAGGGAGTTCTACTCTTGAGCATTATGGAACCTGGTATATGTATATAAAGGTTTGCTTTTATACACACACACACACACACACACACACACACACACACACACACACACACACACACACACACACACACACACACACACACACACTGTTTTGATTTCCACATATGCACACCAACAAAACTTCTGACATGTACACTACTTAACAGTCATTCCCTTGGTACTCTCCTCTGAAACACTCGAACCCTGGGACAGCTTAGTTTCCCCATGTGTCTATCTCTCTCTAGCAGTTTCTCAGTCTCCCCGTGCGTCTTCCTTTGCCATACACACAGCCTCCATGATCCCAAAGTCTTATAAGGATTTGATCCATGCGCTATGTCTGAGTTTCTCTATTTATTAGCTTAGACGGCACCAGTATTTGAATACACCAAGCCAGGGACAACTCATTACCACTACCAATCTTTACTCAAAGTCATTTCTCTTCGTTCAAAGTACAGAGAGTCAGTTACCCATTTTACACTCAGTCTCTTCTATAATCTTTTCTGCCAACACTTTTTTCTAAGCTCAGTCACTCACTCTCACAACCTCTCCTCTCACCCAAATCATTTCCTCTTTATCCTAAAGCTTCTATGGACTTTATATAAGCTTATATCATAGACCTTATATAAACCTATATCAAGGTAAAATTAAGGTAAATACACCTGAGATATACGAAAGGTATTCCCTTACTAAGATTTTTATACACCATGGGTGTTCTGTTATTCACCAGTTCTCTCAAACCACATCATCAAAGACGCTAGTATAATACTCAGGGCTTTGGCGTAGGGGTTTAGACTATGACGCTATTGGTTCTTTTTATGTTGTGTTTTTTATACACGTTTTTTTAGGGAACTGGAACGGGTGTCTTTTAAGGGGTGGGTGGAGCATTATCCTAATGTGTCTTCTTCCTCACAACTTCAACCGAATTAATTTGCATCGTAAATGTGTTTCAGTTTGTGAAGGGTAGCGCGAGGGGCGCAGCGTAAAAGAACACAAACTATGAAATAAGAATCAGTGCGAACCTTCTCTTTACGAAACAGTTTCGGTAATCTGGAAAGAGCTGCAAACTGTACGTTGAAAATCTTTCAGGTATTAAAGGATACTTGAGTTTACCCATGAATTATAATTCTCCGCTCCCTGGGCTCGCAAGTGCGCAAGAAGATTTCCCTCCCCACCAACAAGCTATTTCAGTAAGTTCTAAAGTGCGCGAAGTAAGAAGTTTCAGAATATAGATCTAGTAATGTCTAGCAGTACCAAATGACCGCGGTGGTCGGGGAAGGTGAGGGAGGAAATAGACACAAACACACACACACACACACAAACACAATGACGAGCGCTAGGATCAGGTAATGATATATTGGAATTCTTCGTCCGATCTTCTCTTTCTTCTCGTGAGTATTGTATTTTGCGCCAGTGTCAGCCCCAAAACCCTGTCTCCCAGTCCCTTAATGTTTCTGCACTGCGCAGGAAGTTCGCGCGGGCGATGTTTTACGACATTGACTTGCGGCAGTTGAGAGGGGAGAGGGAGGGGAATGAGGAGGGGCGAATTCTCGTAATTTCTCCTGATATCTATTGTGGTGTGCCATGGAATAGGGGGGAAGGGGGAAGGTCCAGCCACCGGAAGGGATATCCAACCTTTCCTCCCTCCCTTCCTCCCTTCCTCCTTCCCTCCACTTATCCAGACCTCCACCGCCACGCGCGAAATCGTTTCATTCCAGCGTTTCCGCAAGGACGACGCGTACACTGTGCCGCACCGGGTTTCGGTCCAGTCCACCACACCTCTTTACCGCTGAACTCGGACGCAAGATAGTAGTGTTGATGTTCTGTTTTAGCACGTAGTGTCTAGCAGCTGCGAGAGAGAGAGAGAGAGAGAGAGAGAGAGAGAGAGAGAGAGAGAGAGAGAGAGAGAGGAGCAATCAAGTATGATCTCTATTACGTGTGAATGTGAGGAGCCTCGCCGTGCCGTACCTTACCGTCTGGTGCAGGGAGAGAGAGAGAGAGAGAGAGAGAGAGAGAGAGAGAGAGAGAGAGAGAGAGAGAGAGAGAGAGAGAGAGAGAGGAGGAGGAAAGGCTGCCACCTTTTTTGACGCTTAGGAATTAAGGAAGACAGAAATGGACTTACCCATTTTCTTCGCTGCAAATGGGAAGTGTGTGTGTGTGTGTGTGAGGAACCAGACGCCAGCTTCTCTGCAACATAGAGAAGACCACAGGAAACACATCGCTCGTACTTCTATCTCATAAGATGAGATAATGAGGAACTCACGAGCACTAGTGACATAAACAATGAGTAATAGACCACCACTGACATTTCCCCATTTGACGACACAGAACAACTTGATCAAACTGTCTTTACCACCTCCATCTGTCTCTACCATTTCAGACGGATGGTATGTAACCTCACACATACGTCTTCGCCCTTATAAGGAGACAGTTGATATAGATCTACCATCCACAAGAACTGGGGATACGACAGTGAGGGACGAATCTAACTACAATAGATCTAACGCCAGCAACGGAAGGATCCCCAGTGTATGAATAAGAGAGTAGAGGACTTGTAAGATTTGCCCCTCTTCTTTTGTCTCCAGCGGGAGATAGACACGAACCAACACAACTCCCTCAACATATTCTCAGCGACCTTTTCCCTCCATATCCAGGGGTGTTTGATAGTGCCATCGTGAGCAACAGCAAGTCCTCTCTGCCTCGAGAGATAGCGAAGCCTGGGGGTTAAAAAAACACACACTGGCAATGTATCAACTTCAAGACTGACGGCAGTGTGTGTGTGTGTGTGTGTGTGTGTGTGTGTGTGTGTGTGTGTGTGTGTGTGTGTGTGTGTGTGTGTGTGTGACGTGGCCAGGGCGTAGAAGTCCCTTTAGTAATTTGAATTTATGACAAAATATCTCAGTAGGCAATTTATTCAGTGAAGTGATGGTGAAATATGAAGTTACGAAGACAGGCACTAAATATTATTCAACCTTGGAATGTTTCAGAGGACAGAGTTGGTTATTCATTTTATTTAGTTGCCTTTTATTTGCATGCGTATCTTTGCTTGTTACCAGGGGAAAGTATTAAGGAAATAGTCAGTCGGTGCACTGACAACATGAATTTTGATTTCCTATTTGTACTGTACTGTACTATACTATACTATACTGTACTATACTGTACTGTACTGTACTGTACTATACTGTACTATACTATACTGTACTATACTGTACTGTACTGTACTATACTGTACTGTACTATACTCTACTATACTGTAGTGTACTGCAGTGTACTGTACTGTACTATACTGTAGTGTACTGCAGTGTACTGTACTGTACTATACTGTAGTGTACTGCAGTGTACTGTACTGTACTATACTATACTATACTGTACTGTACTGTACTTTACTGTACTGTACTGTACCGTACTGTACTATGCTCTACTATACTATACTGTAGTGTAGTGTAGTGTACTGTACTGTACTATACTGTACTGTACTGTATTCGTGTGCCCCATCATTTGAATATTTTCCGCTATTACACCAGTCTTATATATTTCATTTGCTCTCTGCATTCACTATATCTTAAATCATTTCATTCCATTTCATCCACCTCTATCTTACCATATGAATGTCATTATTATTTCTTTTTACATCTGAACAGTCCAGATCACACATTTAAACTTCCAGCAGCCAAACATCAGTTTTGAACTATCAATCCGTCACTGGCTTAACGAGTGTTAACAACGTCATTTCATACACCAGCGTCTGTCTCACGACCTAACTACCTATCCTGGACGTCGGAGACACAAAGATTAATATTCGCACATCCGGAAAGAGAAACAAAATATGTTACAACCATCAAACTGACGTCTTAGCTAACACGAAAGACGATTGGACAGTGTACTCGAGGTTTCTCATGGTGATATATTCATCTCATCTTCATTATAGCCAGGAAAAAGTTCATAGCCCTCCCCCCACACTCACATGAGGGATACATATAGAAAATGTAAAAAAGGAAAACCTTGAAAACTGAATATGACGAAAAAAGTTCCGCATGTGTCTGCTTCTTGGGCTACGCGGATGGCAACACGAAACCCAGAATCGTTCGAAAAAGACTGTCGCACGACACAACATCCCACACATGAAGGATGATCCTTGGACATCATTAGGAAGAAACTGGGACCAGATGTAGCTACTAGTCTTTGGGGGGGAGCCCCCCCCCTTGTGCGTCATAGCTTAGACTCGCCCACAAAAACATCAGAGCCTGATGGCCAAACTCCCATTCTGCTTCTGAGACGCAGGGAGGCAATCCAAGCACTACATTGTCGGCTGCATTGCATCACATGTAGGTGGATAACGGGCTTGGGAAGGACCCTCACGGGCACTCTTCGTGCGAACACGAAGAATGTATTCGCTCTTTGTTAAAAGCAGGTTCTCTTTACATGGGAGAATGGTGCCCACGTAAGGCACAGAAGAGCGGAGAGGGATAGACTTGTCCCCAACCAGTCTTCCTCTTACTCAAGAAAAAAAAGAGAAGAAATTATCGTTTATCATTTGGGATTAAATCGGAAATCTCTGGCATCAATATAAATTACTCACGGGACATAATCAGAGGACATGTATGGGCACATATGAGAAGTAAACACTACGAAAGTGAAGAATATATAATATCTTTTGGTGACGTAGGAATTTGTAGATTAGCTTACAGCTAGTGTGACTGAAACTGAGATTATGTAAGCTGGAAAACACATTGAACTGGAGTCTGTATCTTTGTAAATGGAACACATAGATTTCGAAATAATGAGTAGCTATTAGCGTTCTCTCTCCCAGGAAGAGAGGAACTACCAAGAGCAGTATAATATCTATGTAGACCAAGACAGAAAACGAGTTTTGGTGCCTCCCTTCAAGAGGGATGTGTGCAAACTGGTTCTCAACAAACCAACAACTATTCGAAGACAACATGATCCAAGTTTTACCTCATGGGAACTTGAATAGACTTGGACAAGTTAGATAACCCCCTGAGCATGATTGTTTTCTGGATGTAGATAGGAAAATAGTTCTGAGATACATACAATAAAACTTTTCATCACGGACCTGAGATGTTATCAGAAGGATGTGTGATGTTCGATCCAATGAACTGGATATCAAGAGCTTTTGGCTCTAAAACTTGTGGCATGTGTTGCCTCTATGCCACTAGCTTAGTGGAGTATGGAAACCAAAGCTAAAGAACTATTTCATTTGAGTGAACTATGTTTTACACATGGTTCTTGTTTACCTTCTGTTTTGTCGTAGTTTAGCACTAAACTACATGTGATAGCCAGAGGAAGTCTTCTGTAGTGTTGTTTCTTTCTCTCCCTCCCTCAGAACATAAATATTTCAGCGAAAAAACAAAAGACAAGAAGACTTTGGTCCTAAGATATATGTTTGCCAGCGCGATCTGTCATTTTCTTGTGTTACTTCATGGTTCGGTGAGGACGAAAGGCAAACCAGAGGTCCGTCATGGTTAACAACTTCAGATGACAGCTTGACACTTTCTTTGTAATTATAGCTTTCCTTTTCCTCCTCCTCCTCCTCCTCCCAGCTCTCTCTCTGTGTCCTTGGAATGTTGCTATAAAACCGTGAAAACGAACCGATTTATATATATATCACGTAACATCGTACCTTAAAAAAGTCTATAGAAGCCGTTGATTTTAAGATGAATTTACTCTTTTTGTAGATAGATAATTTCAAATACTTTTTTTATCCCTTTTTTTTTTTTAGTTATGGTTTGAAGACTATAAATGGAGTGAGAATACAGATTTATTTTTCCCTTATTCTGAGGAGGAGATATATGGTACTGTCAGCCAATATTGAGCAAAATGGAACAATAGTAGTAGTAGTGGTAGTAGTACTAGTAGTAGTAGTAGTGGTAGCAGTAGTGGTAGTAGTATTAGGAAAGCTGCTGAAAGAAACTATAATTCACATTCGAAAGTTTCCAAAAGTATATCGAAGTATTCGCTTAGCGAATACTTAGTAAATCGATACGCTGATATATATATATATATATATATATATATATATATATATATATATATATATATATATATATATATATATATATATATATTCAGGTATACTTACAAAGGAAATTTCGAAGGCGTGCAATGTAATAGGTGTCTATATACACACGTGTTTCATCTCACTTGACACTTTTACAACCATCTTCTCGCTCGACCAAATTAGTTTTCGATTATGTATCTGATTTACTACCAGGGAGGTGATTTGCATTTTGATGAATGAGGACAGCGTAAGGTAAATTTTGATGACCCTTTTCACACCTGATAACGAAACGTAATTATGACGGTGAACTGCCGGGCCAGGTAGTAACTACACCTGGTCCAGGGCTTGTACTGGGTGAGGCTTTAGTTGCAGGATTGAGTTACGATGGTTGAGGCTCGTCCTCCCCCTGTACTATCGTAGAGAATACAGAGTATCAGTTCTCTCGAATACCATCAGTATATTGCTTCATTCTCTCCTGTCTGTATCCTCATTAAAATCATCATTATCATTATCATTATCGTTATAATTATTATTATTATTATTATTATTATTATTATTATTATTATTATTATTATTATTATTATTATTATTATTATCATTATTATTATTTTTATCATTCGTAGCAGTAGTAGTAGTAGTAGTAATGGTAGTTTTAGTGGGAGTAGCAGTAGAAGTTTTAGTAGTAGTAGTAGTAGTGGTGGTGGTGGTGGTAGTAGTTTTAGTAGTAGTAGTGGTAGTTGCAGTTCGTGGAAATCTGGAAGGACGATGAAAATTCTTGTCATTTTCCGGTCTTGTTTATTTGGGGTCCCTTTTTGACAGGTTTCACCTCTCTGTTAATTACTGCAGTCAACACCCCTTCCTCCCTTCACATGACCCTCCTCCTCTCAATCAACCTCCTCCCTCAGTCGACCTTCCTGCCTCCGCTGGCCCCTGTCGACACCTCGCCCATCCATCGATCTCTTAACCTTCGTCGACCCTCCGCTTCTCGTACACCCTCCGAAGTCTAACCACCCTTCTGTCGACCTCCCTCACCACCTCACTCATCTCCCTTTGTAGTTATCCTCTCTCTGTTGACCTGTATATACACTGTAGGGTCTGGTTACGGACGATCTTGCGAGGAAAGTCCAAGAAGATAAAGAGAAAGAAGAGGAGAAATTATTTGCGAGCTTTGGACTAAATGGAAAAACCTTCCTTTGGAAGAAGAAAAAAGTGTCCGTTAATACCAATTAGGAAAGATATGAGAAGGTGAAGAATTCCCAGAGATTGACTTTGGAAGGAAAGACACAGATATCACATCAGCCCACACTCGAGTTGCCAGAGGCCGCAGAGTAATCAGGTGTCGACGCGGTAGCTCGCCCAACATTTACGTGGCGTAGATCGTCACGGGGATGTACAAGCAGCCAGTTCTCAAGAGCATCTCACTGTCGACATATCTTATGTCCCACATTTGACATCCCAGCCCTCGTCAGCCTCTCATCATTCCCTTGTTGCAAACTCATACCATCGACTGTCCTGCTCACTCGACCTGCCCAACACGTCAGGTTTCCTATCGACCCCCACTAACTCCGTTGCCTTTCCACTCTGTTTGAACCTCCCTCCCTTCGCGATATCTCACCCTTAACATTACACTACCCTGGTACCTTTCCTGTCCGTGAGCAACTCTTTCTTTCCCCATTTCTACCTCCATTCTATCGTTGATACTCCCTCCTTTCTCTCGGTCTCTGCGCCCTTCATGTCCTTCATCATTACATTTGACCTCCATCGTCCATCCAATCTCCCCATCACCCACCCCTTCCACCTCTGTCTCCCTTTCTTTACCCTCTCCTCCTGCTCCCCAAACCTTCAGATACGTGTCTAGGGTAACAAAGTTTAGAATTCTTTTCTTTTCTTCCATTTTTCCCCTCAGTTCTTTAGAACAGTTAAAGTACCCATTCAATAATAAAAGTTGCGTTTCAAATTAGGTATACAAGATTATTCAGCGCTTCGTCCAGAGAGGGGAGAGGGAGAGAAAGTGTGTGTTCTTGGTCATCAAATTAACAGTAGAATTTCTAATGAACGTCTTTTAGTTGGGATGATAATGCTGCAGTACCTCTGAGCTCAAGAGATCGAGTAGAGTAACCTAATGAACAGAGGAGCTGCTAGACGTTAGAGACACAAGGTGCGTTAGAGGGTTGGGGGAGAGAATCCACATCGTCCAAGTAGGGTCAAGTCTCCATCAAATTGTTTCCAGTGACGTACGTCCTATACTCTTGATCTGTGGAGAGGAAGAACCAGGACTGATTGCAACATCGTAACCACGGCATGAATAATGCACTGAAGGAAAAAGAGAGAGAGAGTCCTTGGCTATAACCTGATGGGAGGAGGTGGGGAAAACACGAGGGACATTCGGAGCGCTATTGACGTATGCAGGTCAAAAATGCGAAGAAGAAAAAGAGTCGGCGAAAGCTACAAGCTTCAGCAAAAGGATCTCGAGGAAGTGTAGAAGTATTAGTGTTGATTGTCAGTGTCTGAATTGCCCCGGGGAGTGAAGTAGCAACAGTTCAGATCAACAGACGGCAGGGAAATACTGAGAGAAACACACCATGTGAGACGCAGGGTAGCGTACTGCCATGGAAGTTTTATAGGGAAGTGTGTATGGGGGGGGGGAGTTTCCTTACTCCTCGTTGTTAGTAGACATCTTCAGAAGGAGGTTGAAAACTGGAATAGGGGTCCTCTTTTTTTTGGTCTTCATCTTTGATCATGTTCGGTAACCAGAATTGACCACTGTATTACAAATGAAGTCTGGTCGGGGCCAATATAAATGGTATTATATCCTTCGTTTTATAGTGGTTAATATTTCTAGCTGTGAAACCTACCATCCTTTGGCTTTATCATATGAAACTATGAGTATTTTCTATACTCTAAGTCATGATGAATAATCAATGTCTCTCTGTCTTCTGTCACTCTAATGTCTCTGTCTTCTGTCAGTCTAATGTGTCTGTCTTTAATCAATCTAATGTCTATGTCTTCTATCATTCTAATGTGTCTCTGTCTTCCTTTACTTTTGGAAATGGTTTACCGAACATTGTTATAATTAAGGAAGGGAATTCTATTGCTCCTAGATGCATTACTGTACATTTATCTACATTAAAATCCATTTGCCACTTTTCTGATTACTTCATCCATTTGCCTAGTAGGATTCGCTGTATATATTTCCTAATTTCGCACGGATCTCCTTTATCTTTCAAGTCTTTAACAGTGGATCCGTAAGTGGGTACATAAATGTTATTGACTATAATGGTCTATATTTCTTTCCTTTCCTGTTTCGTGAACCTACGTATGTGTAGGGCTGAGAGAATGAGGGAAAACAATATCTAATAAGACATGTTCACTGGCTGTGATGTTCGCTGGCTGTGATGTTCGCTGGCTGTAATGTTGTCGTTCAGGGTCCTTGGCAACGGAGTAAATAAATCATTTCGCTAGAACTGTCAATTAATATTAGCTTGCGAAACATTTTTAATTAATGTTCACTTGCTGAGTTTGGATGCAATATATTCTGAAATTAAAAAAAAGGGCGCATCAGTATGGCGAAAGTCTAATTTTTTTTATACAATCCCGACGACAGATGGCATTTAGGTACCTTTCTCAGTACTGATGATACAGTTACACTTCGACAAGATTCGCCATCAAGGCCAATATATCACGACGAACAGCAACAGGTACGTGGGTCCTTACGAGGCTGTTTGTGACAGTGGCAGAGACCAGGAACGTAGACTTTGGTGTAGTTAGAGAAGCGCAAACGGGCAGATCACGTTATATAGAGGCCTCTCTAAACAACGCTCCAACACTTCGAGATAGAGAGAAACCTTGTTTGGTATAGTTTAGAGCGGACGGAGCGTGTTTCTCCCGGGTCTTTCGCAGTCTCGCGTCCGTCCCCCCTCATGGTCAGCCTCTCGTGAGATGACGTTTTGAGTCCAGCTGCTCTGGGGAGAGAGAGAGAGAGAGAGAGAGAGAGAGAGAGAGAGAGAGAGAGAGAGAGAGAGAGAGAGAATGGGTAGTTACGGAACACGTGTGATGATGATGGTCTTTTTGGTCCAGTTGCTGTATATATATATATATATATATATATATATATATATATATATATATATATATATATATATATATATATATAGAGAGAGAGAGAGAGAGAGAGAGAGGTAGTGCGTAATACGTGTGTTGACGACCACCTATTCTCTTTGCCAGCGGTGGAAGTTAGCTAGTTAACCTTCTACTTTTATATAGTTCTGTTTGAACTGGGGACAGAATTTTCTCCCTTTTTTCTCTCTCTCTCTCATGCTATAAAAACCAATTACATCATACGGAATTATGAAGTGAAGATTCCGTATTACATAAACATCTTATTTCAACGGTTGGCGTGCGTGTGAATGTCCTCAAATACAATTTCAAACATATATACTTTCTCCTCCACGTCTCTCCCACCGTTCTGGGATTCGAATATTTCCCAGAGGCTACAAATAACACCGAATTTTGTGCAGAGGGCTGGAGGGAAATTGCTTTTAAACGACCCAGTAAGTGGCCTTTATACAGTGATTTTACTACAGACGGAGCGACGAGTTGTACGGAATTACGACTGTCGCACGCACTTGCTTCATTAACGACACGTAAGTTAGACACGATTAGCGATGATTTACGAATAGGCACACCTTTGCTTGGATCGGAGTGTTCGTAAGTTAGATGATTTACGAATAGGCACACCTTTGCTTTAGTTAACTTTGATCGGATTAGTGAGGCCTTGGAATGACTTAAAACATATAAGTTGCTTGGTCTACTTCGTTATTAAGTCAGACATTTCTTCTATGTGATTAAAATAGTTGCTTGCTTTAAATTTCAAGTCAAACGTGATTAATGATAATAATAACACAGTTCTTAATGTATTTTGTAATTAAGTCAGGTGACCACAGGTAAAACGAAAGGGAAAATAGATTTAGGTGATTTGTATTTTTTTTTTTTTTCTTTTAATCGAGTCTGAAGAAGTATTTGATGGGTCCTGGTTACTCTCACGGTAATACAAAAGTTATTTCTATGATGATGGGGGGCTAATGTTTTGTATGCAACACGGGAAAATAAAGGAGACCTTTTTTTGTTCATTGTTCGTGCCATTTAACGTTTTAGTGGGTTTGGAAATGAGGCCACATCAGTGATGCTGGGTCATGGTTTGTGCTGCCAGTAGGGTCAAAGATTAAGGTCAGGTCATACTATTCAAAAGTTCAAAAGTTTTGAATCTAAGTTGTCCAAGTGTGAAAAGGCTTTTTAAAATCTTAAGGACTGCTTGTTTTATCCTATCACCATTTTTGGGGGTAGAATATAAAGTTACGTCTGAAATTCTAAAGTCCCTTGTTATGGTCTTCTGCAGCTTCGAAGCTGCCCTCCGTTCGGGAGCAGGGTAAGGTAGTCTCTATGGAGGCGAGAATATCCTCGATGATGATGTGTTGGGTTGGCTGTAGGTAGGCCACCTACCTCGCCTAGGATTCGAACTCATGGGGGCCCGTCCCAGCGCAAACCTGTGTTGACTAACAGTCAGTAACGCTAGCCACAACACCACGGAAGTCCGTGTGTGTGTGTGTGTGTGTGTGTGTGTGTGTGTGTGTGTGTGTGTGTGTGTGTAGGGGGAGGTGGTGGTGGAGGAGGAGGAGCTTCATAACAACGGGTCATGAATACAAGAGCGTTGCAAGAGAAGGCAACGGTATAGCCTCGCATACCGTGCTCGGCGAAATGGAAATCGCTTCCTCCTTTTTTTTTTTTTTACTTGAATTCTGTAGAATATAAAATCTGCATTGGAAATACACGGGTTCACTGTAGGTGAGGGTATGGCCATTATTTTTCTTTTTTCTCTTCACGTAACGAAAGAAAGACTCGGGGAAACATTGGACTGGGATTGAATAAAAGAAAATACGAGACTGACAAAACCAGTGAGAAGGAATACTCGAAAAAATTTTTCCGTAAGAAAATTTAATGCAGTGATATTTTGAAGACGATTAAGTTCCGTGAACTGAATATGAACAGGTGCTAAAAGTCTATTCTTAAAAACCTCCCATATTGCCAGATGGTCGAAACTGCCCTAAACAACAAGGTTCTGCTTGATATTCTACACTGATGGTGTAAATATATTCCTAACAGCCGACCTGGCATGAGTTGTAATAACATGATACGTTAGGTCTCCTTTCATGATAATTGCCATGAGTTTCCCCCACCTATATTGTTGACTCTCACTGCCTCGAGTTGTTCATCACAACGTGACTCACACTGGCATTATAGTCTAAAGCACTTTGTTCATTACCTATAGAGTACTTTTACCCCTTCTCGCGCGCTGAGAGTTGGGGATATAGCCAGCTGAAGGTAGAATTCATTGGAAACTTGGTTTCAAAGACAGGTTGTCCAGATAACGAAGAGATATTGTTGGTAAGAGAGAGAATAATCAGGATCTTTTAGTGTAAAAGACTTATGGTGAGATGAGACGCTTAATGATAAATCCTGAACTAATGGTATGTATCCTTCATCCCCAGATCTCCAAGCATTGGTTTTCGTTCCTCAAGTCTTATGTCACGAAAGCTTACATTGTCCTCGTGATGTATTATAATCTAGCCTCTGTCTGTTGTCTAGTAATTGATTCTCATCTCTAGAATAGTACTCAAAAAGCATCATCATAGTACAATACTTGCTGTAGCTAGTGTGGTCGAGGGATGCGCAATACAAGCACTATGAATTGAGAGGTTTACATACGGTCACCTTTAAAACACCTTTTTCTGTGCTGTGGAGTCCGCTTGCCCATGTAAATCCTCAATAGGTTAATGGACTGCGAACAATATACTAAGTAGGCAGGATACGACGCCGCCGCGCTACCTCCGTCAGAAACATGGTTCCCCGGGGTTGTTGAGAGGTTGTGGAAGAATGGACGTCTTCGTCACCGAAAGAAGTGTGCCAACCTTGTGGTTGTGTTTGTGGTTCTCCGGAAGGTCAGGTTTTGTCCTGGTGGTCATCTCGGAGTCTACAGGCTGTGGTAGCTGGGGGGAATAAAGATACTGACAGGTAGGGAGGAGAAGGAGGTCTTGATAGCAGTGAGTTCGTAGGTACGTGGACGTCGTTGTGGTTGTCTAGGTAGACGAAGAGGTGCATCTGTCAGATGCTGTCAGTACACTGGTTAATACCGGTGTTTGACAAATCATCCACTGTCGCTATAGATATTCGATGGTTTGAACATAATGTTCTCTATTGCTCTGTAGAAAATATGATCAGACGTGAATATGCCTCGGATAAAAGGCTTTCGTTTAAAGAGATAGGATGCCATTGTGGATAAAAAGGTCGCTTACAAAGGAGAAGTAAGGTTTTGTATTGGGGAAGGAGACATGCGATCGATCCCCACATAGCTGTAACTAAGTTTACCTGAAGACGTTTTGTGTTCTTGTTACTCCTACGTTTGTCAGAGGGTCCAATCCGCATCCTGTAGAGTATCTTTGGGAATTACTGTGTTAAGAACACTTCTACGGTGTACGTAGCACAGTCTGACAGGTCTGTTCTGCGGTTCACTGTTCCCACCATCAAAAAGAAAACGATTTACCTGTGACCTGGTACCATTTTCCATCGTCTGCATTCGAGTTTATTGTAACTTGTTGCTGTATCTCATCATCTGTGTCATCTACGTAGATTCTGTAGCCAGCTAGCGACGAATGATGAAGACGCCTCGCTACAGGTACCATGATGGCATTATCACTTGGCAAATGATGATGTTTTTGAACACATGTTTTAGAAGAAACTCTAAAATCTATACTTCTGTATGACATCATGAACACCCACGGGACTGTCTTATATCTTCGTTCAGAAATATGAATCCGAGACGAGAAGGTGAAATAGATCATTCTATACTCCACCAAGATCCGGCACTCAACGCCTGTGTGAGAAAAGAAAAGGGGGCGCGCATTCGGGAAGGCTCACTCAGACGACAGTAAAAAAAAAACACATGTGTTGATTCCACCACTCGCACCTGCGTTCCTCGCTCGAAGCTTAAAAGGTTAAGAGGAAGAAGTGGATACACGCAATACTGCCTTTTCGCTGTTCATCTTCATTCCGACACTTCCTCGAGCCAGCAAAGAAGAGATCCATTCACCTCAACGGTGACAACAATGTGCACTTTCCCTCCCTCAACTTAGACTAGGCGCTCATTTATCGAGCTTCCCCCAAAAGGGAAGGAGTTGAGGGAATCGCAGCTGGAGAGGTGGGTGTGAACCAGCTGCTCTCTCCGGAACTCAAACCCCGAGATTTGAGACCTCAGTTGAAGCGCTCGTATTTAGGGAAAATCCAAACCATCAGAATTTCTCGACTCTTTAATGCCGAGTGTTCAAACAACGAATGGTTGTTCTTCGTTAGCAGTGAGGGATTTCCTGAAATTATACGTTGGTATTTGTATCCTGGACTGAATACGTAGATGCTTGGTCAAGGGATGCTGTTAGCTGTGTCCTACACACAGACGGACAGGTCTTCAAGATTCTTAACACCATTAGGTACGTGGAAATAGAAATTGTCTCTACGGCACATCAGTATCTCCCTTAACCTTGTGTTAAGTTTATACCGGGAATAACTATATTAATTCCACCTCCTTCAGAAATTCGGTGAGTAAAGATATCTCTTTACTCGATAAGCTGAGCAGCTACATAAATACAGAAGAGTACACTCACGCCTTGCTAACGGTGAAGCGCTAATGAACAATAAGTACGGTGTGTACTCGTATATTAACTAATATATGTATTTGATCTCATATATTTGATCATATATATAAGCATATCTCTCACAGCAGTGGAGGGAGTTGAAGAATAATATCGTCCAGACTCGTTTCGCACCCAAGACTTGCACTGCAAGCCTCAGACAAACTGCGGTTTAATTCATGACGCAGAAACTGGACGCCTTAATGAGTTATCAGGGTTTTGCATAATGATAATAAGGATTCATAGCGGGAGTAATATTAATCATGAGCTCCTGTCTCGCATTTTCAGTACTCATTTTTCCCCAGATTAATCTCGTGTGTGACTCAGCGCTGCGCGCGGTGGTTTGATTAAGTGAGCTGTGTGTTCGGTCCATATTGTTTCGCAGTTCGCTTTAGAAGAAGCCAATTTGGTAGACTACAGCACCGATCGTAGAGGTGGTACGCGGCTGAAGTTTTTTTTAAGGTGAATCGTTGGAAAGGCTCACACGATATTGCCTTAATAAGCATCACTAACTTGTGTGTGTGATATTTATTTCGTAAGTTCTATGTAGAATATCATAAATTTAGATGTCCTCCTTAATTGAGAGATTCGACAGTTCATGACTATATGAGGCATCCAGGTCTCATATACCTTAGAATGCATAAAAATTACCCTTTTTCTTACTATTTGTAGAGGCTGTAATTGGTTATCTCACCGGGTATTAACGAACTGGTGATTACCCCATTATTGATTTTACCCGCCATTGTCTCTCACTCTCGCTGATAACTGCCATCCCTTGTTTGAAAAATCATACTGGAAAGTAAAAAGAAAAACACTCGTAGAGTCGACTTGCTGTGTCTTTTCGTTCTTGATATCGGCCTTCGTGTGTGTTCAGCCACGCATTACTGGCTGAATAGATCGAACTTCGTCTTCTTTTCTTAAATTTTCGCGGATGATGTTGCTTAATCCGTATGTTGTGAATCTTTATCATCATTGTTATTATCATTATTATCATTTGAGGATATATGTGATAACTGAGGGCTTTCATTGTTCTGCATTTATAGATTATTGATAAATGGACGAGGCTTTTCATCTGTTTTCCCCTTTAACTAAAACTTCCCTGGATAATATAATCTTTCTAACTTTTCTAAAACAATTTATGAATATTCTAATCTTACAAGTATATTAGAAAATGATAAGTGAATTGATTTGTGATGGGTATTAAACGGTATGCTGTCTAGATATACACCACGTAAATCCACCATTCAAGAGATGTTTGAACTTTGATATACCTTCACCACTGTCAAATAGACTTGCTATATCCAAATTCTAAGTCTTTGGAAATGTTATGTGGGGAATCTCTCAATTTGATAAATGTAAACCATTTTCATCGAAATATAGACTCAATCTATTTCCAGTCTTTTACGTTTTTCGAAATATGTAAGTGAGGAAGATACGCAATAAAGTTAGGTTCGTGAGGGACAAATGTAGGTGTTTCCGTGAATCTAACAATCGTTGCCAACTTAGTCATGTCCGAGGGGCGTAGAGCGAGGAGGTGAGAGGCGAGGGAAGGTGAGAGACACTTGCGGGAATGGAAAATGGGCTTTACTGGTGACCTGGTGATGGGTGTGACGGGAGACAGAGCCTCCACACTTTTGTTACGGTTGAACCTTTAACATTTCTATGACCTTTTACACTGAAAGAGAAACATAACATCACCAGGGTTTGATATGTATATGGTGCTGAAGTCGAGACATTTATAAACCCACGCATGGCCATGATTATAAACGGTGTTAAACCCATAAACCTGTTAGCGTGTGATGATAAGCATCTCATGATGTAAACACCTATATTGTCAAAGCTTAGGATAAGCTTTGATGATATATGATACAGACCTCGAGGCATGTAAAGGATCATGACACCCGCTGTACTAATGGTGATACATGGCATTCATGACCCCTCATCTTAAATACCATGGATTTAGAAAGTCAAAGGGCTAAAGATAACCCAAAATTCTTTGCACCATGACAAAATTCATTTACATGTGAGTTGTCCTGTCCATGCTACTGGATACAGAGCAGCTTTAGGGCAGCAGAATCTCGCCATCCACTTTCATTTTTACCTACATCAATCTAGAATTTATATTCTTACACTGCATCACACACTCCATCAACTCCTGCTTCTGGAGTAGTGCTACTCCTTCCCAACACCAGGACCATTTCAAAAAGGGTACCTGGGGGTAATTAAATGAGAATGCACACTAGTGCATGAAATCGCGTTGTCAAACCACTGCTTCAGCGTAGGAGGAGAAAATCGTCAGAAACCAGTGACGAAAATGTTTTGGCTAACCTTAAAGTCGAATGTCAGGAGGTTCAGCAGAGCGGACAGTGCAGAAATCTGGGGACTCTTCCAATCCTCCACATTTCCACACAGTGTGTGTGTGGAACTTTTGTGTTTCCACAGTAAATATCAAGAGCCAGCAAGACTTCTGTCGAGGTTTCCAGCTGCTCCTGCTTTACTTATGGCTAGTGGATCCTCCTGCTTAAACTGTGGCAGTAATGGAGTGAGTACAAAGAGGAGGAGAAGATTGTAAGTTCCAGATTTCAGAATCTGATATCTAGATCAGTCATCTCCAGGTATCATTAAGGGACGTGATAAGAGTTCCGTATGACGTCACTCGGTTGTGTGTACGTGTGTGTATCTGTCTATCTGTGACCTTTAACCTCTGAAAGTTATTATAGACTGTCTCACTCGCTGGTGTCCCAGGCCGTCTGAGAAAGAATGACCTTAATGGACACATGAAATCTTAAGATCTTATGTAAAGATTCATTTTATTTTCTCATACTGTCTGGTAACCCTTAAGACACTGTTATCAGCTTATTGATTTTGTTTATGTTTCTATAGGTGTGGGTATCAACTGACTGTTATATTTCTTTCTTGTATCTCTCCCCTGATGATGTGATTATTACACGAAAGTGCACTTGGGAACTTATCGTGATTCATGTAAGCGAAGAACACTTAGATAGTTCATTCCCATTCCTATCTACCAACAGAGATGTACTTTTTATCGGGGAAATCATAAATACACTCTGGGAACCTTAAAGATAAGAGGAGGAGAGACGGTAAGAGCGAGGCGAGGGTAAAGTGGCAGTTATAATAGCAGGAACAATGTGGGGCGTCGCTGAGGCAGGGGGAAAGGATCGCTGTTGGTTTTCGTCTCGCATCAAGTAATCCTGGCTGTGAAATTGCATTTTTCTGGCCGCGAGATGTGAGTTTAGCTCTCCTGGTATTGGCTTTCCAGCTTCTCTCTCGATATTTACCTCCTTTTTTTCTTTATATATATGTTTACCAAATGGCGTCCTAGCTTCGTCTCTTCGGTGTATATCAACTGACTGTTATATTTCTCTCTTGTGTCTCCCCTGATGATGTGATTATTACACGAAAGTGCACTTGGGAACTTATCGTGTTTCATTTTCCCCGTGGACTCATAGGAATGTATATATATATATATATATATATATATATATATATATATATATATATATATATATAGATAGATAGATAGATAGATGGATGGATATAGGCTTTACCTGGTCTCTGCCTGATTGTAGTTACGCCACGAGTGAAATGTCACCTTCGTCGAGGCTCCGTCATCCGAAAGGAGTCCATCATTACCATGCTACTGGAAGAAGCGCATCCTTGAAGATGAGGGTTGTCTAGTTATTATCTGTTATCTAGACAATGCCAACGTTTTGATGAACATGACATGGTCAGTGTGAATTGTTCAAAAAAAAAAATTCATCGTATAGAATTAATTCCTTCGTGAAAGGATGTGAAATCTAAGCAGAGGCGGTATTCTATATAGATGAAAAATTCTGATTCATTTTACTCTGTAGCTAAAGGGAATCTAACCGAAATGATTAGTGCCAAGTCCTGCATTTCGATATGAGTAAAACTCGCTGGAAAAATAGACACAGAAGACCCAAGCTTTCGACTGTATCCCAAGCCATCTTCAACGACACACAGAGTCAACATGAACAAGAGACTGTATGCGAAACCAGACTACACCACAGCTGTGGAAACAAGGAACAGTTGATCTAAGAAACATGGAAAAGTTGACCAAAATGGTGAAGTGGCCCGTCCATGGTGAAGTGGGCCGTCCTTCTATACGTAAAAGGACGTCATATCAGCTCCTGCTTTTTAGATTTTGCCACATTTCAGCAGAGATGTTGTTAGAATATCTAATGTATACACTCCTTCCTTCATGGCTATGGTGATGTTAACCTTGATAAGAGAGGGTTCAACAGCAATACTTTCTATAAGTAACATTGACATACAGATGTATGGGTTTTATTCTGAAATCTTGAAATTGAGATTTCATCATCTATTCCAACACTTATTGTCGTAATGGAAGACATCATATACTCATCACTTACTGTCGTAATGGAAGAATGCATTTGCAATGTTAGGTCTCAGTGGAGATCCCATTAATAATATATATGAATTTGTAAACCCCCTCTTGAAAGAAGCATATATCCATAAGTACGGAGATGGAGGTGAAAAGAAGAGAATAAAAAAAAAACGTAATATACTCTCTGAAAAGACGCAATCCTCAGCTGTGCCACTCTACCCCGAGTTCACACCTTTAGGGCAGTCAGTGTGGAGGGCCAGGGGGATGGGGTGGAGGCATCATTACTTCATCGGTGAAATTTCCTAAGCGAGGATGAGAAGTTTGTGTGCCCCACCGCACCAGCATCACAAGGATGGCCTCTGGCACCGTCAGCACTTAACGGGTCTTGAAGCAGGAACTTCGTACCACTTTACAACTTCGAAAATCGCTCTCTGCTCCACGAGATCGTGTCCTGCTGACGTGAACGTCCCTGATGGGTATATAATGCCGGGAGAAGGAGGAACCCCTCGAGCAACGTCCTTAGGTCAGAGGTAATCCTTCAACTGGAACTCTTGATGGAAATGCACTCCTTTGATTATATAAGTCTTCGTTGGATCAGCAGTCTCGCTGGGAATATATTCCCCTTGGTTATAAGTCTTGATTGGAATATATTCCTCATATAATAAGTCTTGGTAGGAATATACTTTTCTGATTATAGATTGGAATACACACACTTGTGAGAAATCTTGGCTGAGATGCTTTGATTAGAAAAATATTGGTTGATATACATTCTTGTATTAGAAGTTTTAGTTAGAATACACTGACAAATTGTCTGCTTTCGAATACTCTTGTTTTTAAGTCTAGGTTGTGATATGCTAGTTAGAAATCTCTTGATTAGGATTAATTCTTTATTGATTAGAACACCGTAAAAGATTTAGGGGGGGGGGGGGCGCCCTTACTCTACCTTTCTTCTATATCTTGTTGGTCTAGATAACAGGATAATGATATCTATATTGTCCCTGTCTTGTACGGGTACAGCTCACCGAAAGGAAAATAAAAAAAAAAGACAAGAATCGTTGGCGAGGTCTCCAAGGCAGGGATATATATATTCAGCTCTCTGGCTTGCTACTGGCTCAGTAGGATCGTGTTTTCAACCCCAAGAAAATGAGATCTGTGGCAAATTGGGCACACAAATGACTCGCTTTTACACAAGTGTGATTTTTAGTTTTGGTTACCTCGGTAAATTGCACCGTAAAAGGAGTGTTGGGGAGGTGGAGAGAAGATTGCCAGGCATTCTGGGGTTTGTTGATGTTAAGAAGATGCGAGCTAATGTAATTGATTTTAGAAGTAATGTTTTCTCTGTTCGTTTGACTTGAACCTGCCAGGTTCAAAGGCCAGACCATCAGGGGACGTATTGTTGAGTTCAAGGATCGTGTCGTTGTGTTTATAAATCAATCTGACTTCCTCAAGGATCCTACCATTGTGGTCAAGGGTCGTACCGTCGTGCGCAAGGGTCGTACCGTCGTACTCAGGGATCGTAACGTCGTGTTCAAGAATCGTACCGTCGTACTCAAGGATCGTGCCTTCATGCCCAAGGATCGTACCGTCGTGTTCAAGGATCGTAACGTCGTGTAGAAGGATCGTACCGTCGTGTTCAAGGATCGTAACGTCGTGTTCAGAGGATCGTACCGTCGTGTTCAAGGATCGTACCGTCGTGCTCAAGGGTGGTATCATTGTTCTTAAGAATATAAATCACTGCGGATCATCAGATCACCTAATCAAAATTTGATATACATTCTATTTTACCATTATAAAACAACGGCAACTTTATCATCATCATTATTATTATTATTATTATTATTATTATTTATATTATTATTATCATTATCACTATTATTATCATTATCACTATTATTATCATTATTATTATTATTATTATCGTTATTATTATTATTATGATTATTATTATTATTATCATTATCACTATCTTTTTTTTTGCAAGGCAAAGGAAGATCAACACTTCTAAGATCTTGTTACAAGCGGTCGTATCAGTCTGCCAAAAAAAACAAAACAACGCTACATATAGCGAAGAAGGCTGACCCATTATAGCATAGCCTATGTGAGAACATATTACCACAGGGGGTATTTATGAGAGGGAATAGATAGATTCTAACTTGCTGGGAGTATAACATTTCCACTCCTTTGCATCTTATTAAGCGTCCATTAAGCTTCTTGAAAGTTTGATGCACCAGCAGAAAATAGATGATTTATAGACTTCTAGAAACAAGGGGGGGTTAGCCTTCTATAGTGCTCCCTAATTGCACCTCCTCAGAAAACTCCCTTCCTGATATTTGAAGGGAAACATCTTATAGCGAACACAGAAATGGGAGAATTTCTCAGTGGATGAATTCTTCCCTCGTTTGTACCTTGCGTGAACGTCGACAGAAGACGTATACCTGCTGGTGAATTTTTTGCGTTGGAAGCACCGGTACATTTAACCTGGTTTACGGACAGTCAAAGGTAGAGAATATTCTCTGACGATATTCGCGTGGAATCTACAAGCCACAGTATTACTGAAGATCAAGAATATCTCCCCTATATACACGGCACACACACACGGAAGGAACATGTTTGAAATGTGTCTCAGCCGTAGGGAAACACATATATCAGACGATATGATAGGAAAGAATGATTTAGGAAAGGTCATGTACGACATGGAAGAGGTCACTAGTAAGGACGATATGTGAGTCAATGTATTGGGATTCTAACGTCTCCTAGGTATCCGTGAAGACCACTGCTGATGTCACTGCGGTTTAACGTCACTGTAACTGTCTGTGAAGGTCTGTGATGCCACTGTGGTTTGACATCACTGTAACTGTCTGTGGAGATGGCTACTGCCACTGTGGTTTAACATCACTGTAACTGTCTGTGGAGATCACTGCTGATGCCATTGGGGTTTACCGTCACTGCAACTGTTAGTGAAGAGCACTGGCACCACTCACTGCCACCAGGGGTAATTTTTTCGTGGACCAGAAATTAAGAAGTTTGGCAAACGTTTATTTCCATGAGTATCAGAACTTATTTTCTCAAATGATTCTCTCTGGCAATTTCAGATATCAGTAAATAAACTACAGAAACCGATAAAACTACGTTTTTGAGAGGTCTTAAATGTCATATTCTATCCTTTTTTAATGGGAAGACGGAGAGAGAGAATTTGGAAAATGTTAAAGAAAAAAAAAAGAGAGTCGTTACGTATTTCGATAATGTTACGAACATAAACTTGAGGGAAAATAGAAAATGTCTGAGTTTTTAAGATTTATTTTTGTTACTTATAGAGATAACCAGAATTCCTAAGAAGAAATATATATATATATATATATATATATATATATATATATATATATATATATATATATATATACATATACTTGGAAAGGATCACAATTTTGCGCGTGATCAAGATATTCCTATGAGTCCACGGGGAAAATGAAACACGAAAAGTTCCCAAGTGCACTTTCGTGTAATAATCACATCATCAGGGGAGACACAAGAGAGAAATATAACAGTCAGTTGATATACATCGAAGAGACGAAGCTAGGACGCCATTTGGTAAACATGTGATTGTCCAAAACATGTTTTGGACAATCACATATATATATATATATATATATATATATATATATATATATATATATATATATATATATATATATATATATATATATATGACTATTGATGTCGAACAAGAACTGAACTGTAAGTATGGCAAGTCTTACGACCTGTTCGTAAGTCAAGGATTCATAACGAAGAACTCTGCAGTTAAGATGATTCATAAGAACAAATCAGTTTGATAATGAACCTTTACTTTATTTTTTCTAAATCATGATTACATCTGACCACACTCCATCGTCAATCAGAAAAGTAGTATAATTCCTATTTAACCCATGGTATATGATATCCCCCTGGTTAATAGTTAATTGATTTAACATGTACCAGCTGTCTTATTCACACCCCATTTTCGAAGACCTCACCTTGTATTCGAAATTAGAGAAAATTTATCTTGGTAGATGGAACTCTCTGTATTCCAACTTTCTTTAAAGAAATTTACGAGGTTTTGGAAAATAATTGGTATATTGCTTCAGGGAAACGCCAGCTACATTGCCTTGTTTTGAAACAGTGCAGTAGGGAAGTTGGCAATGATTTCATTCCATGAGTACATATATATATATATATATATATATATATATATATATATATATATATATATATATATATATATATATATATATATAGTATCATGGGAGGGAATATGGGGAAAGAATAAAACCATCTGGTTCTGGACATGAGAAGGTTTCTGTATGACACAAGATTCTGTAGTGCAGAGATCTTGAGAACTTACATTTAGTTTTGCCTTTCCAAACCCTTTTTCTTTAGGCCAGGTGGGTGGGTCATGAAAGGTCCTGGGTCTGGACAAACTTCTTCCATCTTTCACTGTCGCAACACACACACTTCCTGCCCTGACCTCCCCATGCTGAAGCCACGGTCCACTTCCGGACGTCTGGTTGAAGCTTTCCAGTCATATTCTTTTTTTTTCGTTCTCCCAGTTGTTCTTTCAGTCGATTCTATTCCTCGTCCTCCTCACGACCTTCACTCCATAACACCTTCAGAGAGTTCGGCTTATGGGTGATGCTTGTCTCTAGTCGTTGCTGCGAGATCAGAGAGAGAGAGAGAGAGAGAGAGAGAGAGAGAGAGAGAGAGAGAGAGAGAGAGAGAGAGAGAGAGAGAGAGCACCGTATGAGCCTCTTTGGGGGACAGGGTTTCGCACGTGCAATGATGAACAGTCGTATTGACACGGTCCTTTTCTTTCTCTCTCCCGAAACGTATGGGAAGTTCGTTTTTCATTTACATTTACATATTGAGGGGTAACATTTTCAACTTGATGACGAGAGGCACTCATGGTATACGCTGAGGATGCTTTGTTCCATCGGAGATGGTCGTGAGGGCTGGTGCGAAATGAGTTTCTCTTTCTCTCTCTCTTTGTCTATAGTCCACTTCCACAGTAGGGGTGGCCTAGAGATCATGTCTCCTTGATCGACGACGTAGCTGGAGGAACGAAAGAAAAAGCAATATTTGATCCCCAGTTTAGGGTTGTTAAGCACACACTCATCACATGTTGTTGGGTAGTCACATGTCTCATTGTAACATAGCATGACAGAGTTATCATTAGGGACATTTTCTTTCGTTATACAGCACTTCTTTGGTTGAGAAAGAACAACAAATTCTTATGATAAAAATTACAGGAGGTAGAATATAGGGTGTTATTCCAATTAAAAATGTATTGGATTTGGTGGAGAAAATGTTAGATTGAAGCTCGATACGACAGAGATAGAGGGAAGATAGATAAGTATAGCATTTCTATGAGCCTAAAATACTGCCAAAGTTTGTATTTCAGCACTCACCTACTCCAAACCATTTCAGCACTCGCCTACTCCAAACCATTTCAGCACTCACCTACTCCAAACCATTTCAGCACTCGCCTACTCCAAACCATTTCAGCACTCACCTACTCCAAACCATTTCAGCACTCACCTACTCCAAACCATTTCAGCACTCACCTAATCCAAACCATTTCAGCACTCGCCTACCGCTGTTATTTGATCGGGTTGTAAGTGTTTAGGGGCTTTGAAACCTAAGTCTCTCTTTCGTATCTCGCCTCGTTTGCTCGTAGAGACACACATACCTAACCTGTGGAGTCAGAGAGTCATCTAATCATTAGCACTGGTGTCCCTTTCCCATTTCTAGAATTTCCCCTCCTCACCCCATTAGTCTCATGCATCCTACTCCTCCTCCTCCTCCTCCTCCTTCTCCTCCTCCTCCTCCTCTTCTTCTTCTTCTTCCTCCTGGGAGAGAATTTTCTCTTGTTTTCTCTGGAGGTAATGGGAGGAAGGCATGCCATGTTGGCGTAAGGAGTTCGGACCGGCCGTAACCGTCAACAATATTGTCTTCTTCTGGACCGTGTGTGATCATCACCTTTCTACATCGCTCTATAATCATATTCCATTTTTTCGAGGTTTAACTACGTATAATTCTATTTATTTTTTTTTTCCCAAATGTTAATATAAACGGAAATAATCTTCATACCAAATTAGGTAGAACAACATGAATGCGATGTATATAATGGGCAATTAGTTTTTATGGGCATATACATTAACAGCAGTTAGGGAGGGTGTAACTATGTACAACCATTTTGAAACCTTTTCCATGCTCTTCCACTGTACTACTTGTGCTAAATATTTTCACTCTCTCTCTCTCTCTCTCTCTCTCTCTCTCTCTCTCTCTCTCTCTCTCTCTCTCTCTCTCTCTCTCTCTCTCTCTCTCTCTCTCTTCTCTCTCTCTCTCTCCCTCCTATAAATCTCTCAGAGTTCGTTTCAGAGCTGAAGGTGAAATTGCTTTCTCTTACGACCGAGTCGTTGGTCCTAAATAATGATCATTGCCTCTGAATAATTTCCTGTAAATTGGTTACTAATTATCAGGAAGCAGTTGGATGATCATTGATTGATGTTTGACTAACTATCCATCCACAGTGTTGCCAACCTTTGCCCCCAAGCAGTAATGTGTTGGCAATCAACATTACGGTTCTCGTTAGCAACGTTGCTGCTGTTCTCCAAGCGAGTAGCATTTTGGACCACGAACGTGCATGGCGTCAGTCCAGACTCCCTTCCAGGCACGGATTATCGACCATGAACGTGTGTCTGTGTATGTAGTTACTCCAGCCGACCGTTCCAGGCCGCCCACATGATGGGTTATGAACGTGTGGTTGTGTAGAAGGCGTCGCTCAAGAATATTCCAGGTTCATATTTGTAGGCCATGGACGTCTTGACCTTCTTACAGATTCGTCCCAAGGAATGAAGGTGTTGCAGTGTGTGTGTGTGTGTGTGGGATAAACGCAAACAACATGAAGAAGTGTGATAATTATTGGCAGTCGCAGCGAACGATCATCGAGTAGTTGAACAACAGGTTGGGACTGACCAAGTCTCACATTTCGGTGCACAAGTTATCTACTGCCTTGGATTTTTCATCACCTGCACAACAGAGTGAAGTTGCATGAAGTGTTACGTGTGTATGGTAGTCTTTGGCTGGCCATATGATCAATTGTCACTGATTTATATATGCTGGCTGTATGATCAATTGTCACTGATTTATATATGCTGGCTGTATGATCAATTGTCACTGATTTATATATGCTGGCTGTATGATCAATTGTCACTGATTTATATATGCTGACTGTATGATCAATTGTCACTGATTTATATATATGCTGACTGTATGATCAATTGTCACTGATTTATATATGCTGGCTGTATGATCAATTGTCACTGATTTATATATGCTGGCTGTATGATCAATTGTCACTGATTTATATATGCTGGCTGTATGATCAATTGTCACTGATTTATATATGCTGGCTGTATGATCAATTGTCACTGATTTATATATGCTGGCTGTATGATCAATTGTCACTGATTTATATATGCTGGCTGTATGATCAATTGTCACTGATTTATATATGCTGGCTGTATGATCAATTGTCACTGATTTATATATGCTGGCTGTATGATCAATTGTCACTGATTTATATATGCTGGCTGTATGATCAATTGTCACTGATTTATATATGCTGGCTGTATGATCAATTGTCACTGATTTATATATGCTGGCTGTATGATCAATTGTTACTGATTTATATATGCTGGCTGTATGATCAATTGTCACTGATTTATATATGCTGGCTGTATGATCAATTGTCACTGATTTATATATGCTGGCTGTATGATCAATTGTCACTGATTTATATATGCTGGCTGTATGATCAATTGTCACTGATTTATATATGCTGGCTGTATGATCAATTGTCACTGATTTATATATGCTGGCTGTATGATCAATTGTCACTGATTTATATATGCTGGCTGTATGATCAATTGTCACTGATTTATATATGCTGACTGTATGATCAATTGTCACTGATTTATATATATGCTGACTGTATGATCAATTGTCACTGATTTATATATGCTGGCTGTATGATCAGTTGTCACTGATTTATATATGCTGGCTGTATGATCAATTGTCACTGATTTATATATGCTGGCTGTATGATCAATTGTCACTGATTTATATATGCTGGCTGTATGATCAATTGTCACTGATTTATATATGCTGGCTGTATGATCAATTGTCACTGATTTATATATGCTGGCTGTATGATCAATTGTCACTGATTTATATATGCTGGCTGTATGATCAATTGTCACTGATTTATATATGCTGGCTGTATGATCAATTGTCACTGATTTATATATGCTGGCTGTATGATCAATTGTCACTGATTTATATATGCTGGCTGTATGATCAATTGTCACTGATTTATATATGCTGGCTGTATGATCAATTGTTACTGATTTATATATGCTGGCTGTATGATCAATTGTCACTGATTTATATATGCTGGCTGTATGATCAATTGTCACTGATTTATATATGCTGGCTGTATGATCAATTGTCACTGATTTATATATGCTGGCTGTATGATCAATTGTCACTAACTTACATAAGCTGGTGATCATTCCATGGCTGTACGATCAATTAGCACTGATTGATCATATGCCTATGAACTAATAATCAAGATTAGATTTAAATACCTTGATTACTCATTATCAGGGGGGGGGGGGGTTAAATGTGGATGAGCATCCATCCCGACCCAGCTAAACAACCCCTCAGATGACCCTGGATAATGCACGTCTATCCAGAGGGAGGGAGTGATGCAAGAGACACGGGTTCTAATACGTTACGATGCCCTGCTTATTTAGCTCAAGCGTCAACGGTGATGTGTGATCTACAGAGATGGTTGAATATGGTGCGCGTTTCTCTTTTTTTTTCGTTAATATCAGAAGTCTCCTAATTTCCTCCTGCAATTTCTGAGGGCGTCGACATGACGCATCAAAATTTCAAAACCTGTCGGATACGATCTCAAAAATGTTCGTCCGGGAGGCGTTCAGGATTGAGAAAATGGGACGGTATATTACCTGAAGGTAAATCCTTCAACGAGACCTGCTTTCTCTTCGATGTGGTCATACGAGTTCCATTTCTATGATGGGGTAAACTATTACAAAATCAAAAGGGTAAGGATGTATATACATTTTGTATGGTGTAGTGGTTAGCGTTGCTGGCTGTGACGCATTCAAGGGTCGCCTGGGGTCGAACCCGTGTAAAATTGAATGTAGGTTATGGCACTCGGTCCGCAGTCAGCCTAGCTATTCATCACCCCTCTTGAGGCTTGTCGATAAACTGGGTCCTCGGCTTAGGCTACGTTATGTATATAGCGTTATGTTATATTTCTCTCTTGTGTCTCCTCTGATGATGTGATTATTACACGAAAGTGCACTTGGGAACTTTTCGTGTTTCATTTTCCCCGTGGACTCATAGGAATATATATATATATATATATATATATATATATATATATATATATATATGCCTTGATAAGAGCATTTAATTGGCAGTGCCGTTTCAGTAATAAAAAGAAAATAAATGAATACTAAAAGGAATATTGTCGACTGGTTATCAGGAGGTAATCATGGACTTGCTGTATTATAAATGACAGAAATTGTGTGTAACGGTGTCGTTTGTGCAAGGTATGTTATAACAGTTGAAGGACACATTAGATAAACGCTGGACATTACTTACAGTATCAGCTTCAACGCTAAACTCATATACAAAACAAGGTCTTTAAGACATAAAAATCAGGTATTGCAGACCAACCCTAACATGTCATAAAGGAGAGGTGCAGAATAAACGATATTTATTTCGATTTGGTCTCCATGATCGGGACGAGTTAGCTGGTACACAATAGTGTGTTTTATTTAGAATATTATAAATTGGCAGCAACTAACAACAGCTTAGAATATCGTAAGGTAGCAGCAGCAGCAGCAAGTAACAGTCTAGAATATCAAAAGTCAGCAATACTGCTTGGCTTATTATATGTACACTCTCGACATCATAACTGCTGGGGCAAGATACAGTTCACTCGACATAGCTACAGCTGGGATAAAACCTTGGCCTGTCATCTCGGCTACATAGGGAAACGGATAGCGAACGATGGATGGCCTGTACCGAACGAGAGATCCAGGAGGTACTACATATCTTAGGGGAAAAGGCGAGGAATTGGGTGTAGCTTTGATTAGGGGGGATGGTGGCGGCCATGGACATCCTTCCTGTTGAAGATGGTTGAGACACCTTCAGGTCATCTTCCCGTATCTAGCCTTAAGTGCCCTCTGGTGCTGTATATTGATCTCCCAGCGCCTTTGTGGTGGGATTGAACCCGGCGTGGAATGTCGCTTGAGACAGAGACGCTGGAACATTATCATTCACCGAAACGGGGCGTCAGAAACCTCTGGAATGGTGGTGAGAGAAGGAAATTACGAATTATGGTCTTGAAGTCTTTTCACCGGTCAACATAGAGCATTGAAGGCATTGTGGACCTTCTCATTCGTGTCACGCACTGACGCTGGCGGGAATGGCTCAGAACACAACAGAACACATGAAGCGCGTGATTCGAACACAGAATATAAACGATGCATGAGGTTTAGACATAAGATTTAAAGCAATTATAGAAAATACTGGATATATCGATGTGAAATATAACGTAAAGCTGAGGAGATACAGTAAGCAGGCGATGAGATGAAAAAAAAAGACATGCCCGACCTGAAATAGGGTTTACTATAGAAGCTGTAATACACTATTTAACTACCCCTATAGCTCGTTATTGGAGCTTGATACGCCAATGAGGTCTTTCGTTATAGGAACTAGTATATATATAACCCATCGATGATGAGTGGTGTGTTCGTGACGAAAACTTGGTAGATCAATGCATTCGTTCGTTATAGGAGCTATATAACTCACCGGTGAGCCAGCTCGATTGGAGCTGAACACGTACTGTATATACGCACCAGTCGACCCCTCCCCTCCCCCTGGCCATTAAGGATAGTCAGTCATGTTGAGCAGTGGCGCAATAAACTGGGCTGTTGAACCCGTTAGCAGCCACCCCACTGCCGTCAACATCAACAACTGCACTGCACAGGTATTTCACTATAAGTCCTCTTGTTGCGCTTTCTCTACACCTACCACCTTATCCTTCATGTTTCTGAGCCTCTTCCAACTGTAAGAGACAGCCACAAAAGGATCTGATGGCCTTCTTGCTGTCTGTATCGCTTCGTATTTGTATTTCACCAGTAGCAAGGCTACTCGAGCACAAAGCAAACGTTGCTCATTTTTTTTTGTATCCCCTTCTGGGAAATATATATAGAGAGAAGATCGGTCACTTTCCTAAGATTTACTGTGCTTATTGTCTGTCTTCGCAAGGTAACATTTTTGTGGAGGGTTCATTTTATACAACACTGTCAGCAAAAGGTTTGGAGAAACGGCTGATATGATGTGAGTTAAGATAAGAACTGTCAGGGAATAAGTTCCTCATTTGTCCCCACACATTGATATATATATATATATATATATATATATATATATATATATATATATATATATATATATATATATATATATATATATATATATATATATCTGCTGGTTGTGTGAGCCTACGGGAGATGACCAGTGGAGACCCCGTTGCTCACCAACGTGAGACGAAGGGTATTCGATTGCATAGTACTCGAATAGTCGTTTCCCTTTAAATAGGAGTGATCCTAGCTTAGCAGTAGTGCTCCCGCCTCCTACGCAGGGGACCCGGGGCCTGATCCTGGCTGTTGGTAGTTAGTATGTTATATGGTAGTGCGGGTTCACATGCACTATTTACGTATATATATACTCACACTACGATGAGTCAACACGAGTGTAAAACTCCCTCGTCACTAGCACACGTACACACATATCGTGTGATCATGAATGGTAATCACATACACACATGCAACCACGTTGTTTGAAGGAGGAGGCCAAATTGCATCCTAATTGATAAACTAAATCGCCCACGTTTTAACATTTTTAAAGACACAAGAAAAAATCATACCAAGTTCTATCACTGAATATCCCACTATTTCAGTACATGATGGTAGTGGAAGACTGTTCAACTACCGTAAGGAAAGGTAGATGCTCACACAACTTTTGTGAAGAGACAAAAATTGCGAAAAGGAGAAAATGGCTTTTGACACACGCCTCAAATTCTGGAAATCAATTACGGTCGCGGGGGACCTTAATTGGCCCCCTGAACAACCGGATTCGGTCGACCGAACTGGAAAAGGACCGTGAGACACCTTGACTCCTTCTTTTAGATTTAACCTCGTAGTTCAGAGATCGTTGAGAAGGCTGCGTACGAGTGATAATCATCAGAATTACAGCTAATCACAGACATAAGATAAATGGGCAAGACTCGCACCAGCACACAGACAAATCTTCCAAGTTATACGTCTTGTACTAACAGAAGAGCGCGCGCATATATATAACACAGGCATGGAGATATATCATTATCATATAACTCCCAGAAAACCATTTGTTGAACCTCTTCTTCAAGGTTTGTACTCTAACGTAGGAGCAGGGAAGTTGGTGGTGTCACCTAGATCGAAAAAAAAGAGGTCTCCCCCCACTGAGACTGTACTCCTTTCCGTCCATAGATGATCACAAAACCTCGTTGATATTGACCATTCGCTTGCAACATAGCCACTTGCAGGTAGAGTCAGGCAGCATTGCGATAAAGATGTGGGACTGTGTGATAAGCAAATGTCTCCAGACATGGATTTCAGTAGATTCGTCTCCAGACATGAAGGCCAGTGGACTCTGTCTACAGACATGGAGGCCAGTAGATACCCCATTTCCAGACATAGAGGCGTGCATATTCCGTGTCCAGACATAGAGGCCAGTTTAACCCCTTCTCCAGACATGGAATTACATCCGAGAACAATATATGCACATAAACCACACCCGGATCCATACAGATGTATGCGTCTAAATGAATTTACACGACTAAAATACACATCAAACAATGGCATTAAATGAAAAATAGACATAAGACATTTATAACAATATGTAGAAGCCCCATTGACATACAGACATAGACGTTCAAAAATGTAGACCAACTCATTGATATACAGACACAGACGTTCAAGCATGTAGACCAACTCATTGATATACAGACACAGACGTTCAAACATGTAGACCAACTCATTGACATACAGACACAGACGTTCAAACATGTAGACCAACTCATTGACATACAGACACAGACGTTCAAACATGTAGACCAACTCATTGACATACAGACACAGACGTTCAAACATGTAGACCAACAGAGAGTGGAAGAAGGAGTAGCAACAGCTGGCATATCCAGCAGCGTCTCAATCTTAATTAAACCCAGTGTTGTTCCCTTGGACGACCTCGCGTCACAAAGCAATGGATAAATTTCCCCTCCAATGCAGAATGTTTATGGGACGCGATGTCATCTTCTCTGTTCACTCGCTCCCAACCCCTTCATGCGTCCTCTTTTTTATCTCTCTCTCCCTCCCTCTCTCTCTCTCTCTCTCTCTCTCTCTCTCTCTCTCTCTCTCTCTCTCTCTCTCTCTCTCTCTCTCTCTCTCTCTCTCTCTCTCCCTCCATCAGGAGATGATGATTCCCCCCTCCCCCCAACCTTATCAAAATTCATGGTATCTCGTCCTTTGACAACCCTCTTTATCATCCAATGTTGCAAGGTAGTTTTTTTTTTTATTCTATGTGCCTAATGAAACAGCGTTGTGGAGGCGTTACTGACATTGTCATATCTTAGTGTAGGTGTTGTCTTATATGTGTTTGTTCATGGTATATTTTGTACACATCTCTTGAAGTAATTACCTTATAATTACCTTGTCTACGGCATAATGAACTCATCAACAACATGAGAGTGTCACTATTCATATTGGTGAAGATCCTCACATAACCATTTGAGCCACAAGCAAATCTTCATACAAGTTACGTAATAGTTTTTAAAGTAGTTTTGATGTGAAGTAAGAATTACGTTTTCAGTGTATGAGAGATGTATATTATCAGTAGACAGAATAAGAAAAAATGTATACAACAGAATACAAATGTATGCACGTATACTTATGAACTTGTTTGCATCTATGAACAAGCGCATACATACATATTAGCTTGCAGACGACGTAGAGAGAAAAGGACGGACCTGTAGAATGTAGACCAGCTTAGTTCCGGCGTGTATATGGGTGGTAGAAGGATGGGAGATGGAGAAGGTCTGAAGGGTGTTATTTTGAGGATCAGAATTCTGATGGGACGCAGTGTGAGATGGTAATCAGAGGAATGGCTGTAAGGGACTTGAGATGGCAGATAGTGAGATGAGATGGTCTAATGCATTTTGAAGTGGGGAAACTTTGAGACGTTAGTGATAGGGGAAGGTTTAGTTCATGTCGAGAGGAAGGTTTATTTGGTGATGGAAGAAGGTTTGAATTCCCTAAAGATGACGGTGTGATTCTTGGGTATGATGGCCTGGTCTTTGACGTGGCTCTTAAGGGTCGTTCTGTCGAAATGAAGGGTTAAGGAGAGATACTAAACAGCAGGACGTTCCGAGACATGAGTTGCGAGACTTTTATGAGAGATAGTTTGGGACAGGAAGCTGCGAGGGGAGACTCTCGTGAGCCAAAATCTCTCAGAGGGGAGACAGACAGCGTGAGACAGTAAGCAGAGAGGGGGAGACTGTTTAACACGAACCTGTCAAATGGGAGACAGACATAATGAGACAGGAAGCCTCTTTTACAGAGAAGAGACAGAAAATGTGAAACAGTGCACTTGGAGGCTTTGTAAGAAAATCACCCTTAAAACACTATTGAAGAAGCCGGGAGATGGTGTAAGAGATGCTCTCTCGAGAGACGCTGAGAGATCTAAAGCCCTGTGTTACTGTGAGGAAGACGTCTCTTACGTAAGACGAAGAACCATAAAGGGAGATGTTGTGATAGAGAGACACTTCGAAGTGATATAGAAACAGGGAGTGTCAGGAACGCCCGAGATGTAGAACGGGAGATGTTTTGCGATATTGTGAGACTTGAAGTTCCATTACAGTGCGAGATGACACTTTGGGAGAGAGATGTGAGATAGGCTCCGTGGGGAGACACTGTATGACAATCCTTAGATGAAACCAAGTTATATAAGAGTCTCTAATGTGAAGGACTAAGAGATCAGAAACCTCGAGATGAAGTAATGTACGAGAGGAAGCAATGAGTGGAGACATCGAGACGAGACTCTTAAGAGACAGGAATCTTTGAAACATCATTAGGAAACACGATTTTCTTAGCCTTTATGAACGAAGATAGGAAAATCCTGCATTATGCCACTATTGTTTTCGGTATGCCGCTACATATCTACGTGTGTACGTAAGAAATATTTAGCTTTACTTCAACACGAGATGCCAGCAACCACAGTGTACTGAAGGTTAAGAAGTAATACTACCCTCCAAGTACATGGTGTGACGATGGACCTTAGAGGATATGAAATGACTTCCTCACGTGCTGTTGTTATCCCACAGATAATTCCCCCTCCTCAATTCTATTTTCGAAAAGCATAATAAGTTTACCACTCGAGTTCTCCAACCACTTTAGATTTATGTTCTTCAGGAACCATCATGTATTGCTGTAGACCATTACGTAAACCTCGTGTGCTCTGTATCACGGGACGGAGTGAGATACGATAACTTGCACCCACGGTATGTTGTCGAACACATACACTCCTTAATGACTACTACGAATCTCTATTACCCAGTTGTTCAGCATGTAACACTGTGAAGACTCGTAACTCAGAGTAGAACTCAATCTATGATAGTTGAACCCTCATGTCTTAGTGGTGTGTGTGAAAGTGGTTCTCGGATCCACCGTAGATCCTCCATGTTCAGTCAGGTTTCTGGGTTTATATTTCCTCATTGAGGGTATGGCGACGAATTAACTCGACTCAGAATCATGTCATTTGTCAGGTTTTACCATGAACCTGTTGTCTCATCAATACACTTTTTTGTCTTAACCTTCTCCAACCTTATCCTTCCATTACTCACAACAATATCTATAAACATTTTGGTGTGGGACAGCGTCAGTGAATTCCTTATTCGAGTATCACTTCATCTGAGTGTTTGAAAGTCATGTATGATGATCGTAGCGTTTCATGAAGAAATATATAAAGGGGGGAAAATGAGAGGGTACCTTTGAAAACTTTTAAACCATGCCTTGTGTGTCACATGTAGTGATTATACCGCATTAGTTTCTCTCTTTAAGATGAGACAAGCCAAATGAGAATCGGAAAAGTGAGGCAAATTCAGTGATTGAAGGTTTCTCACTTTTTAGTATGCAAATTCATGTCTGTATGCAAATTCTAGTTTTGGCATAATACACACATGAAGCCTGTCATCTGCGCTTCACAAAACTGCTCAGTATTAACAGACGGAAGGGTTTAGATCTCTATGAGTACTGCGGTACGAGGACCCTTATGTATTATAGCTATGAGGGTCAGGTCAAACGATCAGGCCAAAGGGTCAGGTCAAAGGATCAGGTCAAAGGTTCAGGTCATGCAATTAAGGTCACGAGGTGAAGAATTATTTCATGGCATTATTGCTGGTGTGGTCGACTGAAACGAAACCCATATTTAAGATGATAATGAGTGATAGATATCTTATGCATGAAATAAATTTGTATACATACATTTATCTTAAGGCGTGGTAGCCAAGAGCAGAGAGTTTTCACACCCATGTTAAGGATGAGGATGGCCCACTGTCGCTCGTTTATACTACAACCAAGTGCTGACGTAGGTGGATTGCCCGCTGTCGGTACGGGTAGCCACCCCCTGTATCATAGTCAAATGCTGTGTATGTGTGTGTGTGTGTGTATGTGTGTGTGTGTGTGTGTGTGGGTGTGTGTGTGTGTGGGGGTGGATCACTGTCGCCTCTGTCAAGTTCAGGGTGAGGATGGCTCGCTGCCACCTATGCTATAGTGCTAGGTAGCCAAGTACTACCTGTGTCATAACCAAGTGTGGCGAAACACGTCCCAGTATCCCTGCCGCTACAAGTAGTGATGAACCAACCCTGTATATTCCCTCAGGTTCATTGGTGGATGTCATGTTTTTGACTGTACTATATTACCCTTGTTTTCGTCCTGTCAGAATTCTAGCGGAGAGGCATTTATTTTTCTGTTAGGCTACTCGGATATACAGCATGAAATGTGTGTTTGGTGTGCGTGTGTATGCATGTATATGAAATCGCTGCTAGTGCTTAATATTGTTTATAGCTAATGTATCTGTTCTCTGATATATATATATATATATATATATATATATATATATATATATATATATATATATATATATATATATATATGTGTGTGTGTGTGTGTGTGAATACATCATACCATCATACAAGTCTATGTAGAGTCTCTCTTAGATCCGTTAGTGTTTGTGCAACACATACGTACATCCTAGTAATCATATGGTTGCTACAATCTTTCACTTGACCACAGTGCTATCCTACCCTACAACCGTGTAACATCGTGCTCGAGAGCCGTTATGATCATGCTCAAGGGGATGATTATATAAAACACAATACACAGGTGTTCCTTCATTATTTTTTCCTCCCCTCCCCTTTGCCATCTTGCCGTCTGTGTACATTGTTTAATCTAATAGCGACGTTAAAAGGGTTAGATATTAAGATAAGGCAGGTTTTCTAATTACCGTTGCGTAAGCTGGGACACACATAGACTCGTAAGAGGGTCATGTAGTTTTAGCGGGGGGGGGGTGGGTGGGGGGGGGGTAAAAATGGTGAGAGTTGCTAGCGTAAGAACCCAGATTGTAAATGGAAATGGCTGCTTTCTCAGCCTTTTTTTGACTATATTCCCTATCATTAGCAGTTAAGATAGCAGTCTTTGTGGTAACGCTTACTCTGTGTGTGTGTGTAAATTTGGGATTGCTGGGACTTGGAGTTGGAATAGCTCTTGTCTCTACTGCAGCGTAGTGCTGCCAGACAGTAGAGAAAAAAAAAATGGTTTTTGTATCTGGTGGAGCGCAGGACCATCGCTGGAGACTGTAGAGGAGAGGGCTCTTGTGTCTAAAGAATTGTAGAGCTGCGGTAGACTGTAGAGAAAACTGCTCTTGTGTTTACATAAGTGTAGTGGAAACTGTAGAAGGTAGGACTTCTTTATCCACCGAAGCGTAGGACTGCTGTAGACTTTAGAAGAGAGTGCTTTTGTGTTAGCGCGATATGATGGGGACGAGGAGTTGGCTCGTAAAGGGGACGGACGATTCATGACTGGATCATGGTCTCTTACTCATGTTCTCTTGGGCTGAGCATGATTTAGCACAGGTAACAAAACACACACACACACACCACAATTTTTGTTAACTGTGCCTTGTGGTTCCATGCCCATTTTTTCATCTTTTTCTCTCTTCTTTCCTTTTTCCCTCCTTCATCTATCTCCTCTCCTATTCTCCCATCTCTTCTGTCTTCCATTCCTCCTTCCAGCTCCCCCACCATCTTCCCGTTAGCCATCACCATGGTACGAGAGGCCGGCCGTCTCCATGCGAGGGAGGGAGAGAAGGAGGGAACGAACCACCAGGGCAAGCTTTAGCGTTCCAGGTCATGATGGTGGTGCGTCGCCTCTTGGTTTAAGGAGTTCATTTCCATATTATAATTTGGTGAATTCACCATTCATTGAAGCTAATAACCTGAGGCATTCACACTTGATCAGCTTGCCACCAGGAGGCATGCCATGGCCACAGCATTTCCGCACCACGCCTCCGTCTTATACATAAATGATGTGCATTATCATTATATCATTGCTTTATGGACAACACTGTATATATATATATATATATATATATATATATATATATATATATATATATATATATATATATATATATATATATATATATATATATATACGTCCTAAGTGATGTAAAGTTGTATCTAGATTCACAGGACGTGTTGGGTTTTTGCTTCCGCGCGAAAGTGACAATCATCACACTTGCTTCACTGAAATGAGTGACGTTAGACATATAATAAGCTAACCCGGTTTAGCTCTGTATTGATAGAGGGGGATAGATAAGAGAGGTGTAAACGCGGAAGTGAAAAGCTAAGAGGGACAGGGACTTTATAAACCTGTCAGACTTCATTTTAGCGTTGACAGCCCAGAAAACTTGAACCAGGATATATTACTAGACATGCAACATTATGACATACATGTAGACATGTTAAGATGGACTATATATATATATCATACATGTAAAGATGGAATATATATATATATATATATATATATATATATATATATATATATATATCATACATGGTGATGGGAGCTGGTATGAAAGATTTCCTGTACCTGGCAGTCTTGTGCTTGTGTATATATATATATATATATATACATATATATATATATATATATATATATATATATATATATATATATATGATCATATACACACTTATAAACATCCTTAATGTCACAGTATCAGGGATTCATTTGTTTAGTCTTACGAGTGGAGTCTTCATTATACTGATGGTGTCCTAACAAGCTATATAGCAAGGCGCTTACGAAACTGACCGGCACTAGATTCGTTCATGAATGCGTGTGAAGACGAATGTAAGAATGATATGAACAGCTGGTGTTTTAGAGAGAGAGAGAGAGAGAGAGAGAGAGAGAGAGAGAGAGAGAGAGAGAGAGAGAGAGAGAGAATCAGGAAAGTGACACGACGTTGAAATAAGCTAAGAAGGCACTTGGGTCGGATCGCGTTAACATAGCAGAGGCTTTAGATAAATCCCTCTTACATAAATCCCTCGAGCCTTATGACGTGGTTTCTGATGACCTCCCACTTAAGGATGGGGGAGGAGAGGTCACAGAGGTCAGGCCATTATACCTACGGGTCGTACCGTCGTTCTCAAGAGGTTAAGGGTAAGGGGAATGGGGACAATTTCAATAGTGTACCAGATGCAGTTTCTCAAGAGTACGTGAAGGGAAGATAATGTGTCGAGGCAGTGGATGGCTTTGGTTATCATACCACTAGAGATAGGGAACACAAGGTAAGGTTGATGAATGACTGTAAAGGTATAAGCTAGTTAAGTTCTGGAGGTATTAACGTCTTGGATTCAACGAGGATAAAAAAAAAAAGGAGGGGGGAACTCGAGTGTGAGGAAGAGACGGTGAGAGAGAGAGAGAGACAGAGAGAGAGAGAGAGAGAGAGAGAGAGAGAGAGAGAGAGAGAGAGAGAGGTAATATGAATGTGAGCAAGAAGCATGATGATGATCATCATCATCATTATATACGCCGGCTGTTAACTCTCCTCTTCCTATCGCCAGTTAGAAACCCAAGCACGTAATGAAAAAGTGCGCAAACCCCTCCGGGGAAGGAAGTCTCTTTTTATACAAGTTTCATAAATTGTTTCATAAACATTTGACTTGCCCGTGTTTACGAAAGAATCATTTATGTTTTTTTTATTCTTTTTTTTCCCTGATCTTTGGGATGGTACAGGGATTATCATGGCTCATGATATATAGCCACCAGAATCCATAGTTAACATTTAAAGGATGATTATCTACCTGTGTTGATGTCTATCATAATTACTGTTGGTGCTCCTGTTGCTGTTATCTGTACTGTTGATGTTACTGTTACTCTGTTTACGGTCACCGGTATCACTGTTATTACTACTTCCACTACCGTACTACTACTACTGCCACTACTACTATTACTACCACCACTACTACTAATACTACTACTACTATTACTGCCACTACTGCCACTACTGCTATTACTACCACCACTACTACTAATACTACTACTACTATTACTGCCACTACTGCCACTACTGCTATTACTACCACCACTACTACTAATACTACTACTACTATTACTGCCACTACTGCCACTACTGCTATTACTACCACCACTACTACTAATACTACTACTACTATTACTACTACTATTACTACTACTACTACTACTACTACTACTACTACTACTACTATTGTTACTACTACTACTACTACTACTACTACTACTACCATTACTACTACTACTACTACTACTACTACTACTATTACTACCACTACTACTACTACTACTGCTACCATTACTACTACTACTACTACTACTACTACTACTGCTGCTGCTGCTTCCTACAAGCTACGATTGTCACTGCTGTTAATATGATACTACTACTACTACTACTACTACTACTACTACTACTACTACTACTACTACTACTGCTACTACTACCACTACTACTGCTACTTCTATAGCTACAATTACTACTACAAGCTTCAGTTTGGAAAGATACTACTACTACTACTACTGCTGCTGCTTCCTACAAGCTACGATTGTCACTGCTGTTAATATGATACTACTACTACTACTACTACTACTACTACTACTACTACTACTACTACTACTACTACTGCTACTACTACCACTACTACTGCTACTTCTATAGCTACAATTACTACTACAAGCTTCAGTTTGGAAAGATACTACTACTACTACTACTGCTGCTGCTTCCTACAAGCTACGATTGTCACTGCTGTTAATATGATACTACTACTACTACTACTACTACTACTGCTACTTCTATAGCTACAATTACTACTACAAGCTTCAGTTTGGAAAGACAGACCGGCTTTACTTTCGTACAAATAAAACCCCAGCTTGCCTAATGGGGCTGGTCATTTTCATTCCATTAACATTTTTTCTCTCCGCATTTCTTTCCCTATTCCCAGGGTCTCATTACTCTTGTTTACCTCCACATTAGTTGGTGATCTGCAGGCACAGAATTTTCTGGGTAGCTGTCTAGCTTATTAGGAAGAGGACGACATTATCATGACCCCATCCCCTCCAAGTGTCCCCATTTATAACAATTAGCAGCATTAGTTCAAGAGCTCGAGGTGTTTAAGGGTCGTTCTATGTCTTATAGTTGTACCATTTTGTGGGTATCATTATCATAATTGTTGTAATCATTATTATCTTACTATTGTTATTATTATTATTAGCATTATCATTATTATTATTATTATTATTATCACTACTACTATCATTATTATTATTATTACTGTTGTTATCATTAATATCATTATCATCATTATTGTCATTATCATTATTGTTATTTTAATTATTATTAATGATATTATCAACTAAATGAATAAAAGGAAATTTAATTTTGACATATGTGGGCTGGTACGAAATTCAGCGTCGTAGTGTGTTACTATTTACAGCTTACTGTCTATATATATATATATATATATATATATATATATATATATATATATATATATATATATATATATATATATATATATATAATCAGCTTTTTCGTCATCCTATATTGTCACTTGGGAGGATTTCCAAGAGAGTGTAGCAAAAAAACTCAATTTAGCGTCTTGTACATACAAGCGCTTTCAAACCGATCTCTGAAGCCATGCTTCAGAACAGCCATCGTTTGACTTGTTTTTATGGAACAAGTGATCCATGACTGTGAGAACTGAAGTGATAAATGTACAAATTCCTCTTCAGAGTGTGGTTAAAAACCAGGCCAGCACACCCAGTGGTGGTACATCATGCTCAAGAATGTTTACGTCGCGCTTAAAGGTCGTACCGTCGTGCTCAAGGATCGTACCACCGTCGTCCTCAAGGATCGTACCGCCATGCTCAAGGGTCATATCGTCATGCTCAAGGATCGTACCGTCGTGCTCAAGGAACTTACGTACCGTCGTGCTCAACAACCGTACGTACCCTCATGCTCAAGGATCGTACCGTCGTGCTCAAGGATCTTATCGTTCTCATTTATGATCGTACCGTCATGCCCAAGTACCGTACCATAGTGCTCAAAGAATCGTACCGTCGTGCCCAAAGATCGTACCGTCGTGCCCAAGTACCGTACCATCGTGCTCAAAGAATCGTACAGTCGTACCCAAGGGATCATAAGAAAAAATCTACATTAATACCAGGCTATGCGTCGTAATACATGACTCGCCCTGACATAACTCATGGTTGGGTCATGTGCACCACAAGGCATTACGTTCCTGACGGAAAGCATAAATTTGCGCGGGGCTTTCGTCGTCAAGGGTAAGGGGTAAACCAGATGAAGGGTTTAGCTGCCTACCGGGAGCCTGCCAGGTTCTCATGACTCACAGTGCTTAACATAATGGGTCACGAATGTTGACGCTTGTGTGTTAGTGACGCCTCCATATTGGTTCATGATCATACAACACACACACACACACACGCACACACACGATGTGGTTTGTGTATAAGCAAAAGCATGCGACACATAGGGTGTTTCCCACTGGTGTAGGTTCGCCAGGAGGAAATTGAGGCTGGGAACCGTGTGTGTGTGTATGTGTGTGTGTGTGTGTGTGTGTGTGTGTGTGTCGAAGCTCATAGGAAGAAAACAAAGAGGCCGGCTGAGAAAACGCAGCGTGGGAGCTCACCAGAATGATGCAGTGGGTCACCGTGAGACGAGACAGTGTCTCACGGTGTTCAGTCTTTAGTCGTGTTTGAGCTCAGTCGTAGGAAAGGCGGGCTCGCGATTCATGAGAGAGAGAGAGAGAGAGAGAGAGAGAGAGAGAGAGAGAGAGAGAGAGAGAGAGAGAGAGAGTAAATATGAATGCAAAATAGAATATGGTTCATTGAGACAAAAGTTCTCAGACTGTGGGCCTTGTAGAGATCAGGGAATGGGGAAGAGAGAAGAGTACGGTACGTTACATGGGCTGTGTAGAGATTAGGGAATGGGGATGAAATGAGAGTACGGTACGTTGCATGGGCTGTGTAGCGCCTCACAGAGGGAAACAAGATGCCGAGGACCCACAGCTGTGGACTGCCGTGGATCCCAGGAGAAGACAAGAGGTTTATACACAGAGTACAGGGCATTTGTTGTGATGGCCCACAGGTGGAGGGAAAGGATGGCTCACAAAACATCATATGTGGGTGTTGCGTGACGGCGGCTCACAGAAGCCCCAGACACACACACACACACACACACACACACACACACACACACACACACACACACACACACACACACTAATTTCCAAGGTTCTACAGCACACCAGTGATGTGGCTCTTCTCTCTCCTGTCCATCTTGCCACTATTCTCTCCCTCGTCTCGTTACTTTCACCTGCATCAGAGCAATAATTCCCAGCACTCCAGATTATTATTTTTCTGTCTTTCATCAGGTTTTTAAATGTCGTGTCTATTGTTTTTTTTGTTGTGTCTGTGCTGAAGGTCTTGAGTGGCCTGGGATTGAGACGATGTTAGGTTTAAACATCATATATTCCATAGTCTGATGGGTTGTTCTTGAGCTAAAAACATCAGTGACCTTTTAGTGAGTACGAATGAGGACCTGATTGGTCACGTTCACACTAAGATTTACGAAGCTTCAACCCAGACAAGAGACACAGTGGGTCATGTTTGCCCCTATCATATACCTGTGGTTGAGATAAACTAAGATTACAGAAGAGTAAAGTAAGGGAGATAAGAAAGACAAAAAAGGAAAGATAAAGGCCAAAAGAATGAGATAACTGATCATCATACCTACAGAAGCAACCCCAAAATGATAAACAGATTGAAAAATGATCACAATTTAGTTCCGAATAGAATGGCTGGGGGAAAAATCTGATGTCCGGGAATAATACAGAAGAATTAAGAAATCATTCTGACATGACTGAACACTGTGGATGATGACACAGCCTCGACAAGAAATAAGAAAATAACATTTTTTTCACTCGTAGTGTAACTCCAAGCCTACACCAGGAACGCAGGCAGTGTCATCAAAATGCTTACGGTGTATTGTTTGATACAAAGGCATATAAATGGGTCATGATGGGGGGAGAGATTGGTGGAGAAAACCCTGGAGGTGGCTTCATATGTCACCTGTCGTGGGTAATGGCAACATTTCCCACAGGTGCTTCTTGTCAGTCCCCTCCCAGCCAAATAGCGACCCTGACAAAAAAGAAAAAAAAAATTCAAAAGTCCCCGAATTCAGGGGGTGACTGAGAGAGAATACAGGAGTCTCCTTTTTCCCTGGCATAACTCGTAAGTTGGTCTGTGGTTCTTATAACCTCTGGAGAAGGTTTAATGGCTCAATGGTGTCAGTAAATCGTATGTGAACTTGGGGAGTCCAAAGCCCAGGGGTTCCCCAAAGTCCGGAGCTCAGGGGTTCCCATCTCCAAATTCTTGTATTGAACACAAGTTTAAGGACACACACAGACACACACAGAGACACACACACACACACACATGCCAACCAACCAGCAGCCCCGATTACTGAAGTGGTTGTTTCAGTTAATTAGGGACGATATCTTTCCTTGATGCCCAGTATTGTACGAATGTCTAGATTAAAGAGAATTTAGCTAATTACACCAAGATTATGCCTAATGTGAGCCTAGATGGGAGGATTTTCCTCTCTGTTGCTTCCAGACGTTTTCCAGTGGCCCATCGTACGAAGGCCAGGAATGAATGAACATCCAGGAATAACCCATTCTGATTATCTTCCCTCTAATATGATGACCAAAATCAGATTCTAATAATGTATTTTTTTTTGATCCCCACTCAACGCCATAGAGATATGTTTTCCTTATGTTCGATATCCCAGAGGATGTGTGTGTGTCTCTCTTTTTATGACATACAAATTCCATTCTGGTCGTGCAGTCAGGTGGAATCGACTTTTAGATTTATGCAATACCTCTGCAGCGTCTTCTGTATCAGGAGGAGAGGAGTTCTTGCCAAGACGAAGGCAAATGGTTCAGGTTCACTAGTCGTGCGAGGGTTCCGTGATAGCTCTGCATGCCTACCTAGAACGCTCTCGATGGAAATTCCAGGCGCTTTGCCTTTCGGCATCCGCCACGTTACCCTGGAAAAGGGAATCTCCAGACCTTGTGTATACTGCTGTATAATTGCTGCTGCATTATTGGTAGGAATGTTCACAAGGGCGCGCCCACGCTTGTGTCGTAGTGATTCGTGGGCTCGTATGGTAATTTCGCATTGTCTCTCTTGCCTTGGGTGAGGTCAGTGGTATACTGGCCTTCTTGGGTAGGTATAGTCTTATCACGAGCTGGCCAATGGCCGTTCTTCCTATATATTGCTGTTGTTTCATCAGCCATTGGGACGAGCCGATGTGGAGGTTCATATTTAGGTACGTACTATGGCTCATATTCTCGTCTAACAGTGAACCTGGCTTGATAATGTGCCCAGACATGAAAGAACCATTGAATTAAAAGTTATGACCCAAACTCCCTTCTTTTATCTCAACAGATACATTATGATCCGCTAATGATCGTGAGGAGAGTTGACCACATGAGTCCTGTTATGAGTCATGTTACTGAGTCGACTGAGTCGTAAAGTGATACTGGATACCATTAGTAAACTGTCTTTAAGACCAAAACATGAGGAGGGCGCTTGGCTCCCATACAAATAGCCATAGTGGCAAACGACTCATCGCTCAAAACAGAAAATCTAAACGAAAAAGCTCACACGGGTACATTCACGTAGGTTAGCTTAAATAAAAGAGCTACGGCTTATACTTCATACGACAGGTAGAAAAAGAAAATAGCTAAACACGAGCATAACGCAAGTATTACGAGCCCGCCCATGAGAAACATAAGGAAAGAGAATAATGATTGTACTCGGTGATTAGCACAGTAGACCATATCTGTCTCCCACTTCATCAACAGATAAGGTACACACCCGAAGGCCTCATTTAAAGAAAGAAAACGCACACACACACAAACAAAGGTAGGGTTCTCTTGAGCGCAAAAGCTGCAGCAGACTCATTTAAAGAAAGAAAACGCACACACACACAAAAAAAGGTAGGGTTCTCTTGAGCGCAAAAGCTGCAGCAGACATCTGCCTTGCCAGCAGGTCAGGGAATACAACATTCACCCTGCCTGATGTCATTAGAACTTTCTTGGTCCACTTGCACCATGCACGGAGCAGAGGGAAATCACGAGGAAGAGCAAAGGGGAAACGAACTTAACTTCAGCAGTCGTGGATCTGTATCACAGTGAGTGGAGGAGCTCACCAACGTTCAAATCTGTATGCTGGATCAGCTGATTCTATACTGCAGCATCATTATCGTGTCTCGTCAAGCCTCGAGAATGTTTATTCCAAGACGTAGTCGTATTTAAAGCCTTCGGTTTTCTCTTCCCTCGGTTGCCGGCACACGCCGGTGCTGGACGAGTGAGATGAAAGGGAACGTAGCAGACACTTATGCAATTAAGCTGTCTGAAGTTTGAAGTCTTATGTGAATGGTTGTTGGTGATAACTCGCCCATAGGAATTGAATAACCAGTTATGAAAGCTTATTTAACACAGTGTGGTTGTGATCTCTCTCTCTCTCTCTCTCTCTCTCTCTCTCTCTCTCTCTCTCTCTCTCTCTCTCTCTCTCTCTCTCTTTGGAAATTCTGGCCTCGAATGAGCAACAATTTTTCTTTACGCTCTTCTTTTAGCATGGTACATGAATCATGTGATATCTTGCCAGAGCAAAGGCCCCATCCTCCACTCTCCAGTTAATGCAGTGTGCCTCCCTTGTTTAAGCAAAGAAAGCGACACGTAAGATATTGTAGGATTTACTGGGTAAAAATAATTTTCTAACATCAACACACACTAATGGGCTCGGAGGGAAAGATAACACACATCTGGTATCTCTTAACACATGCTGCCTATGTGTTCTTTGTGTTCTTTGATAATTTAGATAAACGTAGTCCATAATGATTTATGGTTTATGTTCATAATCTATTATCATATGATTAGTCTCTCTCTCTCTCTCTCTCTCTCTATCTCTATCTCTATCTATCTATCTATCTATCTATCTATCTATATATAGCACAGCACAGCTTCCAGTTTTCTTTTCCTAATTTGGTTATACAACGCATAAATTTAGAAACTCCTAAGTACTGACAAGGCTGATTTCATTGCTGTTCTTTACGAAATATCGTAAATATCGATGTAAGAATATCCTCAAATGTTTCAGAACTTCACCATTTACAGAAGAAATGAAGACCAGAGGAAGATATGTCATTAGCCATAAACACAGTGAGAATGTATGTGATCTTTAAAATTATTTTTGAACACCTTCAGAAGGTGTTCAAAAGACTTTTTCCGACTGATGGTTAGACTTGGACACTGACGGTGTTAATGAAGAAAGACCCCCAGGCCATCGATAGGCCTTAGAGCCCAATGATAACCAGGTGATCTGTGTAGAAGACTTAGATAATCAAGGAAAATGATTTCCAGTATATAGGGACACAAGGCTAGACCATCGCAGCGATAGAGTAAGGGGGGAAAAAATCAACATCCAAGGAAAAGACGTCAGAGACCCGGCACCGCGCGCGCGAGCGCCGGATTGAGAGAGAGAGAGAGAGAGAGAGAGAGAGAGAGAGAGAGAGAGAGAGAGAGAGAGAGAGAGAGAGAGAGAGACAGCCTCTGCAGAGGTCGTGATCCTCCCACAAAAACATGGCCATCTTATCCCCACGCCTCGACTTTTCTTGCAAGGGGGAGGGAAGGGAATACTGTAGCTGTTTGTTTCCCCATGTCCAAACCTCTATTAGGGAAAGCTTTTTGGCTGATCAGTTGCTGGCTGTGGCTGTGGTATGCGAAGGGAGGGTGTGTGTGTGTGTGTGTGTGTGTGTGTGTGTGTGTGTGTGTGTGTTCCGGCAGCCAGATTCTAGTGTGTGATCCCCAGGCAGCGTCACCTCCAGCCATTTGAGGAGAATCCTCCTCCTCTTCCTCCTCCTCCTCCTCCTCCTCTTCCTCTTCCCCTAAGCCTCTCCCTCCTCCATCCGTATCAACTTTCTTACATCTTTTTTCTCATTCCGTTTTTCTCTTCGTTGCAAATAGCTGTTCAAGCAGTTCATTCCAAGAGACACGATTCTATTCCTTGATGGCGTAACTCTTTATGAGACCTTGTTCGAACCATCGTTACACGCGAGTCTTGCCAGTGGAAACGAATGTAGAAATTCGCACACGAAAACAGAATTTCGTTCGACGATATAGAACACCCCTGGGTCTCCCACAGTGCATGCAGACCCCATCACCTGGTCATGGACACCAAGAAACTGTATTACTTAGCCTCCAGGATATTCTACCTGCTTCAAAGCTCCAGCCGGGGTTAATGCTCTCGTATATTGCCTTTGCCTTTTGCAATCACCATATACCTCACTCCGTGCCCGGGATGCATCAAAAGTCAGTATTCTTGGACAGAATTCACAGATTTCCTCAAGTTTAACAAATATTTAGATTGCATTTCATCAACAGGCATCTACAACACCAAAGCTTGAGTCTTCCATTCTTCAGTTAAGTAGATGTTGGTTCATGATGTACAAGTTGAGCATTCATTTACATGAAGGTGGATAGTGAATGTTATTCAACTTAGGCCCCGTTTTCTTTTATTTGGTACATCTCGTCTTCCTACTCTCTTCCATCACTTTCTAGACAATAATGTTTATGGAATTAGACAAGAATATCTTAAAGGAAGGCAAACTATATAATTCTATGTAAAGAGATTTACTTTTTCAGACATCTTTTTCATGCTATAAAGCAATGAATAACGATTAGGTTCGACAAAATCCAATGAAGCGGTAAATGTTTATTTCCCCCCCAAGTCGGTCTGTCAGACATAGACGCAGATTTATACACTCTAGGGATGTAAGGGGGTTACAAAAAAACACTAAAAGACGCCCTTATCGAGATGATACAAACCATCATACAATATAAGGTGACTCATCCTACACGAGCTTTGGAACAGCCAATAGCCACCTACCTTTGAGCATCTATGAACCTCATCCCTTCGCCCATGACTTCGAAATGGTCAACTTCTATTGAATTATTGAGGTGACGAGTTGCGTATATCCTGCCTGGACTGCGTATATCGCCCTCTTTACCCCGATGCTAGCAACATCCTGCGTTTTACTGATACCCAAAAGTTGCGATCATGGTTAACCCCCACACAGTCGTAGCCTATATGTGAAAAAACATCGTCGTTGCCATAATCTACTGGGACTCTTTACGTATGAAAAATAAATGGGACTCGCAAAAAAAAAAGACGTTCAGATGAGATAGGCTTTCACACAATGCTGGTAAAAGACTTTTAATCCACCTCACCATCAGTTTTCATCTAGGTTTGAGCTGATACATCTGAAAGCATTCACGGTCAGGGAAAGTCTGCTTTTGAGGACATCCAAAATTCGTGAACTGTGTGGTTGCATCAACCAGTTTGCCAATTGCCTTGAGATCGGAGGTACCCAGAGGATAATTCCCGTCACTGTGGCTTCTCCACTGTGTGTGTGTGTGTGAGGCAATCTCACGTTTCTCGCCTTTAACAGCGTGGACGCACCTCCATCAATACTGCTTGCTGGAGGACAACATCCTGTAATTGTTTCTCCAGAGACATATAGGTATGTGCTGTAGGAGCGGTGTGTGTGTGTGTGTGTGTGTGTGTGTGTGTGTGTGTGTGTCGTGTTGTTGGGCAAAGATAACCGTGACAAATATCGAGGGGTTGGTGTGAACCCTGGCAATCACACAGGCCGCTACAGAGTTGCGATGTAGTAAATCAATGTATCTTATCTATCTTATCTCGGTCTGAGAGCCATAATGGCAAGAAAAAAAAAGATAAGAGAAGCGGATGGAGTGAGTCAAGTATTAGCACCATTCAGAGACACGTAATGGAACAGCATACCCTACTGGAGGATTTTTTTTTGGTTCTCGTGGTAGAATGTTTTGCTGAAATAGGCATCTGGCTATTCTTTACCAGCCAGAGGATTGAAAAGGACCTCTTTTGCTGTCACATCCATGCGTCGGGTGCTAGAGAAAATGGGTCTACAGCTTTAGAAAACGTTTGACAGGGCTGAGAAATGAACATTAGCCAGTGCGGATTTCAACATCGGGTTTCCATTGCACTTGTCGTCCCCCACCTTATATCTTCCATTCTTTCCTCTTTTAATCCCCTGAAAAAGACGGTCGGATCCTTTGGTATGATTACCAGGCCAATATGCTATGAAGGGTCGCATCCCAGGGGCTTAGGTTTGGCAACGGCGTGGTCTAGGGCTGAAGGAGGAGGAGGAGGAGTCATATATAGATAATGGCTTGATAATCTGTCTGGAATTACAGTCCAGGTTAAGTTGTATGTATCATACTTCTTCTTGACCTGAAAAAAATGAAAAAAATCCTTATGATTTGTCAAAGGGAAAGAGAAAAAGTCCTTTTGTTCCTCGATCTGACATTGCCAATTGGTCTGATTCTCTCTCTCTCTCTCTCTCTCTCTCTCTCTCTCTCTCTCTCTCTCTCTCTCTCTCTCTGTCTCTGTCTCTGTCTCTGCTTTTCGCATGCTCTTCTGCGTCCTCAGTCTCCGCTGTTCCACTGGAGTCGATTTTCCGCCGGCTGTTATCCCGGAAGAGAATGGTGTGAATGGGGAGGTTCCGTCTGCTTTACAGTCTTATATCCATCTCTACAGATTAGGAACCTACGTACCACTGTCCCTCCATCACATAATCCGCTACATAGGTCTTTAAGTCTCCCGTTATCTGTGCTACCTATTGTACTTCCAAGTGCCACATTCCCGTCGCTCTTTCTCGGCCCGACCAGGTCCTTGTCTTCTCAGCCTTACGAGGTCCATCTGGGTTCTCTCAAAGTTATAGGTCTCCTCAGGGCTCCACGTAGGCCGTTCTCTCAGCCGTGTAAGTTCCCCGGGGCGTTCTCTCAGCCCTGTAAGTTCCCCAGGGCGTTCTCTCAGCCCCGTAAGTTCCCCGGGGCGTTCTCTCAGCTCTGTAAGTTCCCCGGGGCGTTCTCTCAGCCCTGTAAGTTCCCGGGGCGTTCTCTTAGCCCTGTAAGTTCCCCGGGGCGTTCTCTCAGCCCTGTAAGTTCCCCGGGGCGTCAACCCTGTAAGTTCCCCGGGGCGTTCTCTCAGCCCTGTAAGTTCCCGGGGCGTTCTCTTAGCCCTGTAAGTTCCCCGGGGCGTTCTCTCAGCCCTGTAAGTTCCCCGGGGCGTTCTCTCGGCCCTCCCAAATTCCCCATCCTTTGAGCCCTACGTCTGAGCCTTACCCACGGAGCCACTCGGTACTTGCCGTTCTACAGCCTCACCTTATTATCACCGCGATAATCGCATCTATCATCCACTCCCTCCTTCCCACCCGGTCTCTTCCCCATCAAACTCCATCACAGTCCTACCCTTTAAATAACCCTTTAAATAACCATTGACCCCCCGTCAGACATCCCTGGTTCCCTTCAACCCTACGTGGGAGTTCGCCCCTCCCACCCATCTTTCCCTGGTCCCCACGCGGCACCAGTAGAAGTCATCCATTCCCATCTCTTCGAGCCCTCTAGTCGCAATTCCCCTTCCTCACCCCGCCGACACCTACGCTCCCTCCTCAGAGCTTTAAGAGAGAGATCACCTTGAAAAAAAAGAAAATTCTTGGTCTCACCCACGGCGTTTCTGAGACCGAGTGGTAATATTTCATGAGGATTTAGAATACTAGTCAATATATAATTCACCGTCGTAGGATAAGTCGACCAAAGGCGATGATGCATGATCCCTGCAGGATATCATGACCCACAGGATATGTACAGGTGAGGAGGGAGGAGGAGAGGAAGGGGAAAAAAAAGGGATATTTTGAAGAACTGGAAGATGATGGATGATACGAAGTGTACGATTTGTCGTGCGGACGGAGACTAGAAATATTTGACTTGAGCGTTCAAGAGCTCAGGAAATAAGTTATGATGTGTGAAAAAGGATGGCTCAAGTTGATAAAGTGATTAGAGAGAAGCTTATGAAGAAAGGTGAGATGATATACGAATTCCCTCGTACAGGACGAGTTTGGCGCTCGGGATTGAAGGCGCTGTCTCAGCTAATTGAATAAGAAGCAGCAATCGTACCTGAGTACAGAGTTAATAAGTTAGTGAATGTTAGAATAGCAGTAGATTAATCTTGGAGGAGGAGGTAATGTACAGTACAATGGGGATTCGGTACACACACACACACACACACACACACTCCCCTAACGTGCAGTTATAAGTTGACTCACAGTTATGAATAGATATGTGTGTATAACACATATCTATTCATAATACAGTCGAAGCGAAGGTAGACGAATTGACGTTTGTCTGAGTGTACGCTAATCCTTGGTAAACCAAACTGGCTCTTTGACCAGGAGGGTATACAATGACCATAGTATGCTAACGACTGTAGTATGCTAAAGCAGACAAGCTGTGTTTTAACGGAGATATACTCCATAAACTCGTAGAGTCGACGGTTGTTCATACGTTTACCATGTGAAGCCAAAACATAGAACTTTGTGATACCAACGCTGGCATATCGTGAAGTCAATCACATGAACACTGTTGACTGGACGTTGAGAAATCAACACATATTGAGGATGGTGAACTGTACTTAATGGAATAACCAGCAAAACTTTGTGAATTGGATTTGCGTCAAACAGATAGGAAAAGATATGAATAACTGTAAACACTCGTTTTCTGTTACTCCTAACTGTTTAGATGGTATTATCACCGTGTGTATGAAGGAGGGAGAGCATTACACTCGTAGAGATCCGGCTGTAATCCCAGATTATTTCTGCTCATTCTGAGAGAGAACATCATTAGTATGGGAACGCTGGCGCTGGGGGAATATACCTCGTGAACAGCTTCATCATATATTCTGATTTTCATCAGTATGTTCACCAGGTATTACCAAGTTGTCGCAGCGTAATGATTAAGTTATATATTTCTTCTAAATTAATGATTTTCTCTAATTCTTTTTATGAAATCTTTTTTAATCCTATACGTTGTATTCATGGTATGATTATAGGATGAATTTGATATCTAAGCTTGAATAAGCTTGCTTGTGTATTGCTTTCGTAAGTCTCATTGGTTTATAATTCCTCGTCAGAGATAACAGAATAGGATAGAAGTCTGGGTAATTCTTAGAAATGACTTAGGAATGACCTAGTCTCCCATAAAAAGAAAAAATGTCGGATGTTGTTTAGAAAAAAAAAGATATTAACCCTCGTAAATTTCTTTTTGACGTATTTATTGAAAATGGAAGCGGTTGATAATGTTTTCTTTGGAATTTAGATATATTTCTTTTATTCGTATTCTTTACACAATTCATGTTGGGTGATCCATTTGTTGGTCTTAATCTATGGACCTGTGTGGTGTAGCGGTTAGCGTTGCCGACCGTGACGCATGCCTCTTCCATACCACCCTTCCCACTAGCCCTGCTACAACCACAACCTCCGACACCACTTTTCCATCATTAACAACCACGACCCTTTGGTATGATAGCCTGGGCCTAACCTAACCCATAAAGGGTCGGGTCAAAGACCATACCATACCACCATTTCCATCATTAACAACCACAACCCTTTGGTATGATGGCCTGGGCCTAACCTATCCCATAAAGGGTCGGGTCAAAGACCATACCATACCACCATTTCCATCATTAACAACCACAACCCTTTGGTATGATGGCCTGGGCCTAACCTAACCCATAAAGGGTCGGGTCAAAGACCATACCATACCACCATTTCCATCATTAACAACCACAACCCTTTGGTATGATGGCCTGGGCCTAACCTATCCCATAAAGGGTCGGGTCAAAGACCATACCATACGATCTAAGTGCTGACAGATCACCCCATCGTGCTCGGGAAGTTGTTACAAAAAAGACAAGATTAGGATCGTCAAAATGTTAAGTTATAAAGCAGAATGATCATCATCAAACATGGAGTAACTGACAATATATCTTAACCAGGTACTTCTCTGGCTTATGCATGTGTGGCAGTCAACTCCATCAGCCTCGTGAAAGTGAGGGACGCATGCAAGTGTTGTGCAGGCGCACGCCTCATTCCCTCCTCCCCCTTCCTCTCTTGGCTGTGTGGGGTTGCATGGCGCATGCACGACCGACCGACCGCACCCCCCTCCCTCATCCTCCCACCTGAGGTACGAGGAGGTCTTGTTACCTCCAAACGAGTCCGGTAATCACCAGTCGGAAGACGCGTAATTGCGTGCGGCTCCTCGTTATCCTGAGGGAGAGGGCAGGGTTCACGGGTCTGCTGGCTTGGTAGCGTTGTGTTGCTGCCGTGCATCACACCGTGTATTTACGATGAACGTGTCTAGGAATCTCGTAGATCACCCCGTTGTCTCTATTACCATCTCAAATGTTTTTTTCCCCTTTTTTTTTCCCCAAGTTGGATCAGAGAAGGGCATGAGACAGATGAGCGGGAGGCTGGGCGGCCCCTTTCTCCACCACATCTCTCAACTTTTTTATACAGAAAAGTTTATCATATTTCTTTGAGTCGTAGTATATCATGATTCCCTCAGTTTTTGTCAGGGTTGGCTGGTCTGTAGCATCACCATTGTATAACCTTCCGTCACATCATATTTCTTTTATCTTTAAAGTAGTTCTTCATGATCCTCCTTCCTTCCCTTGTCCTCTTACCTACGTGGGCATTATTATCGAATTTCTAATCATATATGAGCTTAGTTTTTAATGGGTGATCTTCATGATCCTCCTTCCTTCCCTTGTCCTCTCACCTACGTGGGCATCATTATCGAATTTCTAATCATATATAAGGCTCAGTTTTTAATAGGTGATTCTATTTCCTCTAGTACTTTTGTTAATGTTACTTGTATGTGTCTCATCAATAGGGTATGATGAGCGAGACTGTCTCCAGAGTTCCATCGCTGTGCTATCATGGTCGTCATACTCAGGGTAGCTCTTGTGTTGGTATGAAGGTGTATTTGGTTCGTGTATAACTTCCCATGTCACTACTTTGTCGACTTCTGGTTGTAATTCATATATAGTTACCGAGGTCACCCTCTTTTTAAAAGGTTGTGTGTGTTAATCAAGAACACTTTTTTTTTCCAAAGGTTTCATGTAGCTTCGAGGCTGCGTCGCATTCAGTAGCAGGGACAGCATAGACTCTTGTGCAGTGAAAAGTTCTCTGTGTCTTTGACGAGGCTGTGAAATGCTTCGTCAATTGGCGATGATACAACCTCGCCAAAGGTAACTCTTCACTCGCTGTGTTGCCTCAAGCAAGTGGAACACGTGAGCACATTTAGGCTGTGATGAGGTGGGTTAGCGTTATATAGGATTATCAAAATAGTTACTTTTTTGATATATTACGTATAGCAAACATAGAAAGAGTTGATCGCAATGTAAGCTTCCAGATTAGAACATTTTTCTCTCCTCTTGTAAACCCGAGGAACAAGAATACATCAATAGGAATTTAGATTCTACTTATTCTATGTTTCATATTTAAGACATTTGACTTCCAGACTGTCTTATCCTGATATTAGTTTGTCTTGTCCACACACACGTCGCAGGGACTATACTACAGAGCCACTGAAGGTAGTAAATGTCTTTTAGTTTTGATAATGAATCTTTTTTTTTATCGCATTTTTCTTCCTTATGACGTTAATGTCAGTCACTTTCTTTAAGAGTGTTATAAATCTCTATATTTATGGAAGATGGTTTTTAAAAGGTTCTTTAGAAAATGGAACTATAGAATGATATATGGGCTTCCCTTGCAGGTCATGAATTACTGTAGAAAAGATATCTTATAATTCATGTATATAAAAGAGAAGCCCCTCACATATTGTTAGCATCTGTTGTACGTCTGGCTGTCCATTTGGCAGCCATCTGGTGCCTGGCTGGATGGCCTGCAGCTGGTCATTAACTAAAATACTGTTGGAACTGCTATGCATTTAAACATACCCATCTTTGCTCTTAAGAAGACTAACATATTCTTCTTCCACACACTCCATCATAACTTGCTCTGGACCTAAACCCTCTTCTCTTCCACACAGTAGTCATGACGAGTTTATGGTCTGAGTTTCAAGTTATTCCTTGTTGCATATTCTCTGCTTTGAGCGTGTCCATGACGCGCTTCTACTGACCAACTCAACCAGTTCTTTATACTCAACTGGGTAGGGGTGTGGAGGATCTCTTCCGGCAGTTGCCTGCCGGGCATTCGCAAGTAATGTTCATCCAGTCTACCGCAGCTCATAGGTGCTGCAAGGGCTAGGCTTAGTGGTAATAGCCTCAGCAAGGACACACAGAGGCATTCTTGATGGCTATATCCTTTTTCTGGTAGGTGACGTAGGCGGTGGTGGCATGCTCAGTGACTCCTGAAAGCAAGAGAGAGAGAGAGAGCTTCATGGCCCTAGCGATGTGTCGTGGGACTCGCGCGTTGCTGTCGCTGAGAGAGAGAGAGAGAGAGAGAGAGAGAGAGAGAGAGAGAGAGAGAGAGAGAGAGAGCATCCAACTGTGCTGTCCTGTGCGGTGTTCTGTAATTTTGCCTGGAGGAGCGTCTTTATAGCCCACTATGGTATGTTAGGGGGGACATGCTGGGAATACATATTGTGGCAGCTGTTGAGTGGGATCTTCATGACCCACTTTTGTCATTTGGTGAGAAGTGTTGCGATTCGTGGTGTGATGAGAGTGTCCATTGTCTTCACCGTTGTGGCGTGGGAAGTGCTCTTTGCTGCAGACGAAGGGGTGGTGTCTTCATGAGCCATTTTTCTGTGTTAAGAGACTTGATATATATACTACGGGTGATGGCAGGGATTTCTCCATAACTTACTCTTCCATGTTTTAGGGACTTGTGGTGGATATTAGTGGTGGAAAGTTCTTGTAGTGCTGTGTGTGTGTGTGTGTGTGTGTGTGTGTAGGTCGTCCCTTGCTAAAAATGAGTTCTCCACGACCCACTTCTCTCTGACCATTAACTGACAGCGGGTTCTCAATGAGCCTCTTTCCTTAGCGATGGTTTAGTAGATAGACAAGTGATGGAAATTTGTATTTCTATAACCATCTGACCTGGAGTATTGCACATGATAGTAAATTTCCCTAAAGGAATTTTCTTCCACGATTATGGAAATTTATTTCAGAGTTTAGAAACTTTGAACACAAATAGAAATTAAATGAATTTTTTGTTCACCAGTTTTAAACTGAATTCTTAAAGTTTGTAAAGAAGTAATCCCAAGATGATTATGTTTGTCGTGGAGATATATATATTAAGCAGAGTAGAAATAGTGTACTCGTCATAATTCATTTGCGTATCAAACATCAAGAACCTTTGAATTTCAGTCATTTTGAAAATGTCATGGTGTTTCATGCAATCGTATCCTGTACCTCAAGTGAGCTAAGAAGTTGACGACTTTAAGAAAGTAATGTCTGATGTTCGATAAATTGATCGTTGTACAGGGTAAAGGACAGCTGAAGCTACAGTTCCAATACAGGATACTGTTGGTATTACAATGGACTTAACAGACCCATCATGAGAGGACTGTGGTCGTAAGGATAATTTTGTATGGTCGGGAAGAATGTTCATCATGTGTGTGAGTGTATTGCTTCTTCAGTGGGTCAATATGTGAGTGTATTGCTTCTTCAGTTGGTGCCTGCGGTAGAAAGCGTGGGTGTAACTATATATTTTCTCTATCCTCGCTATAAAGACCATTAGAACTACTCACTCCTGGCTCTTCTTCCTCGTATGGGATGTCGAGGTACAGATATATAACCAGCTTCACCAGTTCAATCGTCATGATGGGAAGTCCGTATTGTTGAAGATCCCTGCTGACGAAGTAGAGGCATGGGAGATGTAAACATCCAGGCCAGAGTGTGGTGGTGTTGTAACAACACGCAGAGAGCGTGTGACCTGACGAACCATAATGGGATAGATGTTGCAGGGGGGGTCGAACACACATACCCTTGTGGGATTCACAGGGAAGCACCATTGAAAAGCTGTTATCCTTGGTGTCTGGTTGTTGCTGCCAATGCATGCACGGGAGCTTCGTGCTGGTTGTTAAATAGATTAGCCTATTCTCCAGCCCGTAACTGAACTGGTTTGATCCTTTACATTTAAGGTTTAACTCCCCTATAACTGTGTTGAAGTCCAGGGTTATATTTTTGTTTTTTGGTTTTTTTTTTCTGATGGATTGTATGTATTGTGGGCAAATCGACATTTCTTTCATTTCTATCGGTTTAGGTCCTCAAAGGACAGGGGAAAGAATCACGAAAAAAGGTTTCAGGGAAAAAAAGGTTTTGGGGAAAGATGAAAAAAATGCCACCTTAGATGATGTACGGTGAAACCTTGCTTTAATCGCTGACCATTTTAACGACGCTCGTTTACATATATGTTGCTGTCTATAACTGTAGATTGATAACTACTGTCTTTTTATATCTATATATGCAATGTTCATTTATAATCTATATTCGGTAACGAGCAGTGTAATCTTGTATCATGTATTGTGTCTTAGATGTGGTCACTGAAGGTAATTAATGACCAGTTGTCTGTTAATTTCATGTTTTATAGTCCACATCATCAAGACGTCACATTTCAGTCGTCAATTAATTTCAAGAGCTGTTGGTGAAAGTGTGTTTAAGGGAGGAAGTTAAAGGCTGCACAGTTTTCAATTTGATTGTCAGGTCAAACTTTGAACTGACCAGGAAGAAACCTGGGAGATTATTCTATCACTTCGTATAGAAATCCTGATCTAGAAAGATAGCACGGATATAATATGAGAGGGTCAGTTCAATGAAACATTTAGATTAACCATTACGAATGCACACGCAGATAGACAGACACACACCACGAAAGCCCCGCAAGTTATAGAACTGATTGATAAGATAAAGTTTAGCCACACAGCTGCAGATAACGTTCCCCAGCGCCTGACGTGTCTTGAGATAAACACCCTTGCGTGGTAGCGACAGCTGGTGGTTCTTGCCTCAACCCAATATCAGTCTACGTCTTCATTTTTGCCTTGTGCTTTCATCATGCCTTTGTGTGTGTGGAGAGGTGGAGTGGTTAGTGGGATGTGTGAATGGGTTTTTTTTTATTTGTATAGCGACGTCCTAACTCAGCTGGGGATAATATGATCTTCGCATCCTGTGTGTCCTTCGTATCCTATGCGTCCTGTTGGGTGGAATGTGTAATATAGAGAATTATGAAGACACCAACGCTCTGAGCTAGTGAGGGAAGGAAAAGGACTTGCCTCCAGCAGTTATCTCCCTCTCTGTGCTATGGTGTGTATTCATAAGAACAGAAATTGTGTAAGCTGCAAGGACCAGAACCAGCCAGGTTTTATGACCTCCCTGAACACCTCCCGTGTGCTCATGGGAAGTGAAAATAAGTGTGTGAGGGAAGCAGACCACTAGTGCCCATTCGTTTGCAGGTGCATATCACGAACATGTATTTCCTCCACATTGCCAACAACAAGTCATGTGTTTCCTCCACTTTGCCAACCACATTCATGTATTTCCTCCACTTTGTCAACCACATTCATGTATTTCCTCCACTTTGTTAACCACATACATGTATTTCCTCTACTTTGTCAACCACATACAGGTATTTCTACCACTATGCCAACCACAAACATGTATTTTCTCCTCTTTGCCAGCCACATACATGTATTTCCTCCACTTTGCCAACCATACACGTATTTCGTCCACTTTACCAACCACATACATGTATTTCCTCCACTTTACCAACCACATACATGTATTTCTTCCACTTTGCCATCCACATTACATCTAAAAAAAAATCTCCATAATGAAATACTTTAACATTTGATTTTGTTTATAACGTCTTTACATTGATATGTTTTCTTACCAAATGTATTTCCAACATTTTTCAACGTCGGAACGTACCCATTTTCCCTTTTTTGCGTACGACTTGGTGGAACTTTGCAAGACTAACGTGATGTGTTATTTGAAAGTTCCTGAGTACCAGTGGTTGGGAACCACTGGTATGGTTTGGCTCGAGAGATGACCTCTCCTAACCTAGGCCCTGGTTAAGAGCAGGTATAGCACTGTATGATCGATGGTGGGTAATACGTTGTTGGCCCAGACATGCCACATGATGTATGGCTGTATTTGTCTCTCTCTCTCTCTCTCTCTCTCTCTCTCTCTCTCTCTCTCTCTCTCTCTCTCTCTCTCTCTCTCTCTCTCTCTCTCTCTCTCTCTCTCCCTACCGTTCATGAATAAAAAAAAAGAAAAAAAAAGGTTGAATATGTTAGAGATATATGAATTGGTGATACGAGTAAATAGAAAGATTTCCGAAGGGGGATTGAGACCCCCGTGTGTTGTTAGAGACACTGTCAGTAGTTATCTCGTAACGAGTGTTGGAGGTGTTTAGAGCCAGGAGTAACAGACACACTCCCAGGATGTTACTGGTAATTTGGGTAATTGGTAATCACATCATTTCAGGAAGGAATACGACGTTATGTCCTCGCTAAATACACCTCAGGTGTTACCGGACTCTTGTCTGTTCGGGGTTACACCGCGCGTGAAAAGTCGCCTTTGCAATGCCCAATAACTGACTTTAAAGGAACTCGTATATCCCTGTTGGTACAAGGGGATTGCGGTGGTTGGTACAAGGTGATTGCGGTGAGGGGCTTCGGGCAGACAACTACAACAGTTATAGGCTGTGTCCTGTTGTTTATATTGAGGCGACAGCATCTCCAACCTGGGCCTTTCGAGTTCACTAATTCAGTGGTTAAAAGAAAAAAAGAAAAAAAGGTTTATGAGTTTGTGTATCTCTTTCATTATCATATTCATCAGAGGTGGACGCTCTTGTATGAGGTGGGTGATGGGGTCTTGATGAAGGCGTAGTCCAAGTTATGAAGTTAGAGAGAGAGAGAGAGAGAGAGAGAGAGAGAGAGAGAGAGAGAGAGAGAGAGAGAGAGAGAGAGAAAGAGAGAGAGAGAGAGAGAGAGAGAGAGAGAGAGAGAGAGAGAGAGAGAGAGAGAGAGAGAGAGAGTTCAGGTCGACATTTTTTTTTTTCTTTTTTTTTGACCTGTGAATGGACACACGTCCTTCCTCAATCGAGGGGTGGATGTATAAACGTGAAACCAAGTTAACCAAGTGAACAGTTGGTGCTAAGTTACGACCCACGAGTGACCATAAGTCACTTGTGGGTCTGTAAGTCACTTGTTGGGTCTGTAAGTCACTTGTTGGGTCTGTAAGTCACTTGTTGGGTCTGTAAGTCACTTGTTGGGTCTGTAAGTCACTTGGTGAGTCTGTGAATCGATATCTGCCGTAAAAACTGCCTCTCATCATACAATGTGAGGCAGCTGTTGCCATTACATGCACTGTAAACATCCCCTCACTGGGGCCAAATAGAACTGTTATGACTGTGCCATAAAAGTTAATGCTTTCAGAAAAGATAGCAATGTAGGAGTCTTGCTCCAGGTCTGGATGGGTCATAGAGGCCTGCATGGGACATAATAAACATAAGTACTGCAGTGGAAACGACCCTGAGAAATATAGACACTCTATACACACATCTGTATCCACCCAGACGACTCTGAGAATAAAGAATTCAATCACATAATCTAAGGTTAAAAATTTTTTTTTTTAAGTTCTTCGAAACAGGTTGTAAGGAAGAGATTCAACATTCTTGTGTTTACCGGGGGCATGAAACCCGTTCGTTAAAAGACTCAGAGAGAGAAAAAGAGAGAGAGAGAGAGAGAGAGAGAGAGAGAGAGAGAGAGAGAGAGAGAGAGAGAGAGAGAGAGAGACCTCATCTTTCTCTGCTGTAAAGAGCCACCTCAAGATTATCACCAGACCAGACATGACCAACCGTGTCGTAATTCTCGGACCAAGGATCTTGCTGGAGTAGAACCATCATAATGATGAGTATTTCCTCTTGTTAAGGCCCCCCCCCCCTTTCCCTTTCCCATCTCCCATTTTCTATATTGTGCCGATGGCGACTGCAGCTTTTCTCTTAGCGATGATATAACGTTGTAAGTAGAGGACATCTGAGATAATGACATAATCTTCCTGCAGTTTTCAAGGAAATGTCTCCTGTTACGATGCGTAATGATTCCGTTTGTGATCCGGGTTATGTAAAAAGTTTTGATCGTTGCTTGATCTTAAATCACGTTTGTGTAAATGCGTATATGCGAGAGGCTATTATTGTCTATGGGTTCACCTGTCGTGTTCAGAAAGGTCTGTTGTAACCCCTAGAGAAGTGAATGCGCTCATAACGTTTTCGTTGACAAGATTTCACTCCTGGTCTTTGCAGTTGATCCACAGTGAACCCAGGTGTTCATCCTCCCTGTACTGTGGAGTGGAGGGAAAAGGTTCATACATACGTCTCATAAGACGGCCAAAGTGTAATGGTAAAGGTCGTTATCCACTGACTCACTTAACACTGGTGGAATGCAGGCCAATAGCATGCGTGATAGAGAACCATGATTCGCTCACAGACACACTACCTCTCTTGAGTAGATAGGAAAACAGCGTTGGGTGGAAGGGAGGTGGAAAAGGTCGATTTCTTGTGATAAAATGGCGTAAGGAAAGTAATTTAAAGTCGTGTTCCCAGAGGTGTCATTATTGTGACTATTGGTCGATCGACGCCTTCCTTCGTATCCCGTCAGCAATGGGGCTTCTCAGAAGAATTTTTTTCTTTCTTTTCTTTCTTTGTTGTCTCTTGTTTTCATATGTGATCTTGATGATTTACCTTGTTTCTCTACGTACTTCCTGAGAGGATGACTCGTTTCTACGCTCTTCCACATCTTCTGAATATCAACGTTCCTCACTTGTAACGTTGTGTCTATTAACGTTTCTCACTTGTAACGTTCTGTCTTATCAACGTTCCTCACTTGTAACGTTCTATCTTATATACGTTCCTCACTCGTAACGTACTATCTTATCAACGTTCCTCACTTGTAACGTTCTATCTTATATACGTTCCTCACTCGTAACGTTCTATCTTATCGACGTTCCTCACTTGTAACGTTCTATCTCATCAACGTTCCTCACTTGTAACGTTCTATCTCTCGCCTTACCTCGACTGCTTGTCGTACATAGCATTTCCACATCTTTCATTTGGGACGATATGATTACACTGAATGCCATCGCAGCCCAGTCTCTCATCTTCCAACTACTTCACAGAAAGTCCTTTCGATGTTGCTTCCTGTGAAGGATATTCTGCTCGGTCCTTTGACTTTATGTATTTTATTAATAACTTCGTCGATGATGATGACTTCACATACTACCTCTTAGAACCTGGAGGATCCTGTGAAGGTGTCGGATGTATTTCTCGAGTACCCGCTCATGTTGTACAGAGATAACACGCTACTGCGTGAGTTGCACTGCTTAAGATTGAATTAAGGGGACGTTGCAAAGGGGGACGATACGTATCTTAAGTTCCTTTTAGACAAAGGTCAATCAAGTTCAGTCAATACGTCCTTCTGTCATACTGTGTTCCTCTCACCTCTGGATCTGAAACCCCCTTCTCTCTCTTCTCTCTCTCTCTCTCTCTCTCTCTCTCTCTCTCTCTCTCTCTCTCTCTCTCTCTCTCTGGGACATGAATCCGAGGAAAGTTAATGATCCATTGAAGAAAGGAAATTGGAGTTACCGAAGAAAGTTAATATTCCATCCAGTGAGTTGAGATAGGCCAGGATCCACCCAGGAGAGGGGGGCGCTTTCCATCCATTGTGAGGAAATGGAATGAAAAAAAAAGAAAAGTGGGCATCCTTCAAGCAGTGGAGTGCAGTGGGGAAGAGAGGTTTATGCTCCACTAGTAAAACTTGTGGAGTGGATTGATCATAACCCTCTCCAGTGGGAGTAGTGGGGTCGGAGGGAGGGAGAACCGTGCTCCACCTAGAGACACTTGTGGAGGAGTGGAGAGAAAGGTCTTCTTAAAAGAGTTTGACTGTGGATCAGATGGAGTATAACCCCCCCCCCCCCCCCCCAAAAAAAAAAAAAAAAAAAGCAATGATCTAAGTCCATTTAAAAAAAAAAAAGGGGGCCAATGCGATGAAAGAGGGAGGGGGTTGAAGAATGCCCTTAGAGAATCGAATGCTGGAGTAGATAGAGGCAAGATGGTGATACTCCACAAAGTGGCGTTGGTAGATCTGAAGAAGAGGAGGATAATATATCATCTTTTAGCCACTGAGTAGATGGAGTGAGGGTCGTAACACATTTGGTGAGGCAAGTAGGCTGAGGATAGAGAGTCGTAACACACCTATTGAGGATAGTAGGCTGGAAGATAGATAGACATACCCCATTGATGGAGAATAGTGGAGTCCCTGGAACCATGAGATTCGTCGAAGGGTTATGGTTCGCCAATTGGCCTGATGGGTTAGAGAAAAGGGGGGACCACAAAGACCATTAGCATGGAGTAAGGAGGCTTGTTACTCCAGTATTTCACTTAAGTGGAGGGAGGAGGGACTTAAGGAGAGAATGGAGGGGGCATTAACTCCCATGGCTCGCAAAATTAAGACGCTTATTAATCTAATTTACATATAGATGAAGTCAACACGCTGATGAATGATACCACGGCCTCATGATGGTCTGGCAGGTGGGGTTTGGTGGAGAGGAGGGAGTGTGGAGGCCAGTGAATCCCCTGTCGAACTGTTAGATTAAAGGGACGGAGGGGGAGGACTGACTCTACACACAGTGAAGCCATTACACTGGAGGAAAGGTGAACTAATGAAAACGGGTCCTGAATCTCATTTGCATATTGATTAAATCATCCTATGGCGTCGGTGGAGTATAACTCGACTTCAGCCGTCGCTGTCAATATGGCCAATATCCTTAACGAAGGTAGTTTACTTGGACTGGCCATGTCATTTATAGACGAAGTCGTGTTTGATCGAAGCACCCTTCAAATTCTCATCATACGCAGGTATTCTTCCTCCTGTTATTTGTTACGTAGTCATGAAAAATGATAAGAAACCTTTATAAATCATCAAACTGTTTATTCTTTATCAAACGGTAACTCACTGGGTTGATATCATTCGATACGAAACACGACAGTTAAGTTTCTTACTATCTGAAAGCTGGTCAGTGACATTCAGGTGTGAAAAAATGCTTTCAGACTGGCGATGTGTTGGGTTCGTGCCAGCTGAAGTTGAATCCGTGGTGAGCGGCAGTGGCCAAAATGAAGATGAATCGGAGGCGAGTGTGGCCAAAATTAAGTTGAATCTGTGGTGAGCGGTGGTGGCCAAAATGAAGTTGAATATGTGGCGAGCGGTGGTGGTCAAAATGAAGTTGAATCTGTGGTGAGCGGTGGTGGCCAAAATGAAGTTCAATCTATGGCTAGTGTGGACAAAATGGAGTTGACTATGTGGCGAGCGGTGGTGGACAAAACTGCTTACATCATCAGGATTAATGTCTTCAAGACTCTCATAGTTGTTGGAATGGATTTGTTCGCTGCCTTCGATGTTCGTTCACAACAAACACAGTCTAGGATATTCATTTACCAGTTACACACAGCTTTAACAGTTTTCTTCTTGAGTTAGATTTGTAACCACGACAGTATGGTGACCTGATCATTGATACGACTGTAAAAGGTCAAGTAAAAAGTCAGGTCATCATATACCCAAGACACGTACCATCATATGAGTTCCAGGGGGTTAAGTCTTCAGGGGATCTCTGGCTAATTTGTATTTAATAAAAGATGTATCTTAATGTCTTCGTATGTGCCTGCTCTTTGTGTGTTATGGGGGAATGTTTTACATTCGTGTTCTCTCGTCACTTAATCTTGTATATTTCAATCATGTCTTTACTCCTGTGTGTGTGTGTGTGTGTGTGTGTGTGTGTGTGTGTGTGTGTGTGTGTGTGTGTGTGTTTTGTTCCAGATTTTCGTCCTTACTGGGAATAAGACGTTATGGGCGCAATATAGCGACGGGCGTTATCTCTTTTGACTAACAGGTTTCTTCCTCTATGACTGGATTAATCGTAGATGACTCAGTCGTATGACGATGCACGGCCATGGAATGCATCAGTGGAATAAAGAGTACGTGAGGCAGAACCAATGACAAGGGTTGAAATGCGTCGTTACCTTCGTTTGTCATGACATTTGCGTCTTGTCATCATGACTTGGTCACATGTCTAGTGGCTGGAGGGAAGCAAGTTGCTGGCACAGGACCAAGCCATCGCTGGCACCACCATCACAGACAGGACTATGGTGGGTAAACTTGTGGCCGAAGGGACGAATGCTGGTGACATAGTACTGACACCAGTGGGGCCATCACGGAAGAGTCTGAGGGAAGGGTCTGTCTGTGCCTGGAGGGAAGGCGTCCTGCTGACGAGAGAGAGAGAGAGAGAGAGAGAGAGAGAGAGAGAGAGAGAGAGAGAGAGAGAGAGAGAGAGAGAGAGACTGTCTGTCGCTCCTGCCATCATGGAATTAGAGGGCACGAATCTGCTGCTGGCTGGCTGGCCCGCTCCACGCACCCCTCTGCACAATTGGCTGTGTGTGTGTGTGTGTGTGTGTGTGTGACTAACTGGCTTAATCTTACGTAACTACTGCACAGTCTTAAACGTTCCCGTTTTCTATTGACGCTACTCTCGATCACTTGCCGATTTTGCTTCATCTTCCTCAACTTTACGAACCACACTCTGTCGTCACGCCTCTGTAACCAAACAGAACCTCCTCTCCCGACCTTGGTCCACGGGAAAGTAAAGATTATACAAAATGCAATAAAACTGCTCATGTCTTAATGTTTAGCCGTATCACATAGATATTTCCTTGTTGACTTTGCACCAATGTAACTCATCAGCTTACTTCAGCATCAGATCTTCACAAGGCTTATGCTAAGTGTGCAGCGTTTAATACACTTTGGTGTTCTTACTCACACTTAGCAGAGCTGAGTACAAAATCTATCTTTTAGATTGATCAATGATGCTCATAGATCCTATTCTGATACATTACCTTTTTTAGAATGATGTCTCCTTATCTTCAAGCAAAGTCTCCATGCCTTTTTCTCTCTTCTCCGCATTCACATAGCAATTGGAGAACTTATCACCTTCGAAATTTGGGTCTACAGAAGCATCTACGTACAAAACTCTCGCCTTGATATCAGTATATGAAAGGAGGAGGATATTGACTTCTCCCAGTTTGGCTAGATTGAGTCATATTTTTACAGCGTGGAAAACTGAAAGCGTTAGAGTAAAAGGGGGATTTAAGAGCATTATAATCATGGAGATACAGATGGAATACGCTCACCAGCTTTTCCTCCGATCCTCTTTCAATGATTTTTTTTTTTTTTACACTTCTAAAACCATCACTCGAATGGAAATCGTATTGTGTTTTATGAACCATTTGGCGACATCTATACCTTAGTGTATCTATGATTATACTAACGTTTACCTTACTGTACCTATGACTATACTAACATTTACCCTATTATATCCATGAGTACACATGTATGTGTGTGTGTGTGTGTGTGTGTGTGTGTGTGTGTGTGTGTGTGTGTGTGTGTTTTGCAGTCAGTCACGTCTCATGTTTGTCTCATGTTTTTGTTACTCTTTGTGTTACAGGGAGCCAGTTTTACACTCGTGTTGCCCTATCTCTTAACCTTTTGTTTTATGTACCATTTCTTTACATCTATGCACACACACACACACACACACACACACACACACACACACACACACACACACACTCCATCGTCAGCCAGCGACCCCGAAGGCAGGATGAACAGCTGGGTTAGCTGTGGGCCGACTGCCGTGCATAGAACCCATACCCAAACCTAAACGGGTCATTGCGTGAATCATGGTCAGTAGTGCTAACCGCTATACCACGAAAGTTATGTTTGGTGTTTGCGTGTGTTTTACAGTTTCATGTTTGTCTACATATTTATATCTATGCTTTACAAGTGTTTGTGTTCTGGCGCGCGTGCGATTGTATGTGTAAATAAATAAATAAAGAAAGAACGGTTTATTGAATTCAGGCAGCCGTTCGGCTGAAAATAAACTTGTGGGAAATTACGTGATTGGGGGTAGAGGTCAGGTCATAACAGATTGTACATGACATTCACAGTTATACGTAGAGGACAATTCTTGTATCTGTTTGACCATTGTTTGGCACAAGGTGATTGTATTGACGGATGTCAGGCACGCGATCGTCCCTCTGTCCCTCGAGGACAAGGGTGTTGTGTCTCTGTGGTCAGCCAATTCACAAGGTCAAAGGTCGGAAGGCTGAAGAATATGTTAAGGTCATGTTGTTTATACTAAGTTGAAGAAGGCAGGTCTGACAAGGGCAGCTTGAGAGACTCGAGAGCTACTACTGGTTTGCTAATTCAATGGTCAAGGTATTTTATATGTATATTTCTTACTCAAATTCATTGGAGGTGAGAGGCCAGAGAGAACCACTGACACACACACTTGTGTACCTGTACATATGTATGTGTGCTCGAGTTTTCTTTGTAATTTTTTTTTTTTCAAGATGAAGCATTAGCTTCGTAGGGACGATCGTCAAAAATGTGTTGTTATACAGGATACTGCAATGTAGTTTATGATGAAAGTGTGTGTATTAGTGTTTACTAATCTCTATAGGTATTTCGTTCAACATTTGTGGTATATACGCTTGCTGCAGTTAACGTAATAGTAATGTAACTACCACCACAAATCCACCGCCCATCTCACACGCCACCCAGCCATCTCATCACCCCACACTACCCATTCCACTCCACCCATCACCGTCTACTCCACACCCATCACCAACCTAACTCACTGACTGCACCCATCCACTGCCCAAACTGAAGTAGACCACATCAATGACATTTGCCACTTGGATTCTCCTCCACTCGACAGATCTCTCCTCCCCCCTCCCCGTCTCAGACCAGTTGATGACGACCATTAGTACGGTGTAAAGATGAGATCACCATTAAAGTATTTAGGGAGGCCTTTAAGAGCTCTTATGTTTATGGGCACACATCCTTCCTGACCCCTGCTATCATTTTAGGTCATCTTTACGTACTAGAACTCTATCATCATCCTTGTTGTATCTATACTAAAGAGCGCTTCAGCATCCCCACTAAGGGTAGGTTTGAACTAACCTACATTTCACACCTTAGACGCGAACTTCATAATCTGTGATTACCTGTTTTCTACACGGGACGTGAAGAACTTGATTCCTTCATCGTATCTTACAACCTCTGACACCAAACTCCATAGCACCACACCCACTAACAAATTGCTATATCTATGAATCGTATGATCTATATCTTTTTCGTGATTATTTCTTATACTTTACTTTTCATCTATATAATTCTCCATATCATCTATGTATCCATGTGTTCATTCATTCATACTGAATTAAAAGCTGTGAATGTTGTATAGCCCTATAAACCCCTTGGCCCACTAGTGAATCTTATGGATGTTATATCATTTATACCACTGGTAAACAAGTCACATTGTGCCACAGTCTAGGCCTGGATAAACACCCTTAACGTTCTCACAATAAACATGCATTTTATGGTTGCAGTTTCTAGGTTTATTACGTGACATTAAACATGACAAACATTTACCTGTATCATAAAAGGGTAAAAAAATTATGAAGGAAGGATTATGATCATATACTATAAACGAAATCTTTAAGAATTCCAGATTTGTATTTGGTAAGTACTGCTTGTTCATAGCTCTGATTACAGGAGGTTTTGTTCATCTGTCTTTGATGTTCATACTAGATAAGTACAACCAGTGTGTGTTGTTTCCCAGTGCAAAACGGTAGGTGTTGGTGTATAAATGTGCATCATTATCCCTGACACTTTTATAACCCTGTTGTCTCTGAGCTAAATTGGTTTAGGAATTACGTCGGTAATTTACAGGCAATAATGCATTTACATCATATAAGGTGTGGTGGGGAAAAATAGACTGATATGAACTTTCTGATACCCGGTGTGTGTGTGTGTAATTGTCCTGTACAATTGTCGTTCTCAAGGCATTCCAGCTCACTTCTTCACTAGATCTGTTGGCGCAGCTGCTGCTTCGGTGTTTTGGGGAGTCGTTACTTCGGATCTTGGAAAGATGTTGGTTCTGTGTTGAGCAGGTGACTGACTGACACTCCGGTAATCTACTGGCTTAAGGCTGGTCTGCTGTTGATCTCATGATGGATAACTGCTCTTCTGGTCTGATGCTGTGAACCTGTTTTGTTATGAGGGTAAGTAACTGGTAGTTCAGGGCTGAACAGCTGTTCCTTTGGGGCTGTTGCCACTCCGGAACAGCATTAGAACTGGGGAGATAAAACTGATGTCCAGAGGCTGAAGAGCTACTGCTCCTGGTAGGATTGTGTCTGTTCGTGAGTTGGGAGACTACTCTGGAAAGGTTAAGCGAGTGGCTCGTCAGGGACGAAGGGTGAGTGTATCGCTGGAGCGCAGTAAAGCTGGCTTGCCATCCGATGCTGCCCGTGCGCTACAGCGCTACCTCGGCTCTTCTTGGCCATCATATACAGGACCCCCACCAGTAACGTAGGACTTCAGCCCTTTCATAACTACGTTGACATGACTTTTACTTTCCGTCACTGACGTTATATATTAGTCTCCCATCACAACCATGGTTCGTAAAGGTCCAGAAAGAACGACAGTAGACGTAACTTAGTTTTGTCTCTCGCGCATGCTCGACTTTGCCCTCGCGCATGTTCGTTGTGCCGGGAGTCCCCAGAGTTACAGCACACTTGTGTGCTTCTTAACTTTGCTAACTTGACGGCATAACGATAGCTGTCCAGTGTCCACTTGGGAGGCTAACAGAGGAATTAGAGTTTACAAGCATGGTCATTATAGAGTTTATCTCCAAAGTGGCTCTGTTTGTGTGTGTGTGTGTGTGTGTGTGTGTGTGTGTGTGTGTGTGTGTGTGTGTGTGTGTGTGTGTGTGTAATCAACTGTTTCATCAGTTCGGGGAGGGATTTCTACACTTATGGGGACCTCCTTGTAATGAATCATCTTTTTGACTGCAGACTCCACAAATTACTTTACTCCAATTTGATAAAACGTTCCTTCCACTTAGTCAGGCGCACCAAGTTATCTTATCTCAAGTTGATAAGGTTCCCTCCTACACGTGTCCTTTGTTATCTTTGGTCTCCATCCTCTGACACGAGAGATAAGTCTTTCAATCAACCAAAGAGCTCTGAATTATGGCTTCTTTGACAGTTGATTAGTTCTTCTGTATATGTTATAGTCTGACTATGGCTTATGTTGATCCCATTAGTGCGATCAGTAAGTGTGATCGCCCGGCATCTAACCTGACCCCCAAGGGTTAGGTCAGAGGTTAAGGGATGAAGAAGGGTCGTAACGTCGTGCTCAAGGAGTTACGGGCGTATTGGCTTTATCACGTTTTACGATAACATTACGTTACAAGCTACTGTCATCTCGCAACCCTTTCCCCACCAACACAGACACAGACACACACACACACACACACACAGAAACAGCACAGAATATGTCAGTATGTTTCAAACACGATCCATTGGACCGCATACATATTTTGCCTTTCCTATTGTTGATGTGTCTAATTTCAAAGAGAGAGAGAGAGAGAGAGAGAGAGAGAGAGAGAGAGAGAGAGAGAGAGAGAGAGAGTTCGTAATTTTTGCAGTCATTAAGTCAAGGACGCAAGTCATGTCTGATATACCACTTCATAATCAAGTTGCGATTAATGGTGATGATTATCGTGTTGGCTGTATTGCCATAGTTGATGGCTTACTGTACCAATTAACGGCGATTATGTTCACTGATTTGGACATTACATCGTATAAAGTGATGCTATACCCTCATACTTTGTGGTAAATAAGAGATACGTCAGTTGTTTCGTAATAGAAGAGTTTTCCCCCATAAATGATCTAAGATAATCCTGCTGTATCAAGGTGAAGCAGGATAGGATGCAATGATGCAATTTTCCCTCACGTAAGAGAAAAAACAAAAATACATCTTTGAAACCTTTAAGTTGTTTTCGTCGCGAAAGAACTCCATAATTAATGCGAACAAACTCATACCGAGTTGAAATAGAGTTGAATAGGATGGAGTGAAATAAAGCCGACGTTCAGTTTGGTAATATGTTACCGACTTTGACCAAAATTACGTTCATTACTCGACTCGAATCAGCTCTGTCCGGGTTGATCATCAACCAAGAAGTAGGTTCATACACCTGGTATGCTATTTACGACAAGAAGAAGCTCATGTGTCTGTGTGTGTGTGTGTACTGACCGTAAGAATGAAGCTTTGGAAGCTATTCTCTCTCACATCCATCGGATCGCACTTCTATCTCAATGCTTTCTAGTACTCTATGACTCAATATAGATATAACTTATGTAAAACCTTGTATAATCCTACGTGGTCTTTCCCATGAAATACTTGTGTTGTGGGTTTTTTTCTTCACCTCCATCTCACTGCTTTCTAGTACTCTATGACTCTATATATAGATATAACTCATATAAAACCTTGTATAATCCCACGTAGTCTTTCCTGTAAAATACTTGTGTTTTTTTTTTTTTCTTTCAATGCTCTGAGCTGGAAAGCGTATTTTTAAAGTAAGGGCACAATCAAACACAAATGTAAATGATGATATTTAGCATACGATGAAAAGAACATTTCTAACGTTTCCCCTTCAGGTCCTCAGGAGTGACAAACCGTTTTCTTTTTTCTTTTATTTTGCACACAGCGACAAACGGACGATGAAATTATTTCAGCATTCTAGTGTTTCAGTCAATTTCCCACCTACGGTCAACAGAAACTCTGTTACCATCAAGAATACACAGACTTGTTTTTTTAAAAATGTCTCTTTTTTTATCTCTTCTGTACATTCTGTTGTCAACTCTGGTTAACAGCATATTGGGGAAGGTTAGAGAGGGGTAAGAAATTCGTAAATAGTACATACAAACCCATCACTTTCCCCTGTTTTTTTTTAACTGAATGGCTACACTTATTTCTCCTCATGTTTACATCAGCGTTTTGAAATGCATGTATGAAAACGTGTGAAATAGATGGGTAAAGTGTATCTTAATGCAGGATAGGTTGATTCAGTTCTATCTCTCACCTTCAGGCCTGGATTTCATGGCATTATCCACCCCCCCCCCTTCTCAACATACACGAAACCTGGGAGGTATCAGCCAAACCCACTACGGATAAATGACCAAATAAATGCTTTATTGGTCAACTGGTTAGGCTTTCGGCTTTCTCCTGGTTAGCCAAGCCACTGCGATAGTCACAGTTATACTAAGTGAGTAAAGTGTTAGCGCCATTACGGAATTCACAGTGGGTGTGTGTGTGTGTGGGAAGGGGGTCGACGAGTGCCATCTCAACGAATAGGTAGTCCCAGTCATATAATGAACCATCCAGTGTCCGCTAAAGTCTAGGTATAAAGGCCAGGGGAGGGTAGTTTGTACCAAGTCCCTGATAGAGAGGTTTTGAGCTAGTGTTACTTACATTCGTTCCTTAATATGTTTATTATGTCTCAGCGTAAATCATCAGAGTAGAGGATCAGATGTTTTTAGGAAGGATATAACGAATGGCATAACCCGACACTGATCAAGACAGATTATATAAGAGCTTAATTGTAACTACGTCTTGAGTATTGTAATGCAGAACCAACCATTAAAGTATATATATATATATACATATATATATATATATATATATATATATATATATATATATATATATACATATATATATGTTTGAGTTTCAAAGGAGTATCACTGATATGGGAATTAAAGAGCTACAGGTAAGGTTTACCTTGTATGTTTATACATATGTATATATACGTATGCGGGGTGACTCCTTCACACAATCACATCGTTCTGAAAAAAAATTCGCAGTCCATCATCACCCACAGGGTCTGCTGTGCTTGTAAAATTATGTACTTTGAGCTTTTAATCTCGTACGTAAACATGCACACGAGGACGGTTTTCACCTCTGAGACGTCAAGAAGCAGTGTAATATGCTCGCGTGAGATGACACAAGAGTGGAATGAAAACATACATCATTATGGTAGTTAGTATTTTCCACCATGAAGGCAGGGATAAGAGTATTCCTACTGTGGATGTAAAGTTACCCAATTATGAAGGCACAAAGACCATGTGTCAGAAATACGTTTTCAAACTGGAGGGGAAAAAATATGATCTTTTGGAGTTGTTATAAGATAGCATCCTTTGAGCACTGTACAGTATTATGATACTGTTACTCTCGTGTTTGATTTTTGTTTTATATTCAGATAAAGACGCTCTCGTTGCGCATTATATGGTATTCAAAATGAGTGTGTTACCATATCATCCAAGGATAAACCCCCTGAAAATGAGGTATTACACGAAAGCGCTCAGGATGCTCGTGTTTCCCTTTCTTAGTGGTGTTTCTTCATTTACGATGTCACGTGTAGCAAATGATGTTTAGAACATTTCAGTTCGCTCTCTTTAGAACTTGATGTTAATGACAGTCAAACACCACATAGACTAAGCAAAACTTTACGGTTCAAGTTAAGGAAGTAATCACTTGCCATATCAAATACATGGCATTTAATATACTCAAGTCTTGAACGCCAAATGTGTTCCAATCAATCCTGCTCATCTCCTAGTTAGTCTTGTGGACATAATGTCTAAGCCTCTAACCACCGAGGATGATCAGTAAAGACAATACACAAAGGGTTACAGCTCACGTATGTTGGTCACACAACTTGGGAGGGAAAGAATGATAATGGAGTACGAAGCGTAGGTCTTGCGTTTCCCATCATAATAGCCGACTCTAGGGGAACTTGCTGGTTGCGGTACTGGATTAAGCAAGAGTTAGAACACCTTGTTTCAAACTCAACTCTCGAGGCTGACTTATTATAAAGGGATCTGATACTCTCTGTGATGTATTGTGACCTTATAACTTTATATTATTGTAAAGGGATCTGATACTCTCTGATGTATTGTGACCTTATAACTTATATTATTATAAAGGGATCTGATACTCTCTGATGTATTGTGACCTTATAACTTCATATCATTGTAGAATATCTATATTCATTTGTTATCTTCATGTAGAAATTGCTAGAATATATTCTTAATTTGTATCTTCTTAAGATTTTACCATTCGTGATATCTTTTTAATCCTGTCGAAGTTCCTTTCTGCGTGCACAAGGCGCTCCCACTTGCGAGAGGGAACGGAGGATAATTTTTTTCCATCCATTTAAGGAACAGTTGATGGTGTACTTTTACTGAGTGAAGACAGCATAGAAATCCTCCTCTACTAGCGAAAGTTTGGAAAGCAATCCCTCCCATACGAGACGGTACATCCTCCATCGTATAACATTTTTGCCTCTTCATCGCTTCGCTGTAAATGAAGAGATAAACCTTTTAAGTCTATCTATCATGTGTGTACTCGGTGACCACCGTCTTTGATCTCACAGGCAGTCTTATCATCAAACGACACAGGAGATGAAGTTAGGAGACTTGTCGTCATTGCTGGTGGAGCTACCGGGATAAGCTAGAGGGTGAAGCTCGAAGTGAACAGCTTGGGATGGCCTTGGTGGTGGGGATGCTTGTGCTAATGCTAGTGCTGCTTCTTACCACAGTAATAGTGTGTGTGTGTGTGTGTGTGTGTGTGTCGTACATCATGTTGCCGTCTCTGTGTCTGTCCGTCTGTCTCTGTAAACGCGTTGGCCGTACGATAAATGAAGAACGATATACGATAGGGAAAACTATATTCAGATTTCCCTCCCTAGGTAACAAGTGACTGAGTGATTAGATGTTGCTTCACGTACCTATATAAATCTACATATAAGGAAGATTTATATAGAAGTGTTGAATAACGGGAAGTCTAAATCTACGATTTACATAGACAAAAGCAGATATCACGACACCCATGTGTATATTCTTTTTATCTTACGAGTTAATGAGCTAATGTTTTTTTTTTCATTTTTTTCATTTTTTTTGGCCTTGTATATTGTTCGTGGCGGGACATTAGACAACGGAAGTGCTCCATGTTTCTGTCTGTTATTGCTGGCGTGATGGTACAGCCTCCTGGTGATGTTGTGTTGCTGTCACCATTTCTCAACTCTCTTTTCATTGCCTTTGGTGATTCTGTTTATTATATGGTGTCGCTTTTACGGGCGTTAGCTTTGTGTTCTTTTTTTTTTTTTTTTGTTTCATTTATTTTCTGGTGTTTCTGTTGTGTGTGTTTAAGGGGATCTGGTTTGTCTGTTTTGCTTCTGGTATTTCTGTTGATGAGCCACAGTGTGGGTAGACTTTGTTTGTTTCACAACGCCATGACGACATTTTAGAATTTGTGTAGCGTATAGGCACTTACTCTTTTTTTTTTTCTCTCATAGTGAGTGTCTTGACAATTACCCAAATGAGAGAGAGAGAGAGAGAGAGAGAGAGAGAGAGAGAGAGAGAGAGAGAGAGAGAGAGAGAGAGAGAGAGAGAGAGAGAGAGAGAGAGAATGTAAGGTATATCTATATTACGGTACCATTTTAATCTCTCTCTCTCTCTCTCTCTCTCTCTCTCTCTCTCTCTCTCTCTCTCTCTCTCTCTCTCTCTCTCTCTCTCCCCCTCTTTTGCGAAGTACCTTGAAGCATGAACGTGAGAAGTGAAGAAATATGCACCCCCTTCACCCCACCCCATCATACAGAGACAATTCAGAGGAGCTTGCAGTGATGTTTAACTGGCAGGAACTGTGGTAATTATGACTTGGGAATTAATCTCGAGATACGCTAATGACTTGTCAACTCGCGGGCGGGGCTGATCTGCTAATCACCACCCGCGCTTGCTGGGAGTTTCCTCCACGCTGCCTAATCCTACAGTGTACCGTAAGCCTCTCTCCTACTCTTCCTCCTCCTCCTCCTCCGCCTCCTCCTCCTCCTCCTCCTCCTCCTCCTCCTCCTCCTCCTCCTCCTGGTGGGTTCCTACAGTGTACCTGTGTGTCCAGCTGGGTTCATAGACCCTACTGTCAGACCATGTGTCCATGTGAGGTCCTACGTTGTATCGTAAGCCCGTGTGTGTGTGTGTCTGTCTGAGTTCCTACGCTGTATCGTGAACCCGTTTGTGTCTGTGTGAGTTCCTACGCTGTATCGTGAGCTCGTATGTGTGTTTGTGTGAGTTTCTACACTGTATCGTGAGCCCGTGTGTGCGTCCATGTGAGTTCCTACGCTGTATCGTAATCCCGTGTGTGTCTTTGTGAGTTCCTGCGCTGTATCGTGAGCTTGTATGTGTGTCTGTGTGAGTTCCTACACTGTATCGTGAGCCCATGTGTGTCTATGTGAGTACCTGCGCTGTATCGTGAGCCCTTGTGTGTCTATGTGAGTACCTACGCTGTATCGTGCGCCCGTGTGTGCGTCCATGTGAGTTCCTACGCTGTATCGTGCGCCCGTGTGTGTGTCTGTGTGAGTTCCTGCGCTGTATCGTGAGCCCGTGTGTGTCTGTGTGAGTTCCTACGGTGTATCGTAATCCCGTGTGTGTCTGTGTGAGTTCCTACGCTGTATCGTGCGCCCGTGTGTGCGTCCATGTGAGTTCCTACGCTGTATCGTAATCCCGTGTGTGTTTATGTGAGTTCCGAGGCTGTACTGTAAGCCTGTGTCTTTGTGAGTTCCTACACTGTACGATAATTATCGTCCTCGTGAGTTACTCCACCTTAATTATAAGCTCTCTGTGTCCTATTAAGACCTAAGACAAGAGACGGTTGTACGCTGTGAGACCCAGTTACTTCCATTTGAGCGCCCACAACGTGTAGTATGAGCTCTCTCTCTCTCTCTCTCTCTCTCTCTCTCTCTCTCTCTCTCTCTCTCTCTCTCTCTCTCTCTCTCTCTCTCTCTCTCTCCACGGTGTGAGCTCCAATATGGCCTTCGCGTAATGTGCTTTACTGCTTGGTTTCCAAGGCAAGCCAATATATTATGCACAAGATGTGGTATATTTCCTAAATATTTTCTTTCAATACGTATAAATGTGCGTGATCATACCACCACTTATAGAAAACGGTTTGGAGTAACAAAGTTTTGTACCTTTTTATCCAGGAACAACAATTCTACAGAATTAGTTTAACAGTTGCGAACCACTATTTACTTTATCGTTTATTTAAATGCCTTTTATTAACTTATCTATTTCAAATACAGCCTATGTGAGTAGTTTATGTAATTTGTACGTAATCCCTAAACGAAAAAAAAAAAGATAATTGAAAACGAACAGTATGCTTGCTGTTTGATGAAAGAGATTTTCAGAAATAGACGAACAAAATATATTTGTTGGATGAGAAGTTCGCCTTGCTATTGTTACTTTTATTGTGTTAAGGGAGTCGACTCGAAACTCCTTTTGAGAAGAAGGGATCAGGGTCAGTGTCTAGGGTATGTACCGATGAGATATGATATATATTTCTTTTTGAAAAGTACAAATATATTCCGTGTAAACAGTGTATGTAATACGTCACGTCTCTCTCTCTCTCTGTCTGTAGGTCTGTTTCTGTAGACACGTTGTTAACACGATAACTCAAATACCCTAATAAAAAGGAAAACATTGAAAAGATTTATGGAGATTTTAGATTACTTTAAATGGGATTTCAAAAAAGAAAAAAAGAAATTAAGGGGAAATAACAAGTGCTTGCCAACCGAAGAAAAAAACAAATATATATATATATATATATATATATATATATATATATATATATATATATATATATATATATATAGATAGATAGATAGATATATATTTATATATAGATATATATGTTGATGTGATTATTACACGAAAGTGCACTTGGGAACTTATCGTGTTTCATTTTTCCCCGTGGTACTCATCGGGATATATATATATATATATATATATATATATATATATATATATATATATATATATATATATATATATACAAAGAGATTAATCAAAATGAAACAAAAGTTGTAATCGACTCAATTAGAACTCATGATATAAAAGGGATTACAGAATAAGCTTGTCTCAAATCACGCACAAAATGAAACTCGTACATCCTTCCCGTTCATCATTGGTGATGTAAGAGGGAAACCACAAAACGGTATTACAATCTCATAACGACAGCACTTCACTCAGGACCAAACCATGCAATAACTGCGACCGCTATGCTATGTTAGTCTTTACTGAACTTAGGGGAAGTTTACTGGACAGCAATTGTGCCGTGGCGAGTCTTGTACATCTATTCCTGGAGAACATACAGGCTTTTAAAGCTTCATTCTACGTACTGTTCTAAACATGTGTATATATATATATATATGGACGATGTTATTATAATTTCTGGTTGCAAGATTTTTGGGACAATAACGTCCTGTCGCCTAACAATGAAAGAAATTATCCGATTTTGTGGTTATAATGACGTTTCTGTTGTGTGTGTGTGTGTGTGTGTGTGGAGAGAGAGAGAGAGAGAGAGAGAGAGAGAGAGAGAGAGAGAGAGAGAGAGAGAGAGAGTTAGAGATCGTTATTGTGTCTTCAGAGAGAGAGAGAGAGAGAGAGAGAGAGAGAGAGAGAGAGAGAGAGTGAGTGAGTTAGAGATCGTTATTGTGTCTGCAGAGAGAGAGAGAGAGAGAGAGAGAGAGAGAGAGAGAGAGAGAGAGAGAGAGAGAGAGAATTCTGAAAGTGTGTGTGTGTGTGTGTGTGTATGCTTATACTTTCCCTTATTTCTGATTGAGTATCCGACTTTACAAGGATAAAAGTATGCCCTGTTCGAAGATATAGTTAGGGGGGGGTTGTATATTAATAATCATTACATTAAAAAGACATGTATATATAGTGATAACTAATTCAATCTCCTTATGTGTTCGCAGACCCGATTCTTGAGGGTAGAAAAGTTATTTAGAAAGGCGGAAGACGAGAGAAGAGAATTTCTCAGTTTCGTTCCATCGGGAATGGATGAGATATCATAACGGCCAATTCTCGTTTGTTTGGTCTCTACATCAACTGTGGGAAGCAGCTACGCTTGTACCACGGATCCAGGTCTTAAGGGATGGGACTTATGCAGATACCTTGCGAGAGCAGTGGTTAGAATGACACCTGTGGGACAGAGAGAAGGAAGCAACATCATGGTAGACGGGTAGAAACAGATGAAAGCAGAACGCAAGTCACGATGCGTTTGTCAGTTATGATAATAATAATAATGATAATAATAAAGATAATTTCAATAATGGTGATAGTGATATTGATAATACTAATGATAATGAAAATAAGAATAATATCAGTAATGGATTATTGAATTAACTGTATCTAGAGAGTAGAAATTTGGAGAAAAAAATACCACGCGTCATATAGAGTAAGGCTATAGAAATAAGTGGAATGGGGTTAGCAAGTCTTTACACGAGACTGGAGTCTGATATGTAATTCACTGGTCGTTGATGACGTTCATAAGGGCTGGGATGGGTTGTTCTCATAACTTTATGGTCTCGGTTGAGATCGTGGTGCCCAGCTGCAACACGGGGACGAGAGATCTTTGGTGTCAGGAGGTGACGGTGGCGAGTGTGGTAAGCTAAGCTTCATCCCGAGCTTTTGGATGATGGTTTTAGTGAGGATCGGAGACAGTAATGATAATGATAATAATAATTAAACATACGAGCAACATCACAGTTAAAATGATATTGCCAAATGTCTCAAATGACTGGAGAATTAAGCTCAGTGGGCTCCCAAACAGAAGGAACCTCACAGATACGGCACCAGATAACACAATCCCAGCGAGTTCGAACGACCGATAGATTGGGAAAAACTTTTTACCAGATGGGCTCATTATTTTCCATTCACATATTCAGGTGGAATCTTTGCTTTGGGGAGAGAGAGAGAGAGAGAGAGAGAGAGAGAGAGAGAGAGAGAGAGAGAGAAGAAGAAGAAGAAGAAACTTCTGCAATTGAGTGTTGAAAACTGTGGCGTTAGACCCTGCAGAATCTGAGCTAAGCTATTTCAAGCCTTCTTTTCCTTTTGCGAAAAAAAAAACAAAAGGTGGAGAGATTAAAAAGATGCTGTGCCAGACAATGTAGATAGTATTGGTTCCTGGAACTTTGAGTGAACGTTTTGTGCTAAATAAAAGATCATGCTGTAGCTTGTCCCTTCATATATATATATATATATATATATATATATATATATATATATATATATATATATATATATATGTTCCTAGGAGTCCACGGGGAAATGAAACACGATAAGTTCCCAAGTGCACTTTCGTGTAATAATCACATCATCAGGGGAGATACAAGAAAGAAATATATAAGTTGGTTGATATACAAATAAGAGACGTAGCGAAGACGCCATTTGGTAAACAAGTAACATCTAATATATACATATATATATATATATATATATATATATATATATATATATATATATATATATATATTATATATATATATATATATATATTTATACATGTGATGTGTAGCAATCATCCTCCGTGCGCCTGAGGCTTCAACTATGAACAAAACATTTTCATTTCGTTCTTTCCCTCGGGCTTTATGTTATTTTCTTTTCGTTCAGTCTTACCAAAATATCAGATTTCTGTCATCCTCTCCATCTCCCTTATTCCTGGGAGGTTCATTCTCTCGCTCTCCTCCTTTTCTCCAGTGAAGTCAACTAAGAATAGACTTAAATTCCACTCAAGCGCCAGTGCTTCGCACCCTTTTTTTTTTTTTTTGAGTTCTTGCATTTGGTTGTAGTTCTTATACCAATCATTTCCTCTGCTACAGTAGTATGTCTAGTGATTCTAATTCCTCACCCACGTCAGCTTTTCATTCGTGTCTCAACATTTGCAACCTGCTGTAAAAAAAAAAAAGAAAACGAAAAAAAAAGATAGGTTTTGAATCTGCTGGAAAAAGAAAGAGAAAAATAAAGAAAATGGGGTTTGAATCATCCTCTACGAAAAATGACGACTGGCCACAATAATATATTATTTTTTTTCGAAGCCCAAAAGTTTGACGTTAGAACCTGTCCTAATGGTATGGTTTTGTGTACCCACTTAGCCTGCTGGACGTAGTCTGTACTCACTCTTCCCATTAACACCTCCTTACTGCCTCTGGTGGCTCTCTTAACATTCCACATAGTCAGAATGCATTACTCTTTCCCATTAACTATACTTTGGCTAACTACCTTTACTTTGACTTGCTTCAATTAAGGCAGTTTATATAGATGTTCTTTTTTTCCCGAGCTATGTTTTCTCTCTTTTGATTGAGAGTGAGTATTTTATATGGAAGGATTTTCCCTTTTACGAGTGAATTATTATTTTTTTTCGTATCATACGTATCTAGAGTTCCACTAGCAATGGGATTTCTATTTGACTCGCGTCTTGTAACGAATCAGTTGAAATTGGTATATTTCAATGGATAGAATATCATAACTTTTAATCCATACAGCGTAATGGTTCAGACACAACATACCTTGCTGAAATCAGTCAGAGTTCATTAGATGTTAATAGGTCTGACTCAAAAGCACAAAAGGTTATATAGGAAGAGAGAAAGACGATAGGGAGAAAGAGAATTTAACAGCTTAGCTGTTGAGGGAAAGAGAAGGTACCCTAACCCGATCAATCCTCGAGTATCCAGCGTCTACAAATATACTGTGGGGAATCAAGTACCAGATTCGGGCCTCTGGTCCAAGTCTTGGAGGCAGGAACATATGCAGAAGCCTCACGAAAACAATAGCCGGAGTGACTACTGAAGGAGAGAGAGAGAGAGAGAGAGAGAGAGAGAGAGAGAGAGAGAGAGAGAGAGAGAGAGAGAGAGAGAGCAGCAGCAGCAGCAGCAGCAGCATCAAGGCGAAGCGAAAGAAATGGTTGAAGAGAGGTGATGCTCGGAGAGCCAATAAGAGAGAGAGACTCTTCAGTCCACTCTGGTCAATAGCCAGACAGGTAAAGAACCACCCCAGGTGTGTGAGCAGTACTCCATACTAGGCCTGATAAGAGCATAGTAGATATGATATAGCTGCTCAAATGGAGAATGATTACGGCACCTATATGATAACACCCCCGCCTATTGGGAGGCAGACTTTGATACTCTTATTACATGAGTTTACATGAGAAAGACAGACAACAGGAGGGACTAATTGGCCCACGACCGGGTTGTCTGGTTGAAAAACAAAAAGAAAAAGAAAGAAAATGGAGTTCAACTTCACAAGAAAATATGATTCCGCTCAGCAGTCTTTTCTTTTAAGCCATCACCAACTCCCCGCTGCTACACATTGGCCTCCTACTGTTCCCAGGATGGAGTAGAGGATATGGCAACCTCCAGCATGTTTACATTATTACAGGGTGACTTGTAATGATTGTCTTGTATCAAGTAAAGGGAACGTAGTGATTCTTAGATAGAGACATAGGGAGAAATTGCGTTTTAGCATCACTAATCTTGACTTGGTCACTGCTTCACCATTCCGAAATGCTCACACAAGTCCAAATTGAGAATGGAAATATGTTCAGTACGAGAAAGAGAATGTGTCTAAGGAGGAGGAGGAGGAAGAGAAGGGGAGGAAAATTGAGCTAAAATGTATAACTTATACAAAAGCAAGAAGAAAACGGTGTAAACAGAGTGTAATGCGATTACTTTTCAAATGCTGTCATTTCTGATTTGTACGTTTATAAATGGGTTGACAAGGGCACTGACATGGCGCGTATCCTTGGCCGAGGTGTGTGTGTGTGTGTGTGTGTGTGTGTGTGTGTGTGTGTGTGTGTGTGTGTGTATGTTAAAAGTGCTTTTTTTTTAATCTCTCTCTTAAAAAGACGTTGAATCATTCTATAGAGAACAGTCGCTTTAGATGATGAGAGGATCACAAAGTCTTACGAATGTGGAAGCCTTTATGTTGCTAATTGTGTCGACGGGAAAATTTCCCTTGTACTCTAAGTCTTGACACACACACACACACACACACACACACACACACACACACACACACACACACACACACACAAGCACACACACTACAGAATACTTCCTGGCAGGAGGAGCAGGGCAATGCAGTAAATCCAACTCGCGTAGTGGGCTTATGTATTCAACATCATCATCACAAAGAACAGAGAGAACATTATGAACAAATACATTACAGTAGTTGGCGGAGGGCATGTCAGTCAACAGCCTTTTATTGCGAACATTTGAACAGAGATATATTGTTCTCTCATGACTCCTGCAATGGGGTGCAGGTATTTCACTAGGGTGGCCTATTTTTCTCGTTGCTGTTTTCTCTCTCTCTCTCTCCCCCCTCATTCTTCTCGCATCATCAACTTCACCCTTTGCTGGGAAAATAAGCCCCTGGTATCGCATGATCACTACGTTTCTTCCGTTCTAGGCAACACAGGAGCTGAATGAATTAATGATGTTAAGTAGGTATTAAGTTCAATGTCCATTATTCGGTTCCATTAAAGTTGGCGTCTTGTATCGCGTTTTCGTAAATGTATTTCTTGAGGTGTAAAAATCTTTTTTTTTTTTTACCTACGTAAAAAAAAAGATTATTTTATAACTCTTTGAACCAACTATCCACTTTTCAATCCTAGGAAATGAAAGTGTTAAGATCAAGAAATCGAATATGAAGAATAGAAATGAAGTGGATAAGGTCAGAGAAATTATTAGAATAGGAAAAGTTCATCCTAAGAGAAAATGTTGGCAGTAACAATAACATTTAATATGATCTTAAGAAAGATCATTTTCCTCCTTAAACAAAGCCTTCAATAGTGATACAAGATTATCGAATACCTTAAACAAAGCCTTCAATAATGATACAAGATTATCGAATACCTTAAACAAAGCCTTCAATAGTGATACAAGATTATCGAATACCTTAAACAAAGCCTTCAATAATGATACAAGATTATCGAATACCTTACTACCTTATCCTGGTTCCAGAACATTTAGGACGATTACGCCCAATCCCTTCCCAAGAACACATGAAAACCTTATATATATATTAAACAACAAATGCTTTATCGTTGAGTCAGACATTATGAAGAACTGTAGCATGATTCACGCAACAGTCTCCTCTATCAGTGCAGGACGCAAAGCGTAGTAGTAGTAGCAGTAGTCTGGTTCTTGCGTTAGCCTCCGTCACTGCAGTACGCATTGTCTTGGTTCTTGCGTTAGCCTCCGTCACTGCAGTACGCATTGTCTTGGTTTATGATGTGGTCATGTCCTCCATCAGTTCATGACGGACACTGTAGCATGATTTGTGCGTAAGTCTACATCGCCACAAGACGCAGTCCGTAGCATTGTTCGTGTGGGATTTTTACCTCTGTCAATTCGTATCGCAAACTCTGTCTATCCCGAACAACAAGAAGGCATAGTTTAGCATGTTGTTAGGTTCATATTACAGGTCTAACGCTATTCTGGTGGACAGTATTGTCATGTGACGATACGGTACTAGATATGGAACTGAAGTGGATGATGTGTTTATGGTTGTTGGCTTCGACGAAGGTTCTGTAACATTCTGTAATTTGCTGAAGGCGGGAGGAAGCGAGTACAGTCATGTTGAATATGTCTGAGATACATGGGTTTTCAAGTCAGTCACTCTGCAAATATTTGCAGCAATAGTGTCAAATAGTTTACCTCAAAAGACTGCAGTCAGTAGCGTTGATACAGGGGGGGAAAAATTGCACATTATATCATGGAGAATAAATCGAGAATTTTCAGATATTTACATTTTCTTATTTTTTTTTTACATCTAATGAATTATCGTAATTCAAAGTGAGAGTAAATTCTCTGGGCAATTCGTCGTTTGTATAGACTATCTTGCACGTTATCCAATTACGAATTGGAATTGCTAGAACCTTATCCAATTATTTTTCACATAAAAACTCACGATAACGTGTTGTATCGAAATGTCCCAAATGGTAACATCTGAATGGTGCCTCCTGTACCTTTGAGACAACATTGAAGTAGTTCGTTGCTGGGTGGACGAAATAGTTCGTTGCTGGGTGGACGAAGTAGTTCCTTTGCTGGGTGGACGAAGTAGTTCGCTGTTGGGTGGACGAAGTAGTTCGCTGTTGGGTGGTTGGTTGTTTGTCTAGGCTTTTAGGCCCATCAACTGCTAAGGACTTTAGGGTCGTCAATGTCAAGCTACATCTATCCAACCGAAAAAAATCTTTAACAACCTCCTCAAGTGTTGTGAATATCTCTCATAACACGCACTCACTATGCATGTGTTCCTCGAGTTCACTGTTGTGGGGAATGTGTTGTAGTTTAGTTCATCCTGATGACTTTGACATTGTAAGTTGTACAGCAAATTATGTTTTTTGGGGGGTAAGGGGTGTGGGGCAACGGGTCTTAGAGGCCAGGACGTAAATGGATAATGGAAAAGAGTAGAAGTGTTGAGGAACGACTTTGAAAGATGATTTCACAACCTTTGTTGTTCTTTTGACGCTAGAATCGCGACTTATCTGTAGGGAAGGTAGACTTTGAGAACATGTTCGTATGACATGTTTTCTCCTTTCTAGACTTTCCCTCGCTGAAGGTAGAATGACCAAATACGAGCCTGAGACTGGCGGGGCCTTAATCACAGAAGTACAAGGAGTGGACATTGAGAGGGCCTTTGTAACTCTACGAGTTACCATACACTGCTGAGTGGCGATCGTCTCTCATAACTTGGGGCCTCGTGCGCTGGGAACTTAAAAAAGTGGACATTGAGAGGGGCTTGGTAACTCTACGAGTTACCGTACGCTGCTGAATGGCGACCGTCTCTCATAACTTGAGGCCTCGTGCGCTTGAAATTTAGGATCCTTTGGTGTGTTTCTGAAGAAATTCACTGCGAGCTCTCTGGTCCAACGGCTTAATCGAACACCCACACCATCTCTCCTCTAGACCAGCTGATCACTTCCCCTGTGTTCATATATAACCACTTCCCTCCCGGCAAGTGCACGGTTTCTCCCCGGAATAGGCCACGGTGGGAACCAGACGTTCTGGGAAACAGCAGAAGCATCTCTGAGGTGCTATTGCTGGTAGAATTGTGGCCGCGATTATCTAGGCATTAGATAGATAACATCCCAGATAGATCTCAATTATCCAGAGGGTACTGTTCTTTGCCTCCTAGATGGGCGATTTCTCTAGGAAAAGTACAAGTCTTGACAATAGCCTTAGAAAGTCTTGCGTGTTTATGATCCTCGGCCAAGTTTTTGAGTAGATTTCAATCGTACATAATGAAGGGTTGGTAAAGGGGTGATACATATTGTATATCCAGCGTGTAGATTTGATGCTACAGTGAGTATTCATTGATATGATCTTTGAGATTGAAAGTCCACAGATAAGGTAAAGGAAATTTGATAAAAATTCTTATTCTTTTTATCACCGTGTGAATTACTATCATTTACGTTCATTGGTCACAAAGCAATTGGGGAAGGCGTCTTCAAACTTGGGCAAAGTTCCTTACTCCACAGTTCATATAATTGCCTCGTTACTTTTCAAGAGAATGGTCCATTTTACACTCCATCTATGAAAATAATCTAAAGTTCTGGTTTACCTTTGGGTTTTCCTTGTGTGCTGACCTCATATTAATCCTGATTATGATTGCCTCTGTATAGAAATCAGTTATAGTTGCTTCATTCGTATTTGGTACCTCATCTTTTATCATATATATATATATATATATATATATATATATATATATATATATATATATATATATATATATATATATATATTCGCAGCTTACGGGTGAATTAAAACATCTCAAGCTTTCGTTATCTTCCAAGACCTCTTCAGTATATGTAAGAGCAGTATGCCATAATGAATGACAACAGCGCAAGAACATAGGGCCAGTAGCTGCTTCGTCTATCATCAACATCCAGGAACAACAACATTATTTGTCGCCTCATCAACAGAAGTAAAAGCACTCAACGGTAACAGACTTCTGTTATTGATGTTATCATAAGCGTAGCAAGACCAACAGCACCAACTGTTAACACAGCATTTGTAACGGCATTAACATAGGCAGGAATTATATAGCACAGCATCTGGCTGGTGCAGCAACGGTAGCACAGCTCCATGAAGAACAGCAGCACAGGAGCAGCAGCGAAGAGACGGAGCAACAGTGATGATAGCATAGCTTCAAGAAGAACAGTAGTATTGAAGAAGATACGTGAAGATGCAAGAGCATTAACAGTAGCAAAGCCTCACGAAGAACATTATAACAAGAACAGCAGCGTTGGAGATGCAGTTGTTCTTCTTCACGAAGAACAACAGCATAGGAGTGGTAACAGTATATCAGTAATACAGCATTACGAAAAAAAAATGCAACATTACAGGAGAAGCAGGTAGCAAGTACAGCAAGAGCAACACAGCTTCACAAAGAACAGCAGCACAGGAGCATGGAGCACACAGCGGTTGGCGTGGCTGGTTCATCTCTCCACCAGCATCCAGTCGGGTGCCGGACACAGACGAGGGAACGCGTGGCGTCGGTGCTCAGCAGTGACGGAGTGGGGTCACTTGTCCTTCATCGTGTATGTCTTGTCCCTTCGTTCGATCCACCCTTCGAGTAACAGATCCCTCGAGTTGTTCCTTTCTGGATACATGATCATCAGGAGGGATCGCCAGAGACAATACGATTTGCATACAGAAATATCGCATGGGGGGAGGGGGAAATTAGGAAACCAGCTATTTACTCCTCCATCCGACAGGTGGGAGTTGACAGACCCCCTCTCTCCCTACAGGTAGGTGTTGCGCCACAAATCTTAGGTGACGACCTCCCTTGTGCTCTAGCCGTAAGAGACAAAGGGGAGGAAGGGAGTTTTGATATACCATGTCTTCACTACCAGGAGCCACATAGGTAGGTGTGTGTGTGTGTGTGTGTGTGTGTGTGTGTGTGTGTGTTGCCTTGAAGGACTTGGTGAACCTCGTATGTCCTTTCGCTGTGGTTTAGCTGTGGCTGAGTCTAATTGGCTCTCGAGGACAATTGACTTATTATAAACGACCCAGATGGTGTTAAGGTGATGGTAGAGAGCGTTATTTGACAACGAATTTGTTCTACTTCCGAATGCGGTGTTGACAAGACATGAATAATCATATGAAGTAGGTTAAGTTAGTTAATGATCGTATCATTTAGTTACCATGCTGTTGAACTACACATGATTGATCTATTTTCATAATTATAAACTCCAAGTAATTACTTATGCAAATTTTATTTCATAACATGAACAGTTATACAAAACTCATGATTCTTATAGTGGAAGGCAGTGTGTCGAAGTCTCCACTGTTAAACCTAATAACATCGATTATTCACAAGTGATCTCAACTTTCGCCGTTCATACACTTTCCCAGACTTAGAAATTAGCTTCTGTCAGTTCTCACTGTAAACTGCCGCCAGCGAATTGTCACTAGGAAACAGTAACTAACTCACTTTCCAGACTCTCCCACTCCTGACAGACGGCAGACGTGCCCCTCTCGTCCAAACCCCTTTGAGTTCACCTCCCTCACCCCACACCATCCGTAGACAGATCAAACAGCCATGGTGACAACACACAACCCTGCCGCAGACCTACATTCACGTGGAACAACTTAACCTCCTCTCTCCCTCCTCGCTCACATGCCTTACTTTTATGATGAAAACTCCTCACTGCGTCTAGTAACTTTCCTTCCACAAAATCTATTCGTAACATCTCTCATAAAGCATCTCTATCAACCTCATCATATACATTCCCAGGATTCGTAAGTGACACATACGAATATCATTTCGCTCAATATTTCTCGAACAAATTCCACAAAGTGGACACATGTTATCCACACATCCTCAACACTCCTGGAACCACATTGTCCCTTTCCAGTCTAATGCTCTGTGTGTATGCCGCCCATCTTCTGAATCACCTCTCTCCCACCTAACTTACCAGGTATGCTCGACAAATTCATACCCTAAGAACTAGAACATTTACTTACAAGTTATGATAAGATAGTCTGCAGTAATAAGGTTGTAATACGATCGTTTGCAGTAATAAGTAAGAGTCGTTATCCGTTTTAGGCACAGGAGGGATTGACTTTCTATGTACTCAGTGGGAGTGCCTCTTGTATAAAACCCAGGTTGTGTTTCCACTGCATGCTGTCAGAGAAAGACACGTCTGAGAGGTTAGAAGAACAGTCAAGCACACGCAATATACCCATGCACTTGTCTTGAGAACGTCCCATTCCACTATGATATATGAGATCATACTTTTACGTTGAGGCTGTGAATAGATGCGATGCACTTGTGCGTAGTCAGGCCAGAGGTGGAGAGCTGTACTAATGTACCCAGCTTTGTTGTTGTTAGGGCCTTTCATCACTACCTGAGATCGGTCGATCATCGGGACAACATTACATACCATACCCAGAACTGGGTACTCGTCAATAGCAAATAGCATCATGATCTTCCATGAATTGGTTTAATGACTCTTGCTGTCTCATATACGTGAGTCGGGCTCTGAATATGATTGATGAGCAGGGTGGAGGCTAAGAGTGGCATCTCCTTTCGATACATGTTCACAATAGTAGTTTCCTTGACGATGAAGTAAGTAAATGCTGAAGACAAGTATACTGTTAATTGGAAGATGTTGGGCAGTAAACATATTTTCTTTTTTTAACATGATGGTTACGATCCTAAGGTAGAATTGACTTTTTCAGTACAGAACAGGAGGTGGAGGGTTGCGCTTCGAGATGAGATCAAGGGAGTTACAGTTACACATATGCATCAAAGATAAAGGGAAGTGATATGTGTACGAATATGAAGTTGGTATTTCCAGAATAGCATAAACGTAAATGGCGTTTCTAGCTGGCTGTGCACCAACACACAATAGAAGGGCGCGCAGAGAAGCTGTTTAAAGTCTTAATTGGTAGAATGCAGCCAGAGGATGAAAGGACTGCAGTGTTTAGTGACTTGGAGTGCAAAAGCGGGGAATCATAGGAGCAAAAGCGGCTTTAATAGGTGTAAATTAAAAAAACTCAGACAGAGAGAGAGAGAGAGAGAGAGAGAGAGAGAGAGAGAGAGAGAGAGAGAGAGAGAGAGAGAGAGAAAAGGAATTTGTGTGAGGCAGTTGTTGCTTTCATATAACGAACTTCAAGATATTTTCATACGTAATACAAAGAAACTTAGGACCGACCACCACAGTCCTGTTGAGCTCGGGTATTTCAGATTGCATCTGCCTCTAACCACTCGGTGCAATTTGGTAATCTGGTTGTCTGTATATATTGCTGGCTTTCGGAACGCTAGAGAGAGAGAGAGAGAGAGAGGTAAACAAAAATGACTTTGTCTTCAGAAACTGAGTGTATGATGATAATGGCGCTCTTGAACCCGCACCTTGTTTTCCTGGCTGAAGCTAATCTTAAAAAGCGACTATGGCTTAACTAAACTACCACCCTAACCTAACCTAACCTGACCTGGCAGAGTTAACATTTTCAGCATGAAGTGAGAAAATGTTTTCACGTTCTGTGGTAGTATGGTTAAGGGAGTAACATGGACGAATGGTTTTACATATATATATATATATATATATATATATATATATATATATATATATATATATATATATATATTCCTATGAGTTCGTGTTTCATTTTCCCCGTGGACTCATATGAATATATATATATATATATATATATATATATATATATATATATATATATATATATATATATATATATATATATATATATATATATATAATCAGACCTCCAGGTACACCCCTTTAAAGACCAAAATACTGGAATCCATCGTTTCGATCTCCCATACTACCATGACCTACAACCACCACGTATAATTAATGCGTTTACCTGCTCGAGATCGTAATTCCATTTCTATCAACGTTACTGAGGCCTCAGGTTCATGTTGTGCCAAAAATAACATGACAGGTCATTCAGTAATAGTGTCCATTGGTTATCCTTTGAAGTGGAAGGTGTGTGTGTGTGTGTGTGTGTGTGTTAACTGGTGTGAGGGTTCTGACCTTTGACCTGACCCAAAAGGCTAGGCTAGCGCCATGCCGAAGAGGTCAACCATGGTGCCAACAGACGTTTGTCATGTTTAAGTAAATCTTCCGAGGAAGGAAGGAAGGAGGAAGGAAGGAGTCGACAATTGGTGATCCATCCTCCTCCCAATACCTTCCTTCTGCGTCTTCCTTAAGGTGTTTCTGTGCCATTTCTTTCATTCTAATTTACTTCGTTTCTCCTGCTTGCTTGCGTCTTATTCATGATGGTGAAACAATTCAGAGTGTTCGGGAACTTCAGCCATGTTGGTTTTCAGCTCACATGTGTTATGTGTTCATTTTTTTTTTTTTTTTGGCTCATTTGATTCTTTCCAACATGGATGATCCTCTGACATTCTTATAGTATTTCCTGCAGCTCTCCCTGTGTGTTGATGTCTCACATGATCCACACTCATCCCCTCCCCTACTGTATTGATGCATCCCCTGGTGTCCATCACTCCCCTTCCCTACTGTATTGATGCATCCCCTGGTGTCCATCACTCCCCTCCCTACTGTATTGATGTATGCCATGATGGCCATCACTCCCCTTCCCTACTGTATTGATGTATCCCCTGGTGAACATCACTCCCCTTCCCTACTGTATTAATGCATCCCATAGTGCCCATCACTCCCCTTCCCTACTGTATTGATGTATGCCATAGTGCCCATCACTCCCCTTCCCTACTGTATTGATGCATCCCCTGGTGTCCATCACTCCCCTTCCCCTACTGTATTGATGCATCGCTTTGTGCATGTCACTCCCTTTCCCTGCTGTATAGACGTATCGCCTGCTGAACATCACCCCCCTCCCTTACTGTATTGATGCAACACCTGCTGTGAACATCACTCCCCTTCTCCACTATGTTGATGTATATCGTCTGGTGCCAACAGTCACACTTTTGACTGGCTAACACGATCAAGCTTTCCTTGACTTGGTTTCATAGGCTGCCGGCAGTTGATAATGAAAGGCTGGCTGTGTTGCAAGCAAGCTTGGCCAGCTTGAACTTGCAAAGACGTATGAATAGAAGAGTGGTCTCATCGTAAAGACCTGAATATGATCTTTGAGTGGCATACTAGTGGTTCCCAAACCGTTTGCGATGGTTCTCAAAACGACCGATTAAATAACCATAGAAAGGTATTTATTGGACACACGTACAATAACCATTTGGCCTAATCTGATTTGCTCAAAGGTGGGGAAGATATATTAAAGCAGAGAAACGTTTAAAGAAAATCTTTTTGTACGTATGAGTCTGTTTGTATACATAGATTTGCTTCTATGTATATATTTTCTTAGAGATTATTGATAGAATTTTTACTAAGAACTACAACCAGTTATTTTAAGACCAACTGCACGAGGGAAAAGACTGAAATTATTTGCAAGAGTTGGAACATCGTTCTCGCTGAAGATCATGATGGTCAAGACTTAACGATGGTCAAGAGTTAACGAGGCTTGAGCACATATCATTTCCCCGGGCACCTTCCTGAGGCTACCGGGGGGTAAGAATTCTGATGAAGCAGAAGGGAAGAACAGATAACGGGGAGACCTGATGGTCCATGGCGAGGTGATCTGCGATCGTTATATCATTTGTAGTAGAAGCAGGACAGTAGAGCAGACGCTAGTTGAGCCATCTGTGACTCTGAGCATCCTCGGACGTTTCGCAAGAACGACGTGGGAGATTGTGACGTCTATCTTCGGCTGAGTCCACGTTGGAATAGGTACAGGCCATACGTAAACTCCAGCAGAAGAGCCTCTTCGATCTCACAAAGCTTCGTGCTTGAGTAGAGGTTTAGGATGGGGGAGGCTCCCCCTCAGAAGCGGCCTTCGAGGAGCGTCTTGATGGAGGAAGGACAACGGGCTGTACGACCACTATCGCTTCGGTAAGGGGCGTCGTGTTGGCGTAAGGGACGGGCCACAAGACCAGGACTTGCTTATCCGTACTGAAGGAGGCTCGTGGGCCACGGGAGCGCGGATCCACTGCTATACTAAGCAAGTTGTTTCGGAAGGAGGAAGGCTGGAATAAATGGTGCAGTTAGAACGGGAACGAATGATAGCAGCGAAGTTACGGCGTTAATGGACCGAACTGTCATAAAATACGAGGCTCTGCCAAGAGGCAAGACTTGCGTTAATGCTTGGCGCATCGCGATTTAAAGTGCCTTTACCTTCAGCATTTTTGGATAACGTAAGAAAACAATAACTCTAATGACTCATCGTTTGTATTGTGGTACGAAGTCTTCTGCCTAACACTCTTTAGCACAGGGGCACGACATCTTTTCATTTTATCATCTATGATATGGCATACTTGTTTCATACAGCTGGGAAGGTGAGATGATTATGACAGTAAGACAAAGGTTTCTGTGTTAGCTTGTGACGACACCGCTTCCAGAAGTAAGGGCGAGTCACGTACTCTGATTTACATGGCGTGGAGTGTACAGGGACGTCTGCAGTGGCCTTTGTGTATATATATATATATATATTTTTTTTTTTTTTTTTTTTTTTTTTTTTTATACTTTGTCGCTGTCTCCCGCGTTTGCGAGGTAGCGCAAGGAAACAGACGAAAGAAATGGCCCAACCCCCCCCCCCCCCCATACACATGTACATACACACGTCCACACACGCAAATATACATACCTACACAGCTTTCCATGGTTTACCCCAGACGCTTCACATGCCTTGCTTCAATCCACTGACAGCACGTCAACCCCTATATACCACATGACTCCAATTCACTCTATTTCTTGCCCTCCTTTCACCCTCCTGCATGTTTAGGCCCCGATCACACAAAATCTTTTTCACTCCATCTTTCCACCTCCAATTTGGTCTCCCACTTCTTCCCTCCACCTCTGACACATATATCCTCTTTGTCAATCTTCCTCACTCATTCTCTCCATGTGCCCAAACCATTCAAACTCACCTCCCAATTGACTTGACCCTCACCCCTACTGTACCTAATAACCTTGCTCTTATATATATATATATATATATATATATATATATTTATATATATATATATATATATATATATATATATTCCTATGAGTCCATGGAGAAAATGAAACTCGAAAAGTTCCCAAGTGCACTTTCGTGTAATAATCACATCATCAGGGAGACACAAGAGAGAAATATAACAGTCAGTTGATATACATCGAAGAGACGAAGCTAGGACGCCATTTGGTAAAAAAAAAAATGTGATCCTTTCCAATAATATAAATATATAATATATATATATATATATTATATATATATATATATATATTAATTTTTTTTTTTTTTTTTTTTTCTTTTTTAAACTATTCGCCATTTCCCGCGTTAGCGAGGTAGCGTTAAGAACAGAGGACTGGGCCTTTTTTGGAATATCCTCACCTGGCCCCCTCTGTTCCTTCTTTTGGAAAATTAAAAAAAAAAACGAGAGGGGAGGATTTCCAGCCCCCCGCTCCCTCCCCTTTTAGTCGCCGTCTACGACACGCAGGGAATACGTGGGAAGTATTCTTTCTCCCCTGTCCCCAGGGATATATATGCATTTTTTTTTTCGTCGAGATGATATGTCTAGAGAAGGCAAAAGAAAGCCCTTTTAAAAAAGGCAAGATAGAGAGCAGAGCATGTCGTCCAGATATGTACTTCTTAGGAACAGTATGAAAAGGTTTCGTTCAGGTTAGATACTTGTAATATTTCAAGAAAAAAAAAAAAAGGGAATGAAGGCTTCATGCAAAGGCAATTGTATGCGTAGGTACTTGTAAGGAACGAAACTAATTGTTCAGATGTTTCCCAAGGGTCACTTGTTCAAGTCTATATGGCTCAGTCTGTATCGATAACTAATTAAAAATGTCTCTTTTCTTTTACCAACTATTCTGCGATAGTATTGTTGAAAATATGGTAATGAGTAATCTTGTAGAGTAGAGTTATTTTATGTTATTATTGATGCAGTGATATAGGTGCCAACAAGACATCTTGTGTGCATTACATTGTCATGTTGACACTTTGTCGATAGCAAGTTTGCCTGATCCAATGTTGAGGTACAGCATATAGAGAGAGATCAAAACAGTCCATATTTCCGCCTTAGGCCATATCGGATACTTGGCCTCAAGATTTTAAGTCTGCTTTACATTTCATTTCCCTCTTGTGACCATGCTAATAGGGTCTACCATTCCCCTATGGTAAAGCAATGGCATACAAAACCTTAAAATTTAATTAAATTCTCTCAATGATTAGCAGAATTTGCAAGAACTGAGTCGATACTGTTGGGTTTTTACACCAACATTCTCACTATCTATGAATGACGCACACTTTGTGCTCGGTCCAGATTCATACATAAGTGAGAGGAGAAAGATGACGTGAGTGACATGAAGAACAATAGAGTTCATTCTGTCTCCCTTCCTGTGAGTTCGTGATGACCATCTCCATCGTCTAAGTCATGTCTTTGATCTGTAGACTGGCACTGTGTATCTGAAACAAGAAGACACTTAGAAAGCGGCCGATGACCATGCATGACCTGCAATTGTTAATGAACTATTAATTGTAACATTAACAGTGACATCAACTCTTTCCCCTCCTTGTCATTTTGCTAGTATGTCTGTATTCACCAGTGTGCCACGCACGTTGTATGCAAATGCGCTAAGCACACGTATGCAAAGAGACGTTCAGACTGTCTTGTTATAGCCTTGGATGAAATGGTTTTCATATGGAGGGAGGTTTTTTTTAAGTCCTCGGGACAAAAGCAGCTATAGGCATGGGTGTATCCCTCCCACACGTATCTAGAAGCGAGGTTCCTGTATTGTCCCGCCTCTCTTGTTATGAATACAATTATGCAAATACGCTTTGTTTCCCAGATATTAAAGCTTTATCATTTGATCCCAGTATTGTAATAAAGTAAAATATATAGGGTCTTTTATCAGAGGGGTATCTCTCTTACAGAGGGTTGTTATTGATAATCTATATGATAATTATCTTTTATTGGCAATGCGCAAAGTGTTTAGAACGGGATTTTGTATGCTGTCTTGTGGCAAGTGTAGCTCTGTTACCCTGTTATGATCCCAGTTTAATTCTATTTAGTTAATAGATACATGAATTTTTGACGTTGATATTGGAAATGATGCAAGTCTATTTTAGTGAAGTACAAGGGAAAGTTGAAGTTGACTTTACAGTTAGATTTGCATGGTTTTGGAAGCAATAGCATTTTACTAAATCTGCTATGCTAATCGATTCCGTGATATAGTAGCATATTTATCAAAATAGATGAGATCTTTTTTGTCCCATGGTCCTGAGTACGTGACCATATCGTAGACATAAGTTATGTTGGTGTGTAACAATACATTACTTTTTTTTTTTAATTTCGTGACTCTGTAGTAGTAGTAGTTGTAGGCAACCTCCGACCTGGGAATACAACCGCTTAGGTATTGGGAAGTTATCAATACCGGCGCAGTATATGCAGTATTGTAGTGTCTATCACATTCCTTTCCCTGGCCCAGGTAGCTGCCTTCTCTCTCTCTCTCTCTCTCTCTCTCTCTCTCTCTCTCTCTCTCTCTCTCTCTCTCTCTCTCTCTCTCTCTCTCTCTCTCTCTCTCTATCTATCTATCTATCTTTTTGCCAACGCCCATACGTAGGATTTCCGGGCAACCAGCAGTCCACAACTCACCCCTCTCTTTCACAAACTTAACACTTTGAAACACATTACTCACACACACACACACCCTTTTCTACTCGCTACACTAGTACATTCCTCCCTTTATCCACAAATCAAGACAGTACGCCAGTACCTGGACTATCTCGTGCTTATTCGGAACATCAACACTGGTCGAGGAGTTCTGGATGGTTTCCAGGGCCGTGTCGACCGACGTTAAGAAAATGGAACCTACCCAAAGGTCATTGGACACAGCTCCCAGGTCTGTCTCTTTCTCCATTCATTCTCGCAATATTTACAGTCTCGCCTCTGACCTTTTTCTTCTACAGTCTCGCCTCTGACCTTTTTCTTCTACAGTCTCGCCTCTGACCTTTTTCTTCTACAGTCTCGCCTCTGACCTTTTTCCTCTACAGTCTCGCCTCTGACCTTTTTTTTTCTTCTTCTCTGTCGAATACCATATGTCTCCTTCCTCACCTGATTATCATATCTCTGAAACTCAACCGTCCAAGGCTTTTACTCTTGTAGATCTGTGACTTCAGTCTCTGCCATCGTTTCTACCCGAAGGGTAGTGTTTGCGGCTACTGTGATACAACGTCTTTCATTGCTCACTTCGTAAATCATGAGTCTTGTAATTGTGATGCCTCTCTTGCTTAAGACTCCTCTCGCATCTAGAACTTTTCTTGTACGTCTTGTATATTTCCCTTCCATTTACTCCAGCTATGCACCACTCCTCTTATTTCTTGGTACGAAGGATTGCAGTCTTCACATCCATGATCTCAATTCCTCGTGTGTAAGGGAATTCAATATGCACCTTAAAGGATCGGTTAACGTCTATTCAGGATGATCCAGTTGGTGCTAAGGCCTTGCCATTCCCACTCCATATTTCTATCACTTCTAGTTGGGTACGCCCACCCTCTATTTCCCCATTCGAAAGTCCAACTTCGCCACCTTGAGAGAGCGCAGTGGTCATTCCTGCACAGCTTCTTTTTTTTTTAATTGACTTTCCCTTGAACGGATATTGCTTCATCGGTTTGGATGCTTGGTGCTGCGCTGAACGCATAGCGCATGTTATCAGGGCTCGGGATGTAGTCCTATTTCTCATCTCCAACTGATTTTTTTTTTTCAGCAATTGTGTTATGATCTCACTTTTATCAGGGACAGAGCTTGTCACAGACATGAAACTCATTCCTTTCCTCTCAATCCCATTCAGATTTCACTTTTATTTGGAATCACTACAAAGCTGTTCTTCATACAGCTGTCAAACACTCCTTAACCGAATTTCCTCATTCGCTTCCTCTTACGTGTTCATTTCTCTTTACCGGAGATGGCTTCTGACTGGAACGTGTTTTGCCTGAGTTATGTGAGTCGCTGTTAGGAAAAAAAAAAGAAATATGATGTTGAAGGTTCCAGTCACGTAGGGATGTGATAGTTTTGATCATTATTTCATTAATGACTCTGACAAGGGGTTCACTGACGTGCACCACCTCAAGATAGCCACAATGACCTCTGTTCGATCACCTTTAGATGACCACGCCCACCTCTCCCCTAACCTTTCGGTGGGCCACACTGACATTTGTGCCATCGTGTCATCGAGATCCCACACCCACCTCTGTCTCCTCAAGATCACACACACACACACACACACACACACACACACACACCATCATCTCTGTCTCATCATCTCAACAAAACGCATCGAGCTGTCCCATCCTTTTCAACAAGGCCAACCACCTCTGTCCCCATCACTTCGAGAAGGCCAGGCCACGCCCACGTCCGTCCCAAATCTCTGAGGCCCTTCCGCGACGGTTGTCGTCCCCCCCCCCCCCCCCGCCCCACCCGCCCTTCTCCACGACCTATAAGCCTCGCATAACAATGAATGAGGTCGTTCCCAATCACCCCGAACGATCCGTAACCTGGACATATAATTTTCTCCCTTCCTCCTAATTCCTTCGGTATTTCTTGGGTAGGTGGCTAGCTCGTAGAGCCGAGGTCCGTCAGATATATTAATACAGGAGAGGAGGAGTTTTAAGTACGCCCCAGCATCGTGTCATTATATCATCACCTGTACTCTTTAAGTAGGACGAGACGAACGTGCCATCAGCTTTCATTTTTACCCATATCAATCTAGAGTTTACTTTCTTACACTCTATCACATACTCCCACCACTCCTGTTTAAGGAGTAGTGCTACTCCTTCCCTTGCTCTTGTCCTGTCACTAACCCCTGACTTTACTCCCAAGACATATAGTAGAGACAGTGCCTCGTATACATGGCCGTGTCGACTGCTGATTCACTCTGGTCTCTAAGAGGTGAACATGGTGAGTTGGAATTTACTGTTGAGAGTGAAAAGGGATGCGCGAGTGCTTCAGGCAAAGGGTGTGGTGTTGTCGAATATGTGGTGGTAGATCGGCGATACGTCTGCCCAGGAGTGGTGGTTAGCGTTTCTGAGAGAGAGAGAGAGAGAGAGAGAGAGAGAGAGAGAGAGAGAGAGAGAGAGAGAGAGAGAGAGAGAGAGAGAGAGAGGAACGCATTTGGAGGGAGAGGAAAAAAAAATTAGGAAATTGAAACCAGTCAAAGACATCCAATTATTGATAGAGGACTAGGACCAAAAGTCTCCCTTGGACGGCGGACGAAAAATGTGTCCTGAATAGTAATCAGTGATGTTCGACTCGCTAATTAGTGATGTTCGACTCGCTAATTTCACAGAGGTCCTCGATAATCGTCCAGCCAAGTGACCTCTTGGAGTGGGGGCAACTGTAACTTTGGCCGGATTTACCAATATTGTTAAAAAGATGTTGGTAAGTGTGTGTGTGTGTGTGTGAGAGAGAGAGAGAGAGAGAGAGAGAGAGAGAGAGAGAGAGAGAGAGAGAGAGAGAGAGAGAGAGAGAGAGAGAGAGAGAGAGAGAGAATATACACTTAATTACCAGGTACTTGACGACGCGATTTCGTCAGTCATAACGGTAGGGGCTGGTTGCGAAAAGTTCTGTACATTTTTGTGTTTTCTCGCCCGTCTATCATTCTTCTCCCTTATCTATCCCCGCCGAACCACCTAATCACAAGAGGGCAAGCTGGCTGCCTGCCTATCTGTCCTCCACCCACTGCCAATTCACCAAAAGGTGTCCTCACCAACAAGTAGCGCTGGGGGAAGGACTAGCTACAGGGGGTTGGGCCCACGAGAACACTGGCCAAGACTCAAGGGTCATTTGTTGAACCCGACGACGGATATATATCCGTAGACGACGGATATATAGATATCGTAGACTTTGTGTTCTTACCTCGCGTCAAGTGGAAGGTGGAGAGGTAGGCTTCGTAACCTTTTGTGATGTTTTAGTGAAGTGTTTGTTGTTTGTTTGAGTCTTGTCACGCATGGGAACGAGCCAGGGGTTGTGGTGGTGGTGTGCCACGGTGGGGGTTGGGACGTTGTATGAGCAGCGTTCACGTAGCGAAGCAGTGTACTGGAAGGGGATGGGTAGCGGCATCTCATAAGGGGAAGATCCTCTCCCAAGGAATCATCTTGGAGGAGGAGGAGGAGGAGGGGAAGGAGGAGGAGGAGGAGGAAGAAGAGGGACGACTCATGTTTAGAGAGCGAGATGTGATGCCAGGGGAGGGAAGAGGGGGTTAAATGTGGTCTGTACCCACCTCCTGGTGAGCCATGGGGGGAGGAGGAACGAACCCACACGTAAACACGGTGTCTTGGAGGAAAGCTGGAATAAATGGTGGAGGTAAGATATGGACGAATGATAAGAGGTGAGTTATGGAGGGTAGTCGGGTGCAGCTATCACAAAATTCGAGGTGCAGTAAGAAGGTAAGACTGGTGGTGAGGCAACTCTCTAACTCTCTTCACTTCTGGACGAATGAAGGTTCCATACTAATGTCCATTTTACTACCTGGTCTTCGCTGAGGACCTCCGTTTCCGACTGGTGCCTTCAGCATGAAAGAAAAAAAAGAAAGAAATCAGGTTAATGAGTGAAAGCAGCAACATTACAAAGAGTTCTGCATTATCAGACAAGATTAACGAAACCTTTAGAAAAAAAACTTTAAAACAATTGTTAAATTTAACAATGGCTTGGTTGCTTCGTATTTGCTAAATTCGAATGATGCATTGTCATTCAGGGAAGATACAGGTGCTTAGAAGCTGTTAGGGATAGGAATGTGACGAGTATGTCTTGGAGAGAGGAGAGAGAGAGAGAGAGAGAGAGAGAGAGAGAGAGAGAGAGAGAGAGAGAGAGAGAGAGAGAGAGAGATTACTAGATTATTTAATAACATCCCTGGAACAGGAATGTATCCTTAAGTGTTTCGTGATGTGATTGTGTTAGGTCTCTCACTGTTGTTGTGTTGTGTTAGACACTCTGGCGGCCAGCACTGTGTGAACACAATCTAATTTACCGTCGGTTCTGTGAACTCCACCTGGGATGGCTGGAGTTTAGGAATCGCTGATGTACGAAATCACGAGCCTTAAGAGCACGACGGTGCGACCCTCTTTAAGCATAATGGTTTTATTAGCCTTTGACCTGACCTTTACAATATAGGGTGAAGAACCAAATCCAGAATACCCATAGAGCGCACCTTCATTCCCAAGGTTTATGTTTTCATACTCAACGAATTGAGCCATGTTCGAGGGGCCATGGAACTTATTCTAAGGTCGTAACGATTACGTGCTTGTTAAGTCGTGGTGAAGAGGTTAAGAACGCATGTACGAGTCGTTTCCATGAGAACGAGTGTACAACTACCAGCACCTTATGAACATGGCATTATATGATCACGTATCGAAATGAGGCTTTCAAAAGCTGGAAGTGCTCGCATGTCAACACTAGTGTGAAGGCCACCCCATTGTGAGCGCCTGGCTAACGACGCCACCTAGACAAGCTAGACAAGGAGAGCGCCACCAGTGTCGAGCGCTGTTGTACACATCGTCGCTGTTTGTGAACGCTGTCATTATGTAAATTAGGTTTCGGTTGGCGTCTGCGTTTAACACATCACACTGCTGAAGAATTTGAAGAAAGTTGCCAAAAAAATATGAATATTCACATGACACGTTTCTTTAACAAAGTCTTTCAGTCCCTTACTATTTCATTGCAATATTTCGTTAATGATGTCTCTATATAAGACATTGTTAGGCTGACCTAGTACTGGCCGATTGTAATTTTGTTAATTAGGTGTATTAAACAGATTGATCATCTCGGGACAATATCTCACACTTGCCTAGTTTCACGTGTGGGAAAATTCGTATTACAGAAATATTTGAATAGGGAGAGATTAGTCTAAGGCCTCATGAACTGGTAGCGCAATTTTACCTTCAGGAAACGTATAGAAGACTTGGAATTAGTGTTTCCCTTAATACCTTCTACTTGCACTGTAATTCTAAGCAATGAATTTAACCCATACCCGTTTTAATGGGCATCTGAGACTTCAAGGGTATACACACACACACACACACACACACACACACCATGCGGGTGCAGGGGAATGAGAGCTCCTTTGAGGGCGAGAAAAATCGCGACGACGATGCCTTCTTCTTCCTTTCCATTCGCTAACGATGATACAGCCCGTGTCGAAGTGAACTCTTGGCTGGCGACGGTACCCGCTTGAAGACGTAGTCTTGCGAGTATCAAGAGAATACATATGGCCTAGCACAGTCAGCAGAAGGCTGAAGATACAACCCCGTGTAGCAGCAGACAGTACGGCTCATTCTTGCAACGCGTGAGCTCGTAATAGACTTATGCTCAAACACTAGTCTGTTGATAAGGTGGAGGGATGGATGCCCCGCCCCCCACCGAGTTTCATCAGCTGAATGGTCCTCTGGCGTAGCTGGTTGCGACCAGGCGCCCCCCCCCCCTAGTAAAACCTGGGTCTTCCGTCTTGGGAACAGTCATCTCGCACGTGATACACCCAGATACACAGGGATCTGCTTCTCGTCACACACATGTGTATCTCATGGTTGAAAATTCATGCCGGCTTGTTTCTTCTCTCTCTCTCTCTCTCTCTCTCTCTCTCTCTCTCTCTCTCTCTCTCTCTCTCTCTCTCTCTGAGTCACATCTGTTACTACAGCACTGCCTGCTATTTGCTGTGACGTCAGTGTTTCCGAGAAAGACACACACACACACACACACACACACACACACACACACACACAACAACTATTGTTTCGGAACTGCTCTGTGTTGTGACGCTAGTGTTTCCTGTTGTCACAGCTATTTGCCTACGGCACTTACTGCGTGACGTTCATATTCTTGCGTCACAGATAACGTTACGGCACAGCTGTTTTGTTGTGACGCCAGTGTTCTTGTGTGTCATATCTATTGCTACAGGACAACTGTTGCTGTGAGTCGATATTCTTGTGTCACAGTATTTACTGTGAGACATTCAGCTGTGATGTTTATTACTATAGATTGTTGTGTTTGGATGTTATTGGTGGTATAGTGGTGGTATGGCTGTGACATTATTATTACTGTTACATAGTCATTGATGTAACGCTACTGATGCATCCTAGCTGTTGTTACTAATGTGTCAGTTTTGCTGAGGAGACACTTAATCTCGTAACACGTTGCTCTTGTCGGAACTGTTTTGAAATTACAGTGTAAGTACAGTTACCAAAGTGGTACACATCTCTCTGCTTTACCTAGACTCACGTCTCTCTCTCTTCGTTACCAAATGTTACACCTTATCCCTCCGTTACCTAATGGTAACATCTCACAGCATTATCTGGCCTCATACACATGCTCCTCTGTTACCAAATGTTACACATCAACTTTCTGGCTTACCTAGCCACACACACACATCTCTCCCCTCTCTGTTACCTGATGTCACACATCTCTCGGTATTCCCTAGTGTCACGCACGTCTTTTCCTCTCTGTTACCTATCCTTACACACTATCACACCTGAATACCTCAGCCTCTCATATGAACCTCTCCCTCCGTCACATAGGGCTACGTACATTCTTCCTGGGACGCCACGCGCATGCCTAGCAGCTTCTTCTTATTGCCTCGCTCCATCACACAGCTCAGGTCCCTTCGCGGCTGGCGAAGCACCGGTCGCTATGACTGTCTTCCCCCAGGGGGATCATCTTAAGCCCGGGTGCCTCCGGATATTGAGAAAGCGACCATAAGCCTCAGAGCAGATAGTGGAGTTCCTTTCACCCGGCCTTCTCCATGATGCTCCTCTCGTCTCCATTTCATAATGCTCCATATGCCATGATGTTTCCAGGTTAGAGTCGTCAGATGAGCGAGACAGAACTGGATTTTTTTTTTTTTTTTTAACCTCGGCCACGCCAGTTGTCAGAAGAGTCTTGCGTCTATGTTGATATACGGGGAGGTAGAGACCGCGAGCGTCTATGTTGATCTACGTGGAGGTAAAGACCGCGAGCGTCTATGTTAATCTACGGGGAGGTAGAGACCGCGAGCGTCTATGTTGATCTACGGGGAGGTAGAGACCGCGAACGCCTATGTTGATCTACGTGGAGGTAGAGACAGCGAGGGTCTATGTTGATCTCCGGGGGAGGTAGAGACCACGAAACCACTTAGTTGTGGTTAGATTAGATTTCCCATCTAGTTTTCTATCGTGAAACTTTGAATAACCCGTAGCAGAAAACATTTTACACCTTCCTACAACTCTTTAGCATGAAGTTGCTACCTTCCCACATCCTTTGCTCTGCCCCTCACGCTAACCCCATACTTCACCCCTTTGGAGATTTTCAAGCCAATTCTCACACTGCCACGAAATACAATCTTAAAGTGAATGAAATTAGGTTTATATCGACAGGCTTGGTATTGACGTTATCCTTCCCTGTGTAATAATCGCTCTCATTCCCTCCCTGTAGTGCCAGTCTAGTCTCCCTGATCCTCTTGTCTGCCTCCCATGGTGACATTCTAAACTTCCTGATTCTATTTCAAGTTACCCAGCTTCCCATGATGCTATTCTGAGCTTCCTGTGTGTACAACTCGATCCTATGTTGCCATTTTAAGCTTTTCTGCGTCAACTCCCTTCATCTCCTACGTTGCTGGTCTTGCTTCCTCAAGTATCTAGCTTAATTTTCCTGGTGTTCTGTATGAGTCTTGTGTCTCTCACTCATTTCCTGCGGTGCTTCAGTCGATGTCTTGCGCCCTGCGTCCTCCACTTGATGGACAGGGAGATATGGTGAAGTGTCAGGTGGTTTGGATGACCTACGAAACCAGTTCGAAAGTGAAATGAATCAGTTTTTTCATATGTATTTTTTGCCCTCACTTGTGAAGTCTGCGTCAGTCACCTGACGCAGACAGAGCGAGGTACTGGTCGTTTTGGCTTGTAATGATTCATCTTCCGTACGCCTGAACGAGTAGAGGAGTTCCTCGTACATATGTGTAAAGCATAGTGTATACTTGAAGTATACATATATATCACAATAAAAATGCTCGTACTGGAGCATTGCATTTTGCGCTCATTCTATTCTTACTGGCATTAGCATTTTGAATTGTACTGACCCGGAAAATAAAAAAGCATCAGATTAAGCAGTTTAGAAGCTGCCTCGTCGAACCACCCTAGTTCATAAGGTTAATTAGATACGAGGGTCGTTACCAGAGAGTGGAGCGACGTAATGTCAAAGAGAGGAATTTCCAGTGCATTTGTAATGAAACGATTATAGACCAGTCAAGCGGTATTGCTCATTTCTTCTCGATAATTAGCCAAATAACTCTCATAATGCATGATAATTACCCGCATATATATATATATATATATATATATATATATATATATATATATATATATATATATATATATATATATATTTTGAAATATGATTACTCTGTATCCATTTCCATAGCCATGTACTTAAAAAGCATGAAACACGTTCCTTCTACAGTTATATGAGAGGTAGAGTCTAACAGTTCCGAAATAGCGAGTTTGAGAGGGTGGTACCATTTTGCAACTTTTACTCGTTAACTGTGGCATCCTCCTTGCATCACCCAGACTGGCATCAATGTAGGAGGTTCGAGGGCTCTTCCCCCTCGGCCATAGCGCGTCTTCGTAGGTGTGTCCTGTATACAGTGCATCTAATAGTCCATGTCTCGTGTCGAAGCAGTCAGAGGAGAGTGATGATATATCTGCTCTGGTTCATTAAGGAAAACCAGCATACACAGTATGAGGTAGAAGCTTTAAGGTATTTCATCTCTGTATAGAAATAGTGTATGATTTATAGTATGCTCTTTTTAAAGCTTAGTGCACACCGCTGATGAGCATAGATGCCCACGCATCACGCACAGTTTCAAACAATCAGGTTGAAGTTATACAGTCATAGAACAACTGTATGCCCCTCACTGCACGTGGGTTACTGGTGAAGAACGCCTTTCTTACAACCCCAGTACAAATCTAGGAGAGATGTATCGCCCGCATCCACTATCGGCACCAACAACCCTCGTCTTCCCCATCACCTCATGTCCATCAGCCTCGTAGACAGGCGAAGCTGGAGATGCTGCTGCTACTGCTGATGTAACAATATCACTCGTTATGTTTACATTCCAGGAGCTTCATTATCATATTTTTATGGACATTCCCACCTCTTTTTCTTTCCTGTCCGAGTGTCCATTTCTTCCAGGTCCTCGAATTCGATCTCTACAACTTTCCTTTGTGACTCAGTCCTTCGAGGGTGCTTGGAGTAGACTTGGTGGACATCAGACCGTTATTTGCACTATCTTTTTTCCGCACGATCGACACACTCCCTCATTGTCTAGCTTGCCCAGTCATCATGTCAGTCTATGGACGTTCGCCATTACGACATGAGTTTCATCTTAGAGGAAGGAATGAATTGATGCAGACGAAGAGAAAGAAGGAAAAAGGGAAGGTAATCGTTTGTGTATAGAAATAAAGACTTGGCGATTCACATGATTGCAAGATGTAATTTGGAAGCAGTAGAGAGAAAAAGTAGGTGTCCAAGATCTTCATTTGGATTTTACCCATTGCTCAACAACGTAACGACCTTTTGGTATTCTAGCGTGACCTTTGATCAGGTCAAAGGTCACGCCATAGTACCAAAGAGTCAGACCGTCCTACTCAATGGTGCTTATTTGTTCAGCATATGACCATCTGAGTGAAAGCGTGACAGTAAGGATCATATTTGCAGTGAAAATTTCTATGTCCTTAGAATCATTTTGAACACCTGATGAACGTGTTCGAGATTCTTTCGACTGATTGTTATCACTGACGTTCACGGCCTTAATGACCCTTAGCTGTGACGATAGTTTTGAAGGCCAAATACCCAGCCAACCAACCAGCCTAGCAGTACTAACGAGTGCTATAGGTTCTGCTTTGAGGGAGGATCCGTCGGTGTGTTATAAGGCATCTAATTAAAGATGTTGCTGTCAATACACTTGCCAGATATTTACCTGGCATCATGATCCCTCCTCTTGACACTGACGACCTGCTCATACTTCATCTCGAGGAATATTCAAATATTCCCACATTGGAATGGCTAAAGTGACGAATATTCCACGATCTCAGTATCATTGTTCAGTGTACGGTCACTGTGTTCGATGAACGTATTATCGTTCGAATATTCAGCGTGTTACCGGAATGTTGTTCGATGACGACTCTGCTTTGTGTATTTCTGAACTTTTCTCGATTTAACTTGGAAAAGTCTTACCTGAAGAGCAAGCAGTTAGAAGCAGTTTTAACCAAGGACGAAGATGTTACCTCAGTGTGTGTGTGTGTGTGTGTGTGTGTGTGTGTGTGTGTGTGTGTGTGTGTGTGTGTTCAAGCGTATATATATATATTTCCTACGTGTATTTCTCTCGTTCTGAGTTACTCTCAGATTCTACCCAACCTCCAATTTACCCTTCATTCCTTCCTTCTACCGGTCTGTTGTTGTTGTTCGTGGCTTTTGACCAGAAATAATATACTGAACACTGATGACAGGGGGGAAAAATTTCTTGTGAACCCGTCCAAAAAAACTGTTTGAAAAATCATGACGTACATGTCTGTTGCATATTCATATTTCATTTTTTGAAACTACAGAACATTTTCCGGGATGTTAGAGAAAAAAATAAGATTTAAATCTTTGGTCATAGTTATAGAAATAAAGGATTTGTATAGAGGTATTTGGAATACAGTGTTTCAAACTTGAATGCAGTTTGTTGCACCAAACCTTGGCCAAGCATGTACCTGGAGACTATGATAACAATGTACTAAAATGTATTAAGATTAACCTCTTCCTCCAGTATTCAAAGACACGCGCATGAAGCCACTCCATCACTAAATCATATATTATCTGCCTGAATCATATATGACTTACCAGAATGCAATGTTATATATTGGACCATCCAAGACAAAGGCAGTTGGACTCTATAAGACATAAGCCTCAGTTGTTCTGTAACAAAAACCTTAGAATAGGCGGTGTAGTGATGACTGGCCACAGTGGAAGAAGGCCTTGTTATAAAGATTACCCAGCAGTAGATATGCTGCTGAAATCTGTACGTAAAAGGAACTTAGGAGTCCACGTTTTATTATCTAACTTCTTGCCAGAGTTTCACCCCACAGTGATACTGAAGGATACAGAGCCTCTACTGGATAAGGAAGTATGCAAATGAACTGTTTACGTCCTAATAAAGGTTAGAAACTAGAATACGCTTCACAGGTTTCGTCAGCACGCTTGAAGAAGGACAGAGAGCCAATAGATAGATAGTGAATGAATGGAATAAACCGAACGATGAAATTGTAAAAATGTTGACAGCATGCAGAAGTTTAAAAAGTTGTCTTAACAGAATAGAAATTTCTTTCCCATGTTGTGCAAATGGGTAATTACACACACACACACACACACACACACACACACACACACGTATACACACACACACACACACAACTGATGAGTTACGTGCGAGTTAATCCATCAAGCATATCAAATGTTCCCCAGCATGAACCATTTGTAAACATGTCCCTCACTTTCTTCGGAAGACGTTTCTCATCTCCTTGGCTGGTTCTTTGGGTCTGTTAGGCTTGTATCAACTGCCCGGGTTCAATGGGGCCATCAAAGTCGAGCCTGATCCGCCAACTGGAAAGTCTCTTAACATATCCAGGTGTTGAGGGTCATTGTAAGCACGATGTATTACACTCTTACTATGTATACAAACCATGTTTATCTTCTGTGGAAAGGAGGTTCTAGTATCTATCTATTTATCTATCTATCTATCTATCTATCTATATATATATATATATATATATATATATATATATATATATATATATATATATATATATATATATATATACATATATATATCTGAAAGTGTCAGCTTTGATTTTAAAAAGTACTGTTGACGTAAACACAGTCTTCTGTAGTTAGTCACGAGAACAGATGTCAGTAAGAGAGTACAATGCTTTGTTAACCAGTACAGTATCAAGTGTAGTTGCTCAAAGGTTAGTACAAGTGACATTTTCACACATCAGATGTTTAATTCATAGTGAATTATTATTCTTGTGGAAAGAAAAATAATCATACTTTCCACTACACACTAATAGCTGCAAGGATGTAACTAATTTTTTTTTTCTTCTTTTTCAGCACCAAGTCTGTAAGGGCCACCACGACATCACACCAACAAGTAAGTGTCTTCCTTGTTGATCAGTAGCTTGTTGCTTGTAGAAACATGTGTGGGTCCTAGGATAAGCCGTGATAAATCTTAGATAAATTCTTTTTTATTTATTCGTGTGTGTGTGTGTGTGAGTGTGTGTGTGTGTGTGTGTGTGTGTGTGTGTGTGTTGTGATGGAGGTATCCGGCAGCATTCATCACAAGTTATAACCATAAGTTTGACGAACAGCTGAATGACTTGATTATCCTAATGGGTTAAATCTTGCTTGTAATTATGTGACTCATGATTACTCTTAATGGTCTCGGGTTGTTTGAGATTATAACCTCGACTGAACAGTTGTTACCCTTAAGTGTTCGTTATCTAAAGTCATACGGTCTCATTCAAGGACTTCTAGGTTCATAGGAGTCCATCCTAACCTTGCTACTGTACGTAGCGCCAATCCCCTTTCACGAGAAGGTTCTGGGAGTAAATGATAACATCTCATTGTTTGTCAAGTCGTTTGTTCACGTCGTAATATTCTTGGAGAAGTGAAAGAAGTTTTCTTGGTTATGACGCATTCAGTATTTCAGTAGGTTGAGATGAAGTAGTATTGATGGTGTTAATGAATTTAAAGATGTTTGCAGTTTTAATGCGATGGGTTCAGCCAATATCGTAAGAGAGAGCTGGTCAAGAATGGATTCCAGAAGCTCACTGAGAACTTTCTCCCGTCTTGTTTTATTTTTTTTATTCATCATCAGTCTACGTTTGTGTCAATAGAAGCTCATATAACTCGTGTTTCCAGCCTTATCGTCTAAAATTGTGCCCTTTTTTTTTTTTCGCTCGCTCCTCCTCCTCTTGAATCTGTTACCTCCCTTTCGTGAATCAAGTTTTGTGAGCAGAACCACCCAAAGATTCTCATCAGTTTTGTGTTGTGTGATACCTCGTCACTTTGCTGTTTTTTTTCTCCCCGACGTCCTTATAGATTTCGGGACAGAGGCATCGACACTATCATGAAAGAGAATAATGTCTGAACAGTCTTGTTTTTATTGATGGTATTGACTTTGGTGCGTGGTGCGTCAGTATCACTATGTCTCGTTTGTTTTTGTGGGTTTAATTCCACCTACGACGCTTCCCCTCCGTCACCTGAATGAAAACAATATATTTGTAACGAAGTAAAAAGATTCTTGTTAAGTTCTCCCTTGACTATTTCTTACAGAAACGATGACAAGGAAGATCATTAACATATCATGAACGAAACTAAATTCGTGAGATGACGTCCCCAAGGAGCCACGAAACTGACGCGTATGACCAACCATAACACGTGCCTCTTTGTTGTACTCAGTAAGACATCATATACATCCAACGTGGTTATTACTTTAGTGAGTTTATATAGTGTGTCTTTTCCGACCTGACGTGTGATCACAGATAAGACAAATAAGTGTGAAAGTTAGTGATGATTACATGAATAACCTGGTGTCATTAAAGTCAACTTGGACTACCCTATGGCAAATGGTGCGAAAGATGACGCTTTTTTTGTTCTCTCTCTCTTTCTCTCGTCTTTCTTTTTCTAGTCTGTTACTGACGGAGAACGTAGCCAGTGTGGGATAAGACTTACGAAGGACTAAGCTGGTGGAGAATATAGCTTCAGGAGAAAGAAAGTGTTAGAGGATTATATATATATATATATATATATATATATATATATATATATATATATATATATATATATATATATATATATATATATATACCTGAGAGAAAATGTAGCGAGTGAACTGTGTTATCGTCAGCATTACTTCAGAGAGGGATGAACTTCATGTTATCTGAAGCGACGAACTTTTCCCCCCCAAAAAAGCAACTTTCATCTGACGTTTGTGAATCATAAAATGGACCTTGCTCTTCGTCCAGCCCTGCCATCCGTCCTGCCTCCCACTTGCTTGCTTGCTCAGCTTCAACTGTCGTCGTCACCTGGTGAGTGAGTGAACAGCTCCACCACCTAGTGTAAGGAGGAGAGGCACCCGTCGCTGCAGATGGGGTTGAGGGCGTGTAGCAGTGTGTGGAGGTATTCTCCAAGGACTGCTGTGTTTCCCTCCCTCCCTCCCCCTCCTCCTCCTCAACATTGCCTGCCCTGCAGAAACCAGAAATGCATTAGCCAGACATCTCACTGGCTCTGCCTGAGAGAGTGTCAAGGTGGGATGGCGTTGCGCTGCTGGTGAGAAATATGCACCGTCACCTGCCCCAGGAGAGAGTGTGAGTAGGATGGTGTGCAGCTGGTGAGGGAGAGATTGTATGTGTACACTCTCCTCACCTGAGAGAGTTTAGGTAGGATATGGTGTGCAGCTGGTGAGGGAGAGATGTGTGTGTGTACACTCTCCTCACCTGAGAGAGTTTGGGTAGGATATGGTGTGCAGCTGGTGAGGGAGAGATGTGTGTGTGTACACTCTCCCCACCTGAGAGAGTTTGGGTAGGATATGGTGTGCATCTGTGGGGAGATAACGCATGTACGATAACATGATCTCAGTTTAGCAAGATGTCTTGATCCCAAGGACCCTTTTGAATCTGGGAGGAAGAAAACACTAGAAGTTCACGTTGTCACTGAAGCTTAATAAGGATTACAGTGTTACTGAAGCTTAGAGAGAATAATTCGCAAGTCTCATTTGCCACTAGAGAGTCCTAGGTATTGGCCACACCCCGTTTTCCACTGGCTTCTAGAGTACAATATATAAAATACTCCTGATTACAGATGATTCAGATGACCCCATAAGCGAAGGATGTTCAAGTAACCAATCATGATCACTATCCATGTGGACTCCCTAAGTCTTAGCTGTACAATAGGGCCCTTCTTATGGATGCGAGAGGAACCCTGACCTAAGCTTAGATCCACGTTTACATAGAGTGCTCCCTACCACCGTGGATATTGGCAGTCATTTAAAAAGATCTGGACAAACTGCGAAGACGTGTGGTACTTGATGAGGTGTGGAGGAGGAGGAGGATGGTGAGATGGGGAGAAGGAAGAGGGAGGAGGAGGAGGAACCCATCGCCCCTTGCAAGACTCTTCAAACCAGACGTGAATGAATTCAGTACACGAGTTGTGTAGGTTGCAGGCTCAATTGTTTTCTGCAATGGACAACTGTGACCAGTTCGTACCAAATTGCTATACAGTGTTGCACGTTACAATAAAGACTAGTTAAGGTTCAGTTATATCTTATGATCTTTCACATAGGGTTGTATCCTTTGAAAGTACAACCTTTCCTTGTACTATCGTCTAGCACATAGTCAGAGTTAGGGGTAATTAATAATAATAGGAATGTCCAACCTTAAAAACAACGACATGATATCCAAGTTAGAGTTATTCACTGTATATGAAATAAAACCACCATATCAAATTCAGACTCAGCAGTTTATACATAGTCAGTTCACGACATAGCCATTTCTCCTGCTTATCCATCGCTGAATCACCGTTTTTTTTATGGGCGAAAAAACCTTCGCTACTTTTGTCAAAATAGCAGACTGATGAGCTCTTCCAACAGGGTACATTTCCATACAGCTTAGGATTTGACGACTAGTATCTTTAGGAGTTGAGCAAAGTTGAGAATGACTTTGTTTAGCGCCGGTGTAAATATGGTCAGAGATCGTCCAATATAAACTCCAGTCTTAACTGGTGATTGACCCTGGAACGTCTTTAGATAATAAGACTTAAAATACACCATGGATTCCCACGGCAATCAAAAGACAAGTATCTATTGTAATTGCTGCTCTGTCAAGCTCCATGGGTAGCTATGCCACTTCGACCGCTGGTAAGAGCCATAAGATGTGGATTGGCTCCTACATGGATCAGACCCGTAGAAGAACGTGACGTACCAACCTTATATTCACTGTGGATCATCAAGTCTGTTATTTCCCATCGTTCAGTGCCAGTTTGTAGATAATCTAATACGTCTTCTCAGAGATTTTTTAGAAGTCTAGGCTTCGAGCCTTGAAGCCCCAGAGTGAAAAGGATATAGGAATGTATTAGTAGTTTAGTAAGGTTAAGATGAGTATATACCTGGGTCAGGAAACCACAGCGTCTTTGTGCTTGTTACGAGGGCTGTTAGGCCTTGATCACCACCACCTGAAGGGGGTCTGGTACCAGACAGTGTTAAGGTCGTACGTAGGAGGTTAACAGGCGCCTCGCTCTGTTACAACGAGGTCATTCATCGTAAGCTTCTAAGGGCAATGATGCTAACGCAGAGTGATTCAAGGAAGCTGCTGCTTCCTACATTGCTGTAGAACGCGAGTGTAGGAGGATTAATATAGAATGTCGTGCACACCATGTATGTTTAGTCGGAGAATCGTTGAAATGGTTTAATATCTCCTAGTGAAACATCTCAAGCATGTTCTGCTTTTGCTTGAACATAATCATGTCCACAAGGTTCTTAATCTTCTATTTTTTAAGGGAAGAAGAACACTTACCTCACATGTCCTTGTGTTTATACAAACATACAAGTTTAAATCCTATCTTTTTTCTTTCCTCCTGTGTAAAGCTCTCAGTTAAGATAGAACACATCTGGTTGAAGGGTTTGCCTTCGTAACGACTTTATCTCGATAACCCCAAGGTGTCTTCCTCATTGATGTGTCCTGAACGTGAATTCTAGTTGTGATCCAGATGTTGTGGGCTCTCTCTCTCTCTCTCTCTCTCTCTCTCTCTCTCTCTCTCTCTCTCTCTCTCTCTCTCTCTCTCTCTCTCTCTCTCTCTCTCTCTCTCTCTCTCTCTCTCGTGTGTGTCTCTCTCTCTCTCTCTCTCTCTCTCTCTCTCTCTCTCTCTCTCTCTCTCTCTCTCTCTCTCTCTCGTGTGTGTGTGTGTGTGTGTGTGTGTGTGTGTGTGTGTGTGTGTGTCGAGCGATAGATCATTATAATCTACCACATTCTCCCAGGAGTCACATTATCTTCATTTGTGCCCTCGGTGACTTTCAGTTATGATCTTTGCTTATTATTGCATTACACATTAACACACTCGGCAGAGTCCAAATGGACCTAAATTGTTAATGTATACAACCTCATTACTACAGACAGTCCTGCGTGCTGCTATTTAAACAGTATTAATGCGGTAATTAAAGAATAGGAAATGACGTTACTTGATATTTGTTGCATAGTGGCGATCGCGCTCGCAAATTAGCGTAGATCAAATTAATATTCATTTGACATGTTTGACATGTATGAAGGGGTTGAGTGTTTTATACGTTCGTATCTGTAGAGTCATAGAGAGCAGATATCACCATGAGTTCGTAGATGAACGCAGAATTTGACATTTTCTACATATTACGGACGTAAAGGTCATATCATAATGACTGTAATTGCGCTTTATTTTGTGTGTGTGTATATATATATATATATATATATATATATATATATATATATATATATATATATATATATATATATATATATACATGTATATTTTCCTATGAAGTAGTACCCTTCACACAGAAACATGAAGGTGAGTATGATTTACCAGTTGGTGCATTAGTGAAGATATGATATAGATTCATGAGAATGTATCACTGGAATTATGTCAAGAACAATTTTTTATGATTCGTAACACAGGAATATATCAAACTATTTTCAGTCAGGATATCCCATTTCAGAATCTTGTGAATTTATTATTATTATTATTATTATTATTATCATTATTATTATCATTATTATTATTATCATTATTATTATTATCATTATTATTATCATTATTATTATTATTATTATTATTATTATTATTATTATTATTATCATTATTATTATTATTATTACCAATATTATTATAATTATTATTATGATTATGATTATCATTTTTATCTTTATTATCATTATTGTATTCATTATTGTTATTATTGTTATTATCATTATTATGATTATTATCATTATTATTATCAACATCATTATTTTTTTTTTTTTTTTTTTTGTCGCTGTCTCCCGCGTTTGCGAGGTAGCGCAAGGAAACAGACGAAAGAAATGGCCCAACCCACCCCCATACACATGCCTTGATTCAATCCACTGACAGCACGTCAACCCCGGTATACCACATCGCTCCAATTCACTCTATTCTTTGCCCTCCTTTCACCCTCCTGATATGTTCAGGCCCCGATCACACAAAATCTTTTTCACTCCATCTTTCCACCTCCAATTTGGTCTCCCTCTTCTCCTCGTTCCCTCCACCTCCGACACATATATCCTCTTGGTCAATCTTTCCTCACTCATTCTCTCCATGTGACCAAACCATTTCAAAATACCCTCTTCTGCTCTCTCAACCACGCTCTTTTTATTTCCACACATCTCTCTTACCCTTACGTTACTTACTCGATCAAACCACCTCACACCACACATTGTCCTCAAACATCTCATTTCCAGCACATCCATCCTCCATTATTACTATTATTATTATCATTAGTGTATGCATTATTATTATCATTGTTATTATTATTATCTATTATTATTATTGTATTCATTATTATTATCATCATTATTATTATTATTGTTATTATTATTATTATTATCATCCTGAGGTAGAGCCTCCATGTTGCTCGCACAGCCGTGGGGGAGCAGCAGCCAACAGACATCTTTACGTGTGGCAGCTTTGCTACATAAGGTCCTTCCAACAGCTTACGTGGCTTCCCTACGCTAAGAGAGTGACCTCCTTTCCAACAGCTTTTATGGTGTCCTGTGTGACGTACGATGACTCCTCCATTAGCTGTTGGCGACCCCCGCCAACAGCTGTTGGAGGTTGCTTTAGTAGCTCATGTCTGTCCGTCTGTCCGTCTCACCAATTTAGAGTCTCTCTCCGTCAGCTGCGGAGAGGGTGGGTGGTGGGTGTTGGCTTCTACTTCTTCTTCTTCAGTAGTTTATACCGCAGTCCTTGGTACCGGGTGTGTCCTCCGCCAGCAGCGAGCATGCATACTGCCGCCGTCTCAGGCCTCAAGGGCGTGACTGGTAAATTGGAAGACGTGTAGGCAAGACGACTATGGATAACGGGGGCCCGTGGTAGAAATATGTTCGTGACCTTTCCGACAGGTAATGGCGACCATCCAACTGCTCTGCGTCCTGTTTCTATCGCTCACGGCGCCCGTCTCGCTCCGGATCACTGAGATTGTCCGATTTATTTTGATTTTATTGGGTGTGTGTGTGTGTGTGTGTGTGTGTGGGTGTCCCCCAGCTCTCAGCATTGGAAGGAGGGAGGGAGGAAGAGTGTGTGTGTGTGTGTGTGTGTGTGTGTGGGTGTGTGTGTGTGTGTCCCCCAGCTCTCAGCATTGGAGGGAGGGAGGGAGGAAGAGTGTGTGTGTGTGTGTGTGTGTGTGTGTGTGTGTGTGTGGGTGTGTGTGTGTGTCCCCCAGCTCTCAGCACTGGAGGGAGGGAGGGAGGAAGTGTGTGTGTGTGGGGGTGTGTGTGTGTGTGTGTGTGTCTCAGCACTGGAGGGAGGGAGGGAGGAAGAGGGTGTGTGTGTGTGTTGAGGGGGTGGGGGTAAGTTTCCTCACCTTTGCCTCAACTCTTGATGTTCAGTAAAGTGATCCTATCGTAAGGTGAGGAGAAGGATAAGTTCATGGTATACATTGCGCTCGTACGTTAGAGTTACTGTATGATAGAGAGAGAGAGAGAGAGAGAGAGAGAGAGAGAGAGAGAGAGAGAGAGAGAGAGAGAGAGAGAGAGAGAGAGAGAGAGATCTTTATAGGATGAAGCAGGGATACGGTATAGCACAAGAAATTTTATTTTTCTATAGTATGCCACTGGTGTTTAGCAGGGCTGGCTTTTTGATTTGTCTATCGTGGTAGTTGACTTGTTCCTTTAATCACTCGTGTAGGGTCGGGTGATTACGTTATCATCGGAGGACGTAAACAAATGTAAACAAATCCAAAAAAAAAAAAATAGTCACGATAACATTAGAATAATCGGCTTGTTTGTCTAGTCCAATCATACTCTCACTCAATTTTCCAAACGTTCTTGATCCGTCCTTCCAACTCCCCTTCCTCCCCCCACACCCTCTTTTTTTTCTATTCCAGATTACACCATATTTAGAATTCAGCTTTTATCCCTTAAATCGGATGATCTCGATAGTCAGCCATTACGTAAAGAAAAAGCCAAATTATGCCAGTTTTTTTTTCTTCTTCTGTCTGCCCAACGTAGAGGATCAGCTTCTCCTTTCGTCTGCTGCGTCTAATGGTTCATGTGGAGGATGTGGAATCATCTGTTCACATTGTGGAAATAAAACGTTTTCTGTTGATGACTTTACGTCACATTTTCTCTCACTACTTCCCATCTAATCTCTCTCTCTCTCTTCTGGTATAAGTGAAGGTCCTATGGCTCAAACCTCAGCTCCCAGTGGTGCTGTAGGTCCAACTCATGGAGGTTGTGGAGTAATGTTGGGTTATTATTTGGATTTACACATTTTTTTTATTATCTTTCTATCTCCTCTTTCTTCCTCTGTTTCTTCTCCTTCTTTTGATTTGTTTCTCCTGTTCTGTCCATCTCTATGGAATGTAGGAGGATCTTCCATCACTCTTGTGCAATATTTCTCTTCTTTGTTTCTTTCCTCCTCCTCCATTTTTTCTTCCTTTCCACATATTCTGTTCTCTCTCTCTCTCTCGTCCCGTCTTCCTCTAGCGTTATATTTCTCGTCTTATATTTTCTTCCCCCTTCTCTTCGCGGAAGGAGCAAACATTTGAGGTCATAAAGGTGATAGATTACTGAGGCGAAAGTTGTATGTAACTTTGGGAAGTACGCTGAGTAGTTGTGGTATATACTTGGCAAGTAGTTGCGCTAAGAACGGGAAGTAGTTGTAAGGGTTGTTAGGTGGTGGTGGTGAAGTTATTGAACTGTTATAGACGAGAGAGCATGTTCTAGTGGTGATTTTAGACTGAGTGGTAATGACAGTGAATCATTCTGATAAAGGCTGTATATTTAGCTGCAGTCGTAGCACTGAAGCTAAGAAGTCGTTGTGAAGACGGGAAGGCGACAAGTCGTGATGAAGGCCAAAAGCAGTTGTGGTAAATTCAAAGTACTTAAGATGAAACTCTGTGGCTTTGGTGAAGGCGTCTTAAGTAGTTATTAAGTATAGAAGTGGCGAAGCTAAAGTGTTGTTGTTGTTGTTGTTGTTGTTGTTGTTGTTGTTAACCTTTTGAACACGAGGGTACGACCCTTGGATATGACAACCTGGCCTTTGACCTGAGTCTTATGGAGTTTAGCCCCGAGGTCAGGTCATCATACCCAAGGATCTTACCGTCGTGATCTGTGTGTCGAGTGTGGATGAGGTGGATTACGAACTCGTGGTGGAGCTGGCCTGTGAGATGGCGAGCAGTGCAAGCGTTGAAGAAAGCTGTGGTTTACCGTAGAGTTGATGGGCGCTACCGGGCTTCGTGGATGTGATGCGTGAGGTAGAGTAAGTTACGGTGGTGATACGGTGAGGCATGGCAGTGAGGACGATGGTGATGGTGAGTTCATGTGATAGTGATAGGAGGGGGTGATGGTGAAGACTGTCTTGGTGGTGGTGGTGATAGTGTCGCATGGAAGTGATGGAGAATATGTATATATGGAATAGTACTACTATTAAAAGAGAAGGTGTTGAACGACAGCAGTAAATAACTGTGTTGGACTGATGGTACATAATCCATAAAAATAACTGTGATGAGTGGTGTAGAATGACACCAGGACGTCATGTATATATTCAGTGACATCTGTTCATAATAACTTTTTCATAAACCAATGACAAGAACTGACAACCCTATGAATATCAAATGAGAACAATAGTTGCTAGAAGCTGCCATGAGATGGAATCGAATGGTACAATTTTACCTTTATCCTATTTCAAGAATTGTATAGGTTGCAGTTGGTCTTTGCGATAGTCCATAATCCATAGTTACCGGTAAACAACCCTGTGAGCTAATCATTATCCCTTTTTTAATCATAGTTCATGATAGATCATCATGATCAATCGTTAATAAGACTTTTGACTAATATCTATCAGGTATTTGATTTTCTGCGAGCCTGGTTCTATGCATATGTGAGAATATCTATACGAATTTAGTTAGCATGTTAAAGTTCTCATGACCGTATTATAAACGCTGGGATTACAGAGACATTAAAGGAGATATGAAAGCGACAAGGAACATGTAGATCATGAAGTAAGATGAAGCTATATTTCGTGGACATTCAACTGAACTAGGTAACTATTACTCCTCAAACTGTTTATTTTTAGTCCTACCAAACTCTATACCTCCAAAATTATAACAAGTTACGTAGATACAATCAATTGTCTCAGTGTATCAGAGAGACAGGTATGGTGGAGCGTGCAAGAAGCACACACGTAATACATCTCAATACAATCATAAGTCATCTTTTTTTTTATTATGTTATGAACTCTGGCTTTGACGAACTTCAGTTACTGCTAACCATTGGATGCTAACGACATTACATGCGTACAAGTTTGCTGTATACATTGAAAGGGGATTGTAGTGACGAAGCCAGTCGAGAAACCTGCAAATGGCTTCATGACCTTTTGTTAATGGCACACATTGGACCTAACGACTTAACAGGCGTATAGTGTTATTGTACTCTCAGAACGATGATGGTGACAGGCGAAGCTAGGCGACAGATGTTGAAACCCGACCTTTATATATACATATAGTCTAGGAATACAATACTGTATTTGTGATATGGGTAAACATCGAGGATTAAAAGCTTACCATTGAAGATTATGATCCGCATATTTGGGATCAATAGATCACCAAATTGGTGTTAGCAGTGATGGTATTACCGGAATTACATCGTGTGGACTAACTCGATTATCGAATTCATGTATCTAGAATTAGTGACAGAGGCTGACTGTTGTATTTAGACTACCATTTGCAAAGCCATTGAAAAAGGGGTTGCACCATTTGAATCAGTGTAGCATTATTTTTTTCAACCAGGAAGGGAGGAGCGCTTGCTAAAGGGCCTTAAATTCCCCTTTGAGATCTGATCTAATTGTATGGTAATTAGGATCTCACAGGTAACTTGATATCGAAACCAAGTTGTAGATCTGGACTTTTTCCGTTCGTGAATGGAGCCTTCTTCATAGACTCGAAATTATGAAAAAGATAAATTTTAATTCGTCTGATTTTAGTTTTATGTAAGTTAAATGATACAGATTTTTTTTTTTGCTTTATCTTCGTCGCTTTTAACTTTGTTTGTGTTTGGCTACGAATTTTGAAGTGATACTAGAATTTGTCGTGTTCGTAACTGTGATATTCTTTATATATTCTTCAGTCAAGGAACTATAAACAACCTTAACTCGATAATTGGGCGTTACTAAAACACTTGATAGAAAAATAAAACAATTTAAAACAATGCTATGATCAAAAATCTACGTGCATGTATAAATCTACATGCATGTATAAATCATCAATATTAAAGTTAGACATTAACAGAGGAGGAGAAAAAGAAAACGTAAAGTTAATGCTTTTGACTCATTAACCACTGGATACATTTACATGGAAAGAAAGAAAAAAAAAATACGGCATTGATACCAAGGCACCGTTAGAAATTCTCCTCATTTATCTTCCATTGTAGCAACACCATCGACTATTCTCAGGGGGGGAGAATAACAGCCAAGTTGTGCAGTAAATACGTAAGGATGAACATGAACGCATATTACGCCATAACTCCAGCGTGGGGTGACAGGACTTGTCCAATTCATTATAATGTTCCCATGGGATATGCTGCAGCGTAGGATGCACTTTGGGCCTCACGGTTCCCTCCTAAGGGCTAAGGGATCGCTGTTAAGGCCATGAGAGGCGGGTATGTTTCCCTCTTAAGGGCTGAGTCTCATAGTAAGGGTTTAAAGGTTCATGGTTAGGATCACAGTGTGCCTTCCCATGAGCTATGGCTACGGGGTTACCCCTGCCATGGGCTGAGGGACATGGTTTGTGGCAGTTGGGTTCGTTCCTTCCATAGTTATAACCACAAGTTTCCCTCATATAACATGAGGGTCGTCATTTGTTACTACAGGTCTCCGAAAAATGAGATTTCTCATGGTTTCATAAGGGCGTTGGGGAAAACCTGAATATATCTTTCTGTTTGAGGTTACTTGGTATTCTCCAAATGCATACGAGATCGAGTTTTACCCATAAGATTTTCATCAGCGTGTCCCCTCAAACTGGGGATGTGTTAATGGGTGAGGCTGCTATAATGATCTGGGACGATGGGCTTCAGAGTCTTTTAAGAGAAGGAAGTAACATCTGTGTGGTTCTCGAAATGAAGAAAAGTTTGCTTTGGTTGAATTTTGAGAGAAGGAAGTAACATGTTTGGTTCTCGAAATAAAAAAAAATGTTTGATTTGGCTGAATTTTAGGACATCAGTCTCATTTACTGCAGACTCCACCTGCATATGGTTGCTCCTATAGCGAAAGATGTCGTTCATTGAGGCTCTGCTATCGTGAAGTATAGCCTCCTTGAGGATCCTAAGGGGAATGTAGCCTCGAAGCTGTGTAGAAGCTTTGTAAAAGTCCTTCCGGGAGAAGTGTGAATATCTCCAAATATTAGTATGATATCGTGCAGAAGTGTGAATATCTCCAAATATTAGTATGATGTACAGAAGTGTGAATATCTACAAATATTAGTATGATATCGTACAGAAGTGTGAATATCTCCAAATATTAGTATGATGTACAGAAGTGTGAATATCTCCAAATATTAGTATGATATCGTACAGAAGTGTGAATATCTCCAAATATTTCATCACACAAAAGACCGAAATGAAATGCAGCAATATTGTCCAATGACATGAGCGTTAAGTACGAAAAATTCGATAGAGGTTGAAGGAAGAAAAAAGCTAAAACACACAGCTTTATAACTTATCCTGTATGGTGTAAGCGTGCTCGAGTTGCACAGAGAGTAAAGCAAGACCCACCGTGAATGAGGAATGGTGAGAGGTGAGGTAACATAACATTCAGTCGCTTTTCCACACTGAAATGATACTCCGTTGTTGGGTTCGTGCAAGCAGCCAGACTTCCAGCAGGTGTTGTCTTAACATACGAGTAATATATATATATATGTATATATATATATATATATATATATATATATATATATATATATATATATATATATATATATATTTCATTGAAATGAAGGAGAAAGAAAGCTACCCACATCTCTCCTACGTGTCTTACAAAGCGACGAAGAGAAGCTGGAACGAAGGGAGAAAGGGGATTTCCAATCCCCCTTCGTTCCAATCCCCTTTCTCTCTTTCCTGTATTGTCCATCTCCAAAGGTAAGACACCCTCACCAGCGGGGGTTGGAACCCACATCCTTTGAGCGGTAGGCAAGGGAGGCTTTATCTCTGGGCCACTGAATTTGCTAAAGGGAACCAGCCTCTCCTTGAAGGATACCATATGCAGGAGAATAATAGATATGCCTCAAGCCTAGCCTATCATCATAGTGATGCGGTCACGTTTGATTCCATTGCAGTGAAGAGGACGTGTGCAATTGATATAAAGGACCGCATGAGAGAGGCAGAAACTATGGAGAGGTCTGTGGGTCCTGGTAGCGTATGGGAGGCTATGGTTTCGATGTATTACGCATGACAGCCATAAGAAGTGACGTGAGTGTGAATGATGCTTTTTTTCTACGTCTGCTCCTGGTGCGACGTACACGTCCACAGCCATAATGCCAAGCCAAAGTTCCCCAAATGTGTAAGGTCGGGAGATAAGCTTCACAAAGTGTGTTCTTCCTTCGCTATCGACTGTTCACGCACTCAAACAGTTGTTCAGATGGCGTTTAATGATATAAAACACAGACCTGCTAAACTAAAAGCAATGCCAAAATCGTCTTGCGAGACGATGTAACTCAAGTTTAGATCGATGTTGCGCTACGGTACGGGAATAAATCGACTTCATTTTCCATAGAGAAAGATTTCGGGCAAATTTTTTTTAAGAGAACGGGAGTGATAATTGTTGTAACAAGAACTGTGGCGAGGGATGTTGTTGGTAGCAGATCAGTGACCCAGCGAGCGGTTAGGTTAGCGAATAGTGCTAAGATGACTTAGCTCGGGGAAAGGACCGCTGTGGTCACTCTATTACTTGTCGTTGTCGTGGAAGTGACTTAGATAAGACACTTTGAAAATTAGAAAAATAGATCATAAGTACTGCAGTCCCTCCTCAACGTATCTTTATACGTTTTGGTATGTTAGTCACGCACATGTTTACCCTTTCTTCGCTGTTTATTTTCTTCTTGTGATCATCAAGGAATACTCCAGCAGTGAGATGATGTTAGTATCCTCAGTCAGGTATGAGTGTTAGGGCGTGCCAAGGGATTATTTTCGTGATACAATTCTTTTCAAAAGCGATTCCGTAAGTCCGAAAAGATTTAGAAGGGTTTGCGTAAGTCTGGTATTGTGCTGAAAGTAAACGAAACGGCCACACTGTCGTGGGAGATGATAAAGAAGAGGAAGGGGGAAAGGGAAAAGAGACGGATGCAGGGGTATGGAAGAGGAGGAGAGGAAAGGGCTTATGTTTCAGCAGCTTAGAGGAGAGACAGAGGGAAGCTCAGGTGCAAATAGCTTAGCCCCTGAAAGAGCATTGTGAGACCCGGTGCCACAGAGAGAGAGAGAGAGAGAGAGAGAGAGAGAGAGAGAGAGAGAGAGAGAGAGAGAGAGAGAGAGAGAGAGAGAGAGAGAGCACCAGCTCCAGACGGCCATATTCACTCCAGTCGTAAGTAAACATCTGCCCCTCCATCTATACCTGATGGCCTCCGAGTCTCATCCACTTGACCACGTCACGGCCCAGCCAGGGTCGTGACGTGGTACTCAAGTTTCATGCCCTCGAGCCGAAGAGGTTGAGACGCTGCCGTCGTCTTGGGTCCACGAGGAGGAGGAGGAGGTAGTGGAGGTGGTGGTGGTGGACGAGGTAGTGGAGGTAGTGGAGGTGGAGGAGGAAGAGGAGGAGGACATGGGTACATGGGACACGATTCGAGAAGTCCCACTGCGGCAGCTCCAACTCAGTGGCTGATGACACATGGCCCCTTCATCAGAGGCGGGTTTTTTTTTTTTTTGTTTTTTTCAGGCCAAAGTTGATTTTTCGTGTTTGGTGAGACAGACGGTACGACCATGCGAACGGTAGAGTCAAGGCCATTTCATGAACGCTCTCTCTGTCTCTGTCCTCTCTCTCTCTCTCTCTCTCTCTCTCTCTCTCTCTCTCTCTCTCTCTCTCTCTCTCTCTCTCTCTCTCTCTCTCTCTCTCTCTCTCTCTCTCTCTCAATGTTAGGTTACCTAAAGTTGCCCATCCGTCATACTGTGCTTTATAACACGGCCTCTAAATCAGTGCGAAACCAGTGACTGCTTCGGTGTGTTGTATGTGCTATACTGTACGTTCGCACGTACAGTAGCTTTTAGCTTCCACTCAACTGAACGTAAGAGCATAACGCTATCAAATCCTCCCCCCCCAGTTCGATGAGTTCATCGCATTGCTTTGAAACTCGCGATATGAGGACGGGGGAGGGAGGGCACCCCCGCGGGCCCCGTCAGTGCGATCGTTGCAACTATCGCACTGGCGATAGAGAGAAAAATGCAATTCGCTGCGTGGGGGTTTATCCTAACCTTAGTTCAGCAATTGCCTCCACGCGATCGCATTGGCAAGAGCATCAGAAACTTTAGCATTGGTTGTCCATTAAAATTCCCCCTGTGGAATGGGCGACAGGAAATGCTCTCCAGCCCTGAGAGAGAGAGAGAGAGAGAGAGAGAGAGAGAGAGAGAGTGAGAGAGAGAGAGAGAGAGAGAGAGAGAGGCTTTAAAGTTGGCCAGAACGCTTCATCACTGATGTTTATTGGCCAAGGATAGGAAGAGCTGGCAAGCTGGAGAACATTATTTGTAAGCACTCACTGGTTTCCTGTTTGGGAAGGGGGGGGGGGGGTATCATTCATAGGCAGGGAGGCTGGTGGATACGTACATCACAAGGCTCACAGTACTAATCAGGAACTGTAGGGGTTTTCCAGTATGTGGCAGAAGAACAAAACAAGGGAAAAAAAAGGAAAGTTGAGACTGGATTATTTGGTGATTTGAGTTTTATCCATAGCAAAGCTTGGCTGAATGATAACAAAGGGGTGAATATAAGGAAGTGTCAGGAATTCATTTTCCTCAACTATCTACGACAAAAGTCTTTTTCTGGAAGATTATTCTCGTGGAGAAGACTTTCCTCCGAACTGGTTCTGTAGAATGAATTCTTAACTCTTGTTCTCATTTCTCCTTGCTGCCTTGTAGCCATCTGGCAAACTGTTAAACGTTGTGGGTATGACGATGTTGGAGGTTGAAGTAGTTTGAAGTGTCCAGTCCATCAGATGAACAGGTGGTCAGAACGAAGTAAAACAGCTTTCGAGGGTGTCAGAAAGTTTCTGCAATGGGCTTAAAGACTTACCGGGTTGATGTGTTAACATGCAACTGAGTCTGTGTAGATCGTGGTGTAATGTTGTAAGAGACAGACGCTTCATTTTATAGTCTGATATGTCTTCTAACCTCTTTTGAGAATGATGGTATAATACTCCTCCTCCTCCTAGTAGGATGACCTGTCCTTTGACCTAACCCGGAAGTGTTAGATCAGTTATATACCCAAGGATCATATCCTCGTGGGCCAGGAGATCGATCCCTTCGTGTCCTGAGTTATGCTGTCGTATTCAAGAGAGGGAGGAAGAATCTAAACATCTTTTTTTAACCATTTTATATCAGTGTTTTATTACAGCCATTTTACAATAACGCTGCAAATTCATCAAGCGTAAATCGCTCCGTTTTCCCTCTCTTTTTTTTCTCGATGAATGCTTTTAGATATGTTGGGCTTTTTCAAAGGATTTGGAGTAGCTATGTTAAAGGCATAGTGATAGACTTTGTCTTTCCGTGTTTCGTTTTTAATTGTTTGTTCATATTGGGCATGGATATCATGAATGATATTTGACTCCCATTGCATTATTTGATACGTTAGGCACATGATGTAAGCAAGTGTTGGAGTCATGAATATGGTGATTTCTGTTACAACCATCATAAGTGGTTCTTGTGTCATAAACCACTGATGGATGTTTGTGACAGACGAGGCTATGGTGACGACTTAAGTTGCACTGCGAACATCTGGGAACAATTTGACGCCTGAACAGTAACTGTGCATTCCCATGGGAAATGAGGTTGGACTTCCTCCAGTTTTGTTTTCAAAATAACTGTAGATTCCCAATGGGGAAAAGGAAGGACTTCCTCCAGTTTTGTTGATCTGTCTTACCATTGCGTACATTTACACACTATATTTTCCTGGACCTTAAAAGTTGGCTGACGTATATGTTGTTCTATAACATCCGGGTTTATTCTTGTCTATTGCGAAAGAATACATACAGTAAACTGAAATTTCGAATTCTCTTGCAAATGTCAGCAGTCGTTGTTTTCTTCTATTCTTTTTTTAATGGTAGACTGCACTAGTTCGTATCAAAAAAGAAAGATTCCAACACAGATTTGAAAGCTAGATATGTTGAATACATTCTTTCGTTCATAACCATACGGTGTTGTAGAGTTGTTAATGTTACGGTATGGTAGTCTTCTGGCCACGACTGACTGTAAGAACACCTGTGTAACACAATACGTGCTTAAAACCCACCATCGATATATAGACAATGGGCGTACAAGACCCGTGTTTCAAATGCTGTGCTGACGCTCATCCTTAAATCGAACCCGTGACCCTGAAATTTGCCATTTATGACAGAAAAACACGGCATAACAAAGCAAGTGTATTTCACACTCTCTTTCCCCCACTCGATCAGAGCCACTGACTTCATCAATGACCAAGTAAAATGCATGGCGATAGATGAACAGAATGACGTAGATATTACTGATTTCCCTAAAGCAGCCATTTACTAAGGAAAGGTCGATTAATATATGCGATTTTGTAAACCCAGAAGATAGGTGCTATGAGGCTAACAGGAAAACAAAGTGAATGTGAAAATGTAGAATGCGTCTTGACACCTTCCATCCGCTGGTCGACTTAACAAAGGCTACTATACAGACCCAGGAGACTACATGATCTCGTAGGGAAGCCATCGAATACTGTACGATGGAAGATGCAGATCGCTCTTACCGCTACGGATTCCATACCAATACTGTAATGTTGATGAGACAGACTCCGAGGGGGGGAATGTGAAGGGAAATAGTGGGTATATACCCCCGAACTGCTTCTATGAAGCTCCTGCAGCTATAGGGCTGCGCAGGGTAATGATGGAGACACCTTTAGGATGAAAAGCTCCCCGTCAAGCCTGTAGTAATCTTTCCCGGTCACAGACAATGGTATACCACCTCACTGAGGGCATCTTTTCATCAGCGGGGGTCGGTACCCACCTATGTGCAGACTTCATTTTCATCTTTTTTTTTTTCTTAACTTCCCGGACGACGTATGTAAGAGAGCAGCTTTTCCTTGGCGTGTACCGTTGTCGAATAGTGTCATTCATTTTAGTAGGATCTGTGGACTGACACTTGTTTTCTACTGATGGTATCTTTACTGATGCTGTTAAACGACAATTTGATTTTACTTTCATCGCTGACGTTGTAGTCATGAATGGTTTACTGCGTATGAGTTACTCTCCGGGATGTATAAGTGGTAAAAGCATCAGAACTTTCTCTTGATGCTCGAAGATGATCCTGTGGGTTATTAGGCACCGTGGTGAAGATCTTACATCTTTAATAGTCACCCTTCTTAGATCTAGCCCGCACGCCCCCCCATCTTCCATGTCCGACCCCCATCTTCACCCAGGCAGCCGCCGCGCCACCTCACTTCGCCTCGCCTCGCTTGTGAGTGCTCATTAGGAAGTCCATGTTCACATGGAAGAAGGGGGATGTGTGGGAGTCGGTAGTCACATCACGTACGTGGATGACGAGTTTAGCCACACCATCGTGGCTATGAAAGGGAGCGGAAGGGAAGGGAGCGAAGGGGAAGGGAGCGTAGGAAGGAAGGGAAGGGAGCTGAGGGGAAGGATGGGAGCGGAGGAAGGAAGGGAGCGGAGGAAGGAAGGTAGTGGAGGGAGGAAGGAAGGAAGGGAGCGAAGGGGAAGGGAGCGAAGGGGAAGGGGGCGGAGGGAGGAAGGTAGGAAGCTGAGGGAAGGGAGAGAGGAAGGTAGGGAGCTGAGGGAAGGGAGAGAGGAAGGTAGGGAGCTGAGGAAAGGGAGGGAGGAAGGAAGGGAGTTCCAATTTTCGACTTATTGATAAGACTCCCTTTTATCAAAAAAAAAAAAAAAGGAACTTAAAACATTAGAAACTCATATTCTAACATAGCGACCATAACTATTCCGTCTTCATCACTGAAACTATCAGTTAAAGTAAACTACCGTGTTGGATATTAAATCTGGTGATTTGATACGGTCTATTCTTTAACACAAAGAACAGAAGGTGGAAAAAAAAAAGAAAGAAAAAAAAGAAGTACAACCCAATGAGCGATTCAGGCAGACTGAAGCCTTAGATCGAAAAAGAAAACATTGTGAACCAATAGGTTTGTTGTTTCCAATGGAAATATCGAATATTTGACTTCACATTTGACGCTACGTAGGTTTCCCTGGGCGCGCTACAAAAGCAAGAGTTCAAAGTGAAATTATTCGTTCCCGAAACTGTCCCTCCTCCTCCTCCTCCCTCCCTCCACCTGCTCCTCCTCGTCCTCTTCCTCATCCTCCTCCTCCTCCTCCTCCCTCCCGAAGCCAATTGCTGTTATACATTTGCTTGTATGAAGATTTATCAAACGGTGGAGGCTGGCGGGGGGGGGGGAAATATTCTCTCTCTCTCTCTCTCTCTCTCTCTCTCTCTCTCTCTCTCTCTCTCTCTCTCTCTCTCTCTCTCTCTCTCTCTCTCTCACACACACACACACACACACACACACACACACACAACGTAAATGGAATGAATAAAGAAATTCGCAGTAGAAATTATTCTGTGGAAAATGTGCGTGGCTGAAGACAACGAGCAGTGTATTTATATGAATAAAGAACCAAGCAGGAACCTCGCCAGTTGATGTGATTGCCGATAACAGGCTGAGAATTTTCGTTTCTGGGTGGATTTTTCCACATATTTTTCTCTCACTTCATAAGCCTGCAGCTGACTGTCCATAAACTCTTTTAAGTACATGGAGTGGTAAGACTTGGCTCAGGATACGCATCACCTCCAGAATAAAGACTATAATCTGAATATATATATATATATATATATATATATATATATATGTATATATTCTTTCATACTATTCGTCATTTCCCGCATTAGCGAGGTAGCGTTAAGAACAGAGGACTGGGCCTTTGAGGGAATATCCTCACCTGGCCCCCTTCTCTGTTCCTTCTTTTGGAAAATTAGAAAAAAAAGAGATATCATATATATATATATATATATATATATATATATATATATATATATATATATATATATATATGTCTATATATATTTATATATAATGGTTTAGTATACAGTATTCTCGGTGGCAAGCTTGTCAAGACTTTCAAAGTTTTGACAATCAAAAATGGATTCTGAACTGCAATGATAAAGAGAAGAAGACCGAAGAATGAAGGTTCAGGTGAGGGAGCTTCCGACGAACTGAGACAAATCACAGAGGAGTAAAGAATGTGAACCACTTTGAAGCCATGAGAATGTAGGAATGGTTTGAGATTATCGAGAAACTGGTTCACACAACGAGGCAGCTGGAGGAGGGAAGGAAGACACTGAGGAATCAAATCAAAGGATCATAAAGTGACGTTAGATGAGTGAGGAGATGAGGGAATCATGAAATGTGTATATATATACATAGTCAGAGAGCAAGGAACACAGGAACGAATCTGGTAAGAGGATGCATAAGGAATGGAACCAGATGCATTGTCTGAAAAGCATTGAAAGATTAGATCAAAAGAGATGTAACTGGATGTCCTTTTGGGTAGTTGATTTAAGAAAAGACGAGATAATGCCCATATCACAGAAACCAGGAACTAGTCATGATAGGGAGCAATAGAAAAACCAAGGACCAATGAAAGAAGGACAGTGCACTTCGCCTGATCCATTGGAAGACAGATTAGGATACAGTGGAACATAGGTATATACAAGGAATTAAATGGAAATGTAATGGGAGTACTATGCATTGTCAGAGACAAGAGAGTCACAGAGATATATATCCAACTTCATTAAGTCACTGGTATATATTCCAGTTGACATATGTCTCCCTTCATAGGTACGTAGCCAGACTATAATGGCTTTCCAACTTGACGAAATTTTAAACATATTTCATAGCCCATTCCTAGCCACTTTTACATATATCTATATGTCTGTACAAGCTGTATATGTATTGGATTTCGAGAATGTTATTCGATATCATTCTCCAGGGATAAATCTATTTCGTACAACAACAGCATTCCATGAATCCAACTGTTCATTTCTCAATACTCGCATTTATATTCTTGCTTCTTTAACTTCTCCCGTTTACTACCTTTCATTAAACACGTACGTTTTTCTCTTTTTATTAAGCTGATTCCCTCAGTTTCTACAATCTCTCTTTGTATCTTTTGCTCATATAGTTATAAATGTCAACATGTATTCTGTCTACTACTACATTGGCTTCCCCTCAGAACTTCATTCCCATTGTATATAAGTTCCTCTGTATCATCCCCTCTGAGATCACCTCCCTAGTTATACCCACAAGAATAACTATATATTTTTCTCCCTCTTTTTTCCATGACTTTAATGTCTCTTCCCACTTAGTCTTCCCTTGAATATAAACCCTAACCTTCCATATCCTGCCTCACTCTAGATCTAATATAGATACTCAATTTTCCCCTCCCCAACAGTAGATAACTTTTTTGCGTTTTTATACGTGTCACACACACACACACACACACACACACACACACACACACACACACACACACACACACACACACATCCCCATCTGTTAACCACCTCTCCTAACATGACAGTCTTTCTCATCCTCATAACTTCACTGATATTTATCACTATTTGGATAGAAGTCAGTCCTTAGTTATCTTCCTCATCCCATCTTCTACCCAGTTTCCGCTCTCCCATCTTCTCTCTCTCTCTCTCTCTCTCTCTCTCTCTCTCTCTCTCTCTCTCTCTCTCTCTCTCTCTCTCTCTCTCTCTCTCTCTCTCTCTCTCTCTGCCTAATGACCCTTGAAGATGTAAACATCAATGATAATGAGACGAATAGAGCTAGAGAAAAAGGATCTCTTTGAACAATCTTAAGAGTGAAGGAAAGAAAAAGTTTCCTCTCATAATGGTAATATACTGCCACACTCAGGGCCAACTCCTTTTTCGGGTGCCTTAACTAAGGAACCGTAGCGAAAAAAAAGGAGAAAAATACTAGAAAGAAAATGTGAGTCTCTTTCCTCGGGCCTACTGGTATGTTAAAACTGCCTAACACCGAGCCGTCTTACGTAACAAACCTTAGATAACTTTATATAATTTTTGGTCGTCTTTGTTTCAAGATTGTTATAGTAGTCTTCGTTACTCTTGATGGAACAAGACCAATGAGAAAGCAGACGTTAAAGTATGTCCTTTATGAGGAGTTGGTTCCTTGAATGAGAGTCCAGCATCGAAAAGGTGTAATCAGAGAGTGAGGAAACAACTCCTTGTTATGTATCTAATCTCCATGGAAGTATTGACAGAACTTTGGGTCATGGTAACGCTTCATGGTGCTCTCTCTCTCTCATGGGTGCCACGTCAGGTCAAGAAAGGTTGTATTTGGGTCATGACCTGTGGGTCGCTGGGACTGTTCCAAAGCCTCAAAACACATTCTCGTGAAACCTCTGTCTGGAAACTGCAGGTAGCTGGGATGTGATCCAGCCTCAGGTACTCTCACAGCCCTACGTCAGGTCAGGTCAGGTCATATATGGTCCATGACCTTGGATAGCATCAGGTGCGTGGGTAGTGTCCATGACCCGGGTAGCTAGGTTATAGATTAAGACTAAGATGCAACTGAAGGTCAGGACAGCCTGTGTGTGATGTATTCCCCAGATAACTGTATTATGATCCGAATCTCATAGGATCAACCCATAGTACTGGCCGGTTTTGCTGTATGTACGTGATCGAAGAAGTTGGGTTACAACACCAGGCTTCAGGTGGGGTCAGGTTATCATGTGTGTGATCTGTGACCTCGACACCATGATCTCACGGTCAGTTGCACAAGTGGGTTCGTGGGTCAGGTCATGGCAGCATGTGTGTAGTAGTATGACCTGGAATAGCTTGATTATGACTTGATTACAAGATTGTGCAAGGTACCATGAAAAAAGAAAATTAACATACTGTGTTTTATAGCACTTGAGCACAACGGTGCGACTTTTGGTATCAACATGATGGCCTAACCTTTGACATGATCTGTGAGGGTGAGGGCAGAGGTCATGCAGTTATAAAGGGCCATTACTTCGTCCTCGAGGGTCGTACTGCTGTACTCAAAGGAACAACGTTGGGTATTACGATATACATATATACCAAAAACCTGCATAGTGCTGCTTTAAATTTCGGCTCGTTCTTTCCTGACATACCAGGCGAGCAACAAAGGCTTCCCTCCTATTTGGTTGCTGGCGCTTTGCATCACACACACACACACACACACACAGACACACACACACACACACACACACACTGTCGGGGCAGAGAGAGAGAGAGAGAGAGAGAGAGAGAGAGAGAGAGAGAGAGAGAGAGAGAGAGAGAGATGTGTCCGTCTGGCGCAGGGATACCAGCTGTAACTGAAATGCTCGCCAGTCATCTTTTGTTTACAGACGGAACTTTTATTGTGAGGCGTGACACATGCAAAGGGGGGCAGCACTGGCGTGTGTTTTGGACAGGCGAAGGACGTGCGGAACATGACAGTTTAATCCTCCTGGCTTTTAAGGGTCTTCCTCGTATACATCCATTTTTCTTTATCCAAAATTTCATTACTCTTCACCTTCTTCACTGCTTTGTGTGTGTGTGTGTGTGTGTGTGTGTGTGTGTGTGTGTGTGTGTGTGTGTGTGTGTCCCTATTTCGTTCGTTCTTGATCTATCTCTTCTTTGTGGACGGAAGATCGACGGATCTTTCACGGACAGACTTTCGGAGAAAATCAGGGCACAGACGTGCTGCTCCTGTAAATACAACTGGCAGATCGAGCGTTGTGAGAGCATGGTACGCGAGCTATGCCTCCGTCAGGCTCCCGGTGGGTCGCGCCAGAAAAAGGAGGAAGAGAGAGACAGAGAGAGAGAGAGAGAGAGAGAGAGAGAGAGAGAGAGAGAGAGAGAGAGAGAGAGAGAGCACTGCGGAAGTGTGATTGGGGGTAAAGGAAAGGAGGGAGCTTGGAGCAAGGTGGGTGGATAGAGCAAGTCATAAGGAGTTATATGTGAACGCCAAGGGTGAGGTGGTGGGGCGTGACAGGAGGAGGATGGAACGTGGGAGGAAAAGGAGTGTGGGGAGAGAGAGAGAGAGAGAGAGAGAGAGAGAGAGAGAGAGAGAGAGAGAGAGAGACGGTAAGGAGCGGGGTGTTTAGTAAGGTGGAGAGAAGAGAGGATGAGGAAGGGTCTTATCGTCTCAGAAGTGGTGTAAGCAGAGGAAGATAAGGTGAGGGAGGGAGCGAAATGAGGCGCATGATCAGAAGGATTTGCATTAGGGCGTGGGATGATATGATATGATAAGACAGGGCGTGTAGGTAAGAGGGGGCGTAATGAAAAGATGAGGGAAATGAGAAGAGAAGAGGAACATGATGTGGTCAAAAGGGTCTTGGGGAATGAGAGGGGGTGTGCAGGAGGAGGGTTAGGTAGGGTATGGAATGAGGAGGTTCGATATTGTAGTGGTGAGAAGGTTTAGTGAGTGACAGTGCAACACAGGAAACTACCAAATCGCGTCGTTCATCTTGTGTGTGTGTGTGTGTGTGTGTGTGTGTGTGTGTGTGTGTGTAGTACGGAGGAAGGTGGTGGCGCTGGGACCAATGGGTGGGATATGGTAAGGAGGAGGAGGAGTAGGAGAAGGTGGAGGAAGAGGCTTGGATGGTTCATATGAGTGTGGAACGGGTATCATAAGAGCTAGACAGCCAGTGAAGGAACAAGTAATATGACCCCTTCTGCCACGTTACTTTGAAGATGACAGATTAAGGAATGAAAACGAGAATCATATAGTCTACCAGAATGGGGAGAGAGAGAGAGAGAGAGAGAGAGAGAGAGAGAGAGAGAGAGAGAGAGAGAGAGAGAGAGAGAGAGAGAGAGAGAGGCTTAGAGTCAGTGTAGGTACTGTTCGAATCACATAACTGCAGGAAAATAGGAAAAAAAAAAAAATCTCATAATCCAGGCGATCCACTGAACCACTGAACTAGAAATCTAAAATATTGATCTGCATTACAAACCGGAAAATATCATATGAACTACAATACTAAAACACGATCTGGGCTACAAAACTAAAACATTACCTGAACTACAAAACCAAAATATGATCGTCTGGACGACAAACTAAAATATTCATTCTTTGGCATCTTTTCTGTACTGTTCCCATTGAATTTTACAGACAAGTGGTTGAAATATTTTGACTAAGAGCCCATGCTTTAGACAATCTATAAAATCATAGAGTAAAATCAAATTACATTGTGGGTGAAGGTCATTTGAATGATATTAACAAAAATACGTGTCATTATAACGAGTTTGTATATGCCCTGATGACGTGTAGCATTTATCATATGTGTCAATAACTGCACTGGTCACGTGCATCTGTTACATGGTAATAGCTACACTGTTATTGTATATGTTATGCCAATAACTGTATAGAGTTACACGTTGATAACAGTGGTGTCCAGTTGTATTACATGTCAGTAATCGTTTTCACGATATGAATATTGTTGACGGTTATGCATACCAGGACTGGTGATGTTTCCCTTGTTACGTCATCTTCCCCTTGTGGACTCTTCTCCCTTCAAGGATGCACTGTCGCCTTCCTTCCCCTCCCCTGCAGGGCGCACTGTGGCTTTCCCTTCCTTAGACGACGCATCGTGGCTCCCCTCTCTTATTGAAGGGTATATCATGCCTTTTCCTTCCTCAAAAGGAGTACTGCGACCTTCCCCTCCCTTAAAAGGCGCACTATTGTTCCCCTCCCTTTGAAGGAGCACTATTGTTCCCCTCCCTTAAAAGGAGCACCATTGTTCCCCTCCCTTTGAAGGAGCACCATTGTTCCCCTCCCTTAAAAGGCGCACCATTGTTCCCCTCCCTTAAAAGGCGCACCATTGTTCCCCTCCCTTTGAAGGAGCACCATTGTTCCCCTCCCTTAAAAGGAGCACCATTGTTCCCCTCCCTTAAATGGATCAGAACATTTGATAATACACTGACATTTCGCATCATTTGATCTCTTAGTTTGTACACGGATTAGAAAAGATAAAGGAAAACTTCTGGGTTATAAGACACGTTGGAAAGAGTGACAGGGCAAGAATGACTTCAGTTCTGAAGCCGGAAGCGATGAAAAGACAGAATACTATCAACCGCTGAAGTCTGGATGGCATATCCAGTTATAAGAATAGATTAATGATATGAGGAATTCGTGCTGTTTCAAAACGAACGGCAGAGAACCCCATTTTCCCTCATGATGGGACAAAAAGAAAAATATTTTAGTGGAATAAACACATACCCAATAGCAAAATGTACATTATATGGATTTCATACAGGAGAGAAGAAAGAGAGACAGAGAGACTTCCTACCGAAGGCAGCCTTGGCTGAAGTGTCACAATGAATGATCGAGAACTCATCCCTCTTATGCATACTCATAGCAATCATCTGTGTGGATCATCTACATGACCAATCGTCCTCCTCTTTCACTCGTTGTTCCTCTCCAAAGGGAGTTTCCTTACCCTTAAGATTCACGTGATTCTGGTTGATGGCAAAGATGATCCTGTGTGTGTGTGTGTTTGACCTGGTTGATCTTTCGTACGCGAACTTTCAGGAACGCTGAAACAAACGTGCGTGGGATATAAGTTCAATTCCGAAGACGTATTATTCTTTGATGTATGTATATAACTATGAAGGCCATACGCTTCACAAGGTTTCTGATCTTATTAACCTTTTTTTTTTGTTTCATACGGGTAATGTCAGTACTACTTAACCACTCCTTTACTGTAAGGGCTTGAAATTGTTCCAGAGGTGTTTACACAAGCAGTAGTATAAAAGATGACTGTTCCAGTCACTATAGAATACAAGGCAGACTATAAGTAGAGAGAGAGAGAGAGAAAAGAATCAAATGTATCATGTTAATGAGTTTATGGTGTTTGATCCTATATATATATGAGCATTAGTCTAAGTGACAGGTGAGCATCACTTGTCTGAACTGTAGGCCAGAAGAAGAAGGTCCAGGCAGAAGCAGTGCCATGCTAACCAGCTGGTGATCACATTTGACCGAGATGCATACCCCAGTCTGAAGTCATTAACACTGCATACGTTACCTGGGGAAAGACGATTTGCTTTTTCTGAATCACGTTGAAGGAGATGAAGTGATTAGCAAGAGAATGATTCCTTCCTCATGGCTTCACAGTCGAGAATTCTTGTCTCGTGATTGTCTTAAAGAATAGATCCATGAATGTGGTTTTAGAACTACGAATATTCGCTTCACACATCTGCAGATGCCTGAGGAATATGAATCATAACTCACTGTTGTATAATTCTAGATAAGATAACAACTCAACACAAGAAAACGATTATAAGATGACATTTGCAGGTACAAAATGTCACTGTATTGATCCCTGTTGTGTTATATCTCTCGGAAATGTGGAATGAGGGAATGAGACTTTGATATGAATGGAACACGATTTGTAAGAATGATTTTCTAAGTGAGTAAAATTCAGCGTCGAGAGAAAATGTTGTGATCTGTGCACCTCCATATATAGTGAGAACTTACGGGTTATTTTTTTTATGAATTGTCTGTATACCATCTAACTTTCACCACGCCATTTTGTGAGTATCTGATATCATCCCTTATCACAAGCAACCTCAGAATGACCCAGTGGTCTGTTGCTGTTTGATTTCCTTTGCATTCCATTGTATCGCTTCTGTATATACTGACGCTATAGGTACATGCGCATTCTCTTAGAATCTTACGGTGAGTATGCGTATAAAAACCCTCATTACAAAGCGCTTTTATCAGTACCATCGGATCTCCTGGTAGATTAAGAAACGTGTGATACTGGAATACAAGTATTGTGGAAACCATTGAGGGGGCCTTCCCACCCCAACCCCACCCCCACCATATCCATAACGAAAGCTAATGGTCGATATTTGATTTTTAGTAATGAGGTTATCTGCAATTTGTATGGTAATGTGTGGAATGTAATGCCTTTTATGGGAGTCTATTGGGCCATTTAAAAGTGAAACGCCTTTAACCCAATAAACACTATACAAACCGAACTAGTAGCTACGGGGGTTCCCATTTGATTTTAGAACGAGTGACAATACTTTATGGGCGAAATTATTATGAACTGCAATTGACCAGAGAGACATTGAAGTCGTGAATAGATGGGAAAGAGGGACACAAGTGACACTGATGAACACAGACGGTGAGTTACGACTAGACGATCATAGGGATGAAATTACGGCCTCGTGAAACAGAACCTTTATCTTTAAGGGTGAAGATCGGGCGCTTCCCAGTACATTATGACGAGCCAATTCCCTCTCCCCGAATGGCTAAGGGAAATTTCCATAGCTGTTGTGTGTATTGGTCCATGGATATGGGGGAGGAGGAGGAGGAAGAGGCCCCCAGAGATGGGTTATGAAGGCTGGTGGGGAGGGATGTGTCGTGGCATCAGGTGTGGGTGTGTGTGTGTGTGTGTACCGCCAGCCCACAGGCCAACCAGCCCACAGGCCAGGCCCAGGGCGCTGCAGTGGTGTGGATCCAGGAGCTTAGGAGATGTGGGATGAAGTCTGGCAGGGAGATATATAGCAGATGGTGTGTGTGTGTGTGTGTGTGTGTGTGTGTGTGTCGTACCCCATCTGTGCAGGATAACCTGACGCTGATGTAATGAAGAAAAGCAGCTCTGTTTTTTGTGTGTGTGCGTGTTTGTGTTTGTCTGTATACAACTGTTTATTATATTTGTGTGTGTCTGTATGTGTTTGTTCAGTGTGTAACTGGCTGTATATGCGTGTGTATGTGTTTGTCTGTTTATAACTATATCTTTTCTTTCTTTCAAACTATTCGCCATTTCCCGCGTTAGCAAGGTAGCGTTAAGAACAGAGGACTGGGCCTCTGAGGGAATATCCTCACCTGGCCCCCTTCTCTGTTCCTTCTTTTGGAAAATTAAAAAAACAAAACAAGAGGGGAGGATTTCCAGCCCCCCGCTCCCTCCCCTTTTAGTCGCCTTCTACGACACGCAGGGAATACGTGGGAAGTATTCTTTCTCCCCTATCCCCAGGCATAATATATATATATATATATATATATATATATATATATATATATATATATATATATATATATATATATATATATGTATATTTTATTATACTTTGTCACTGTCTCCCGCATTAGCGAGGTAGAACAAGGAAACAGATATATATTATATATATATATATATATATATATATATATATATATATATATATATATATATATATATATATATATGTCTGTGTACTACTGTTTGTATATATGTGCATGAGTGTGTATGTGTTTGCCTGTGTACCAATGTTTGCATATATGTGCATTCCCATGAATATGTTTTTTCTTCGAGTCACCGTTTGTGCATATATGTATGCTGTTTTTGTGAATTTTTTTTTTTTTTTTTTATACTATTCGCTATTTCCCGCGATAGCGAGGTAGCGTTAAGAACAGAGGTCTGGGCCTTTGAGGGAATATCCTCACCTGGACCTCTTCTCTGTTCCTTCTTTTATATATATATATATATATTATCCCTGGGGATAGGGGATTAAGAATACTTCCCACGTATTCCCTGCGTGTCGTAGAAGGCGACTAAAAGGGGAGGGAGCGGGAGGCTGGAAATCCTCCCCTCTCGTTTTTTTTTTTTTTTTTTTTTTTTAATTTTCCAAAAGCAGGAACAGAGGGGTGGCCAGGTGAGGATATTCCACAAAGGCCCAGTCCTCTGTTCTTAACGCTACCTCGCTAACGCGGGAAATGGCGAATAGTTTAATATATATATATATATATATATATATATATATATATATATATATATATATATATATATATATCACCTCCGTCGTCGAAAGCAAGATATTCCGCCACAAAATCATATATTTTTTAATATATGTATAGGATACCTCACGCCTTGCCTTTCATATACCGTGAGATGGTTTCTGCGGCTGCCTTCCTTCACCCTCGAAGCCCTGTGTCTGATCGAGGCTCCGGTACACAAAGCTGTTCGATCCTGCGTGGTCTTACGTGCTGCATAACTCAACGTTTCAGGGATATTTAGGAGGAAACATCTTTCTTGAAGAGTCCTTGGGACCCCATGAGATATCCATCCTTCATGTTTGTAAGTGGGAGATCAAACAGATGTGGACATCAGGCATTTGCACCCTCTTTTTTTTTGCTTTAATGTGATCTTCAGTAGGTATGATAGCCACTTTCATCCCCTGTGTGTGTGAGAGAGAGAGAGGGGAGGAGGACGAGATATTCGCCATCTTCGCAAGAGTACAACATATTCAACATCAGCTTTTACAACCACCACTTTTGTTTTTCTCGATCACTCGCCATGAATCAGGTTCAGTCGTGTGAGACCAAAACCCATGTATATGTTTTGTGGAAATGTAGCAATTTCCTGTGAAGCCATTCCAGCTTTATTTCCATCACAGCTTCATTGGATTTTCAATCCCGCTTGTCTAACTGGTCTCCCCTACTCGAGGGCAGCGCTCTTACGCAGGTGCTGTGAACGTTGTGGTAAAGAGAAACATATGAGACGAATGGTTTCCAGTTCCAGCACCAGCAACTGGTGCTTTAACGTTGTTGGAGATGATGTTTCTTTTATGTCATCACGTGTGGCGTCTTGTCTCATCTGATATTTGCTGTGTGCAAGCAGACCCACAATGGTATTGAATGATAATGTCATGCATATCTTCTTGTCTTCATTATTTTTCATCTTGAGCTTATATAGTGTAGATCACGTACACACAGCCTCTCAGAAGTGAGTGCTACATTCATGCATACACGTACACTCTTCATAATCAGTCTGTTTGAAGTGAATAATAACGTATGATCATCACGCATACATAAGGAAAGAAGAATATCATGATCAGAATCCATGATAAGAGTGATGCTCATCTCATAGGTCGTGATATAGATTCAACAGGTTATCAGAATGCATGATAAGTTATCAGAATCCATGATAAAGGTGATGCTCATATCATAGCTTAGGATATAGATTCAACAGTTATCAGAATCCATGATAAGGGTGATGCTCATCTCATAGGATCGTGATATAGATTCAACAGTTATCAGAATGCATGATAAAGGTGATGCTCATCTTCTAGGTTGGGATATAGATTCAACAGTTGCCACACATTTCAAGTTACGTGAATTCATTTCCGAACACCTTCCTTTTCTGTATACATATATCTCTCCCTTTACCACCAGAAGCCCTCGTAAATTTCTGGGGGGGATTACAAATAACACAGAAATTGGTACGGAGCACTAGGGGGAAATTGCGCCCTAACGACCTGTTAAATGACGCTGTTCGCCCATTTTACTGCCTGATTTTGGGGAAATTGACATTGAATTTACAGGAAGTTACGAGATAATTGTACGTTGATATTTATGTCCCATGAAACATCCACCCGCCGTTGAAAAGTTTAACTGATAACTTAGCGCCTAAGTGATATTAGTTAACTTGAAATATTAACTGGCTAACGTTACGTTCGTCGCTAATTAGGGCATAAATCTATACCTGTTTTCCACCTTGGTTAACAAGGGGGCAGTGTAAGCTATACGTGGAGCGATCACGCGCCTTCTCGAGCTGCTAAATACGTTAGGTATTTTTACAGTGAACAAATGGGGAATTGCATGTATATACACACACACGCCCGTGCATACACATATACGTATATCTATCCATCTATATATCTATCTGTCAGTCCGATTATCTTTCTCTCTACCTATCTACCTAAGATCTGACAGTATATATATCCTACAAAGCGATAATAGTCCGAGGCGAAAGATGACTCAGTCGTGGCCATCTCTGACTAAAGAGAGAGAGAGAGAGAGAGAGAGACCGAGCAGCGACAGCACGGCGGATGGAAATGGACGACAAGAGGGAAGTGATAGTAAGTAAGGGAGTTGTTGATCAGATGGATAGCTTTTCGTTCCAGCCTGGCTAAGAAAGAGAGAGGTGGGCGAGGAACCATTCCATACTGGCGCAAGTGAAACCCTTGCAGATATGGGGTAAGAATTGGCAAGAAATATACTTCTGCTACCTATACAAGACCTTCCCACCATTTGGGGTATATCCAAGACCAAGTAAAGACTGTGGTTATACCAAATATGTTCATGTTATTTGAAATATGATCATAAGAGATGAAAGTAGATATTATCTTTATCTCTTCCTTCCACCGTTGAGTTCAACCTGGTTCTTGCCTCCTTTCACGAAAGTGACGTAACATGTGTTGCCCGAAGGTGTGGACGTCTTCGCTGACGGTATGAAGAACCCCTACGCCAATATCAGCTGCTGTTTCGACGAGCGCCGAACGTCTGTCCAAATCTCGAATCTCTCTCCTCTTTTTATGTTCTTGTTGCCTCGGGAGACTAAACACTCGACATGTAACTCTCCAGGCAGTCTTGCTACAGAGAGGCAGGCAGCTGGCTTGGAAGAGGAGGTTACCTGGATATTACAAAAGTCCGACCTCCTGGTAGCGTGGGGGGGCCTTAGACGCTGACGGTCGCCTGAATTTCAAAGCAAAGTGTAAACACACTTGATAGCTATGCTCTTCCACCCAAGATTTCCCTCCCCTCTTGATTACACGTCTGCGATTTCTCATTTCATTTGAGTGGGTGAAATCCTTGACTTTCGGTATTTGATAGTGTCTTTTTTTTCTCTCTCTCTCTTTCTCTCTTTGCTGCTTAACCTAGTGAATAAATGAGCAAATTTGTGATTTAGAATTTTGTTGTACATTTGTGTAGCATCTCTCAAAGATACTGAATTCCATTGAAATTATCGTTTGGTGTACATTTGTATAGCATCATCTCAAAGATACTGAATTCCATTGGAATTATCGTTTCTCATATTCTTTCCAGTGATTGTGACGATTGTATGTAAAAGGGGTAAAAAGGGAGGAAATGGTGACTCTGGGTAGGATGGTGGGGGAGTTGGCGAAGATGATGACAACTGCTGAGATGATGATGGATGCTGAGGGTATGTTAGATGTTGTGTGATGATGTGTATAGATAGGGAGGCTCTCAGGAGGAATGTGGTGTGTGAATGCGATGATGTGTTGAGGGAGGGAGACTCGTACTGCTTAGTGAATTACGAGTTATCCTACAACGGTATTTTGCGCAGCGCTCAGGAGGTAAATCTAGGATATGAAGAACGAGTATATGTTATAAACTCTCGTGTATGATGGACAGGTTGTGTGTTTGTGGGTGAGTGCAAGCAGCCCAAGTATGGATAAAGCAGAGAGAACAGGCCGCAGGAGGGAGTGAGGGAGTGAGGAAGGTGTTGGTGGTGAGTACATGGAAGAGAAGTTAACACTGACCAACGTATATGTGGAAAGACGGCGATGGTATAGCAGGAAGGGATGAAGATAATGCTATAAAGGTTAACATGGTGGCATAGGGAAAGAAGATTAGGGATTTGCGATGAGGAATGAAAAGTCCCCTTCAGTGGGTAAGGTAAAGGAATGGAGGCGGTGTTTGGTTAGAGATGTGATGTGGGATGGGTAGTTGAGTGAGTGGGAGATGATAATAAGAGTGGTTAAGTGAGGCCAATGATAGTAATGAGAGTTAGGTGGTAGAGGTGGCGTGTATATGCTGGCGGTAAGCAAATAAGGGAAGTCATTGATTCAAGACAAGAGGAAGACTCCGATGATAGATAAGGGAAGCAAGTTGCTAATGGACCATGAAGGAAGAATGGGAGGGAGAGGGAGGGGAATAATCTACCAAATTAATACGATAATGGATTTTGTCCAACGAGATACATGACTTTTTTGTGACATTCTTCATTGGAAAAAAAATTACTGGCCGTTGCAGGAAAATTCTTAACCGGGAGTGAGCCATTTTAGAGAATAATGGGCATATTGTGGGACCGTGAGCAATCCTGGCAATCAAAGAAATCACTGTGGCATGCACTATCGGCGACCTACCATGTTATTCCGCCGTCATCATACGCCATAGTTAGGTGGCAGGGGAAATTCTCGTCAAGTATGTGTTGTGAGGAGAAAGTTCGTGTTTTTGGAGGTGGATGCGTTGTGGAGGTGAGTGTGTGTTAGTGCATTCTGGAGGTGACTGGATATGATATGGAGTGTCTTGAGAATGCTGTGGAGATGAGCGAACTGGTGAACATGACCATGTTCTAGAGGTAAATAAATGTGATACAAAGATGATTAATGATCAGACGTAAGGCTGGTTTTGAGTCTTAGTATCTTTCGCTAAAGCACTTGTATTCCCGCTTTGCTGATACCCCCTTCGACCGACTTGCTTGCACAATACGCACGCGATAAATCAAGGGATCCAACCCATTAACGAATGATTTGAGAGGCGTGTGGGGATAATGGAGAAGCCTTATGGGGCAAAGCTCCAGTAATGAGGTCAGAGCAAAATCAGATGCAGCAGTTGTTTGACCCCCATAGCCACAATAGCCAAAGTTATGCCATCTTTCTTATAGCCACAATCACAGATAGACACAGATCGCAGGAATGAGCGAAGATATCCAGGCGACACTGGCGTTTCTGAAGACATCTGTAATACTTTGAAAATTTCTAATTCATCCTTTCTTACTAACCCTCTGAAACCAATAGATTCAAGTACACCACATGATATATTTACCACACCTAGCACTGTCATTTCCATCATATATATATATATATATATATATATATATATATATATATATATATATATATATATATATATATATATATATATATATATATATATATATATCCCTAGGGATAGGGGAGAAAGAATGCTTCCCACATATTCCCTGCGTGTCGTAGAAGGCGACTAAAAGGGAAGGGAGCGGGGGTCTGGAAATCCTCCCCTCTCGTTTTTTTTTTTTTCAATTTTCCAAAAAAAGGAACAGAGAAGGGGGCCAGGTGAGGATATTCCCTCAAAGGCCCAGTCGTCTGTTCTTAACGCTACCTTGCTAACGCAGGAAATGGCGAATAGTATGAAAAAAAAAGAATATATATATATATATATATATATATATATATATATATATATATATATATATATATATATATATGAAAGGCTATTCCCATGATAAAGCAATGACTTGTTTTCACAAACGCTTTTCATGCGGTTAACTTGGTTAATTCTGCAGTTTGGGAGTTGGTTAGGTTTTCCCCGTAACGGTATATTTATAAGGCTATGCAATGTGGGCGTCCCACATCGTCCATTTTAAAGTAGACTAACAGTTAAAATGATTTAGGTTAGGATTTTAAGTTAGATCTAACTTTTGCTTCGTAACAACGTGTTTGCTTTTCAAATTAACTGCTTAAGTGAGAGTGATGTAATGTGATATTTTTTTGTTTTTCTTCTACCCCGTGGTGAATAAGTTGTGATTTGTGTTTCGTATTACTACGGAGTGCAGTGGTGGAGGGAATATATTAGGGGGGTGTGCATGTTGTGATGATGAGTTTGTAATATATACATATATGAGTGTTGTAGATTGTTCTTAATTTAGATTTACAAGCCAAGAAGCGCAGTAGGATTCACACAGAAGTTGTTGCTTCGAAAGTATTGTTATTAAGTTCTCTAAGCTTCAGTCGAAGGGCAGAGGTTGTGGTTATTGCTGCTTTTCTGAAATTTCTGAATACCTGTAATAGTATGATTTAACTACGTAGTGTACCGGAGGTACTGAGACAATGTTTAGGACGAATAATATGCCGGGATGTCTTTGGTTCACAAAACTCAATCACTGGGACTTTTTTCACCCTTAGGTCTCCCATTCTATGAAATTAACAGCTATAATCAAGTTAAATGTCTTTCCAACTCTTTGTCTTCCCATGTCTCAACATCTTAGTGGATGGCCCTTCATAACTTCAACTCACCACAGTAAACACATTTGATGTTACCTGAGAGTGTGATCTGAGTTGGAAATTTCACATCAAACAGTTACCTAACTCAGCTCCTTAAAAACAGTCAGTCCTCTTCCTCTTCATCTACAGAATGTTATCCTCTTCCAAACATTTACTCCGATTTTCCAAAAGGATCAAATCGTTCTTGTATAAGATATTAGGATCACATCAAGGGCTTGAACACCTAGTTCTACGCACGTAACAAAGAGTTAAATCTCATAAGCTATTCGTCATACCACCTATTTATCATGACTTCAGAACTTGACTCATTTTGCCCCCACTTTTCCTCTTCATTGAGTATATTACCTTCATTTTCACTCCCGTGAACTTGCTACTTGTGTTTCCCCCCTAACCTAACCTCAAATGAGATACTCCATTGCATGATGACTGTGTGGTCGTTGGCAACTCAAACATGTTCCGTTGTGATGTCTATATTTTCCCCTTACACCGGTAAACTAAGGCAGTCTTTTCTCTTTGTCCCTTCTCATGTTTTCCCCCTCAGAGCTACATCCTGTTACACTTTTAAAAAGCGGGTTTTCCACATCCACAGAGACTTGTTATTAGTCTCTTTCCTGTGTTCCTATGAAGCTCTGACCTCGATAAGGAACTTTTGTCTGTAATCGAAGCCTTTGACGAAAGGAAAAAGAAAAAGTATATATATACTTCTTGCTCCTCAGGGGTCCAACCTTTCCCTTCTACTGATTGGAGAGCGTTGATGAAAGCGGAGGAGCCTTGCAATAGGAATAGCTGAGCACCAGCCCCTGTTGCGATAACCCACTTTGTAGAACTGGGAATAAAAGTGTCATTTCCTGTTGATTTTTGTCATTTTGTGTGTGTGTGTGTGCGTGTGTGTATGTGTGTGTGTGTGTGTGTGTCTACGTAATGCTGAAAGACAAACACATGATTTGATAATGAGAGTTTTTATTCAATTAATTATTTGCAATGGTGGTGTGTCGCCAGATTAATTTATCTCAAAGCTTTCCTAGAATTTTCGTTAAATGTTGATAACAAAAAGAGTCTTTTTTTGATGGGTCGCCAAAGATTTTATGACACGCGATTCTGAATGCGAATTGCATTTCTAAAGAGCATTAAAACGTCCGCGGAAGTGTGTGGTGTGAGGGGTATGAAGGTTGTTGAGTATATAGAATGGAGACGTGTATATATATATATATATATATATATATATATATATATATATATATATATATATATATATATATATATCTTTTTTTCTTTCATACTATTCGCCATTTCCCGCATTAGCGAGGTAGCGTTAAGAACAGAGGACTGGGCCTTTGAGGGAATATCCTCACCTGGCCCCCTTCTCTGTTTCTTCTTTTGGAAAAAAAAAAAAAATATATATATATATATATATATATATTCCCTGGGGATAGGGGAGAAAGAATACTTCCCACGTATTCCCTGCGTGTCGTAGAAGGCGACTAAAAGGGAAGGGAGCGGGGCGCTGGAAATCCTCCCCTCTCGTTTTTTTTTTTTTCTTTTTAATTTTCCAAAGGAAGGAACAGAGAAGGGGGCTGGATGAGGATGTTTCTTCAGAGGCCCAGTCCTCTGTTTTTAACGCTACCTCGCTGACGCGGGAAATGGCGAATAGTATGAAAGAAAGAATATATATATATATATATATATATATATATATATATATATATATATATATATATATATATATATATATATATATATATGAATTAGGGTGAGTGAGAAGAATCGTATTGTGGTAAGAGATGAAAGGAGAGACAAAAGCCAGATAGAGAGGAGGGGAGAGAGAGTGTGTGTGTGCGTTCAAGACAAGAATCGAAGCAGATATAAGGAAACTTCTAGTCTGCTCCAGAAGTTAGCGGATTTGGAAAGTTCTGTGGGTAGCGTTTCCCCTGGAAGGGAAAAACATGGCGGGAGGGTATATACTTCAACCACACACACACACACACACACATTGGTTGATCGCCTTTGGAGGCCATAGCATTGCCTCTACCACACGGGGGAGGGAAGAGAGGGATCGAACTGGACTGGATTGTACTTCGAAGCTTTGTTGTTGGCATCTACGACCGTGAAGCCAAGGTATCTATAATTCCTCGGCCTTAACTTTGTCATGAATCAATTACCTGTTCGCTTAGCTCTGGCGCAGGATTGTCTAACGGTAAACTTTCTACTGAAAAGAAAGACAAAATACACAATGTCCAATCTTTTGTAACCAATCTACGCCAACGGACTGTGTATCCCATCTTTCCTGGACACCAGAACAGCAGAAAACGGGGTGAAAAGTCTTTATGGACATGAAAAGTAATGAAATATAATGAAAATTCAGGGAAAAAAGAAGACAGAGAGAAAGAAGAGATGGTAAATAGGGTAAGAGTAAGAGAGAAGATAATGGTGGAAGAGATGAAGGAGATGAAGAGGATGACTTAGGAAGAAGAAGAGGAGATGAAAGAGTCAACAGAAGTAGTGAAGAATAATGAAGAATACAAGTAAGGACACTGACCTCGTCAAACCAATACACTGTGAATGAATAAGTGCGCTGTTTTTGTTAAGAAGATAAAGACAGTGAGACTGTCAAACAAGTAAATTATTTATGTCAGATTAACGTTGTGAACTCTTACTCTTTTCTTTAGCTTGTGTACACTGACCTTGTCAAACAAGAACGCTGTTGTTGTCGGACTAATTAAACTAATTGGTTACGTTGAATTATTAGACCGAATAAGTCCGCTGTTTTCGCTGAAGTAAACAAGTTACACCGTCTTCGTCCAATAAATACATTGTTCCTCTCACATCGAATGAATATACCTTACTGTTCATGTCAAAATGGAGACACTCACTGTTCTTGTCAAATCAAACAAGTGCATTGTTCTTGTCAAATTAAGTGATTACACCTTGATCATCACATCAGCCAAGCACATCGTTTTGAGATCGAATAAGTACACTGATTATGTCACGTTCGAAACGTAAGATGCTTTGAAACATATGCCAGATATTCAGTATGACACAGTAAGAAACAAAGGTGTTTTTCCCCACTCGTCCGGCACTGGGAAGGTAAGGTTCCGGGGTTGGTCATTCTATTGCTTGGAAACAGGATGAAATTTATGGTCAAACTGTAACCTTGTGAACCAGATGTATGGTCTGGGCGTAATGTGTATTTGTGGCCCCCACAGTATTTTCTCTTGCTGTTCGTGTGTGTGTGTGTGTGTGTGTGTGTGTGTGTGTGTGTCTGTGTAAAGCGTGCCTGGGTGACGTATATGCTGTGTTTTATATATGCTCGTACGAGAACTACTGGCAGAAATGTTATGTTCATGTGTCTATGTATGTTTTTCTGCGGATGTGTTTGAGTTAACTTTCTCGTTGTACCTTTAATGATAATAACAATAATAATAATGATAATAATAATAATAATAATAATAATAATAATAGTAATAATAATAATAATAATAATAATAATGATAATAATGATTATTATTATTATTTTGATAATGATGCTAATAGCAATAATAATGATAGTAACAATGACAGTAATGACAATAATAATAATAATAATAATAATAATAATAATAATAATAATGATAATAATGATAGTAATGATAATGATAAAATTAGTAATACTGTTTAATGAATTCACACTGTAGCCAAAGGCTTAAAATATATAAGGGTTAAAGGGTTATGCTTACGGTACCTCTCTTGTGGTGTTGGCCAACACGAACGTTAGGGGAAAAAAAGAATCATATCTTCAACTTAAAATCTCACTGACTTCATCCCAGCTCGACTGGATAAGCTGGGATGATACCGTCATTAAAAATAATACGAACGTTTCCTGGGAAAAGGTTAATTATATATAGTAATCATAAAGCATGATGATTCATAAGATAACATAGGTGCAAGTGGATGTAAACTCATGGACAAATGTTTTACTTCGAAAAAAAGGCAAAGTACTTTTTTTTTCCCCCCTCGACCAAGATTCTTAACACAAGGTACGAGTAACCGGTCAAGTATGATTGAAATCAACGCCACAAATGCGTTTAAAAACTAACTTGACAAATACTTTGCTTTCAACCCACGACTTAACATTATCTGTTCCTCTTCCAGATGCATACATACAGTTTACAGGTATCACTCCCTAAGTCATTTCCTTGCTCTTCTACTCTTACCACAGCAATCACTCTCTCTGTGTTTCTGATCTCTTCCACTTGCACAATCAGCATCGAAAGGACCCAGCACTCTGTTTACAGTCCTTTGTATTCCACTGTACAAACACTGGTGTGGCGGTTTACTGATTATTGATGATGTTTACAGTGATTAGAACGGGAGGCGGGAGGGAGGGATGTCTGACTGTGGTGAACCGAGCGAACTCAGTTCAGTTCGGTGCCGACTAAGTTTAAGCGAGCGAAAGAACGACCACTTCTGCTCACTGTATGTGTTGACAGATATTTCCTACCATGCGGATTTCCAGTTATATCCGAGTGTGAGGATTGTCAGATATATCCAGGTAGTGTGAGGGTTTAAGTATGGATTAAAACACCGAGTGTGGATGCCGAGAGTCTAACTTTTGGTGATGACACTCGTTGCTTGCTTTAAGGCAGCGTCGGTTCGAATCACCTTGAAGCTATGGTCACGGGTCTTATGGTATAGTAGGAGGGATTCGGTAACGTGGGTCACGTCTCGTGAAGCAAGGCAATAAAGGGAGTGAGTGGATCGCCTTCGAGCGACGTGTGGGCTCGCCTCGACTATAGCGAAGCACCAGGCAATGTTCTGAAACGTAGATAGTTGGTCTCACCACACACAAGGATTCCTCATTTGAAGCACTTTCTCCTCATTTGAAGCATCTTCCCCTCATTTGAAGCGCCTTCCCCTCATTTGAAGCATCTTCTCCCCATTTGAAGCACCTTCCCCCCATTTGAAGCACCTTCCCATTCTCTCTCTCTCTCTCTCTCTCTCTCTCTCTCTCTCTCTCTCTCTCTCTCTCTCTCTCTCTCTCTCTTTAAATCCTCAGAAAGTAGGTACCTCTAACGAGGCTTTGACCCGGCTGGGGCCAAGCTAGCGCGCGTGGCGTTCACTGCGTGTCTTTGGGATTCACAATACTGTTGTCTTCTGCAGCTACACCTTCCTGTAGCTGTCGACATTAGCTTTGATGGCGTACTTCCCTCAACCTCAGATGAGAGAGTATGAATTTTCGTATACATAATTAAATTCTCCTTGAACAATGCCGCTCTGGCAAAATGCACTTTGTTTGGAGGTTTAAACACCTCATTACTAAAAGTTGGATATGGTCTGAAATGCTGTATAAGATTGACCCAATGTTGCATTATAGTAGAGTTAATGTTTACAGGCCACATTTTATGAATTCCTGCAAAGTCGGACTATGATATATTTTTTGTATATCTGTTTGTCGTTCTACAACATGAATTTTGAGAATGAAAAGCAAGCAACCCGTCTTTGCAGTTAGCCTTTTTAATTCTTGGGTATGCTGGTGATTTGACCCATAATGGTTATATCAGAGGGCAAGCCTCTGATATAAACCCCTCTATGTTCAAGAGGTGAACACAAAAATCCAATTTCAAAAACCTTTTAACTGGGGAGTAGAAATTTTGTCTTTGTTGTCTTCGCTTTGAAAATCATTCAAAAACTGCGTAAAGTAAAAAAAAAAAAAGGAATGAATAGTTACTTTTTATCATGTTTAATTGATATATACCACCTTTACAGAAGCAAGAAAAAAAATTATCTTGAAACATTATTCCTTCTTGTTTAGGACAAAGGGAAGTAATTACTGAAATCGGGAAGAGTGTCTACCAAAACGCTAGAATTCTTGTTCTTGGGAAATCACGTTTCAGACAATATATTACGTCAAGGACATCCCAAAATAAAAAACGTAATGAGAAAGTCACTCATGAGTGCGGGCTTTGGCTTTCATGAACAGTTTTCAAAACATCTTTCGCGCCACAGATAAATTCCCACCACAATAACGGACGGGAGAGGAGAACCATCAGAGGTTGTAGAAGCGGCAGGGACGGTTGTAGAAAGAGGGGGGAAAAGGAGAATGGAAAAGGGGACGATCAAAGAGGAGTGGAAGGAACAGCGAAATAGGTACACGTAAGGACAAGAGGAGGAATAAAGATAAAAGAATATTAGGGAAGGGGAATGTTAGAGGGAGATGGAGGAGATGTATAATGCAATGGAGGAGAAGGAAGAAGATATGGAAAGGAGAGGCACAGAGAAGATGAAGGAGGAAAGGCAAGAGACGTAAAAGGAAAAGAATAGAATGTAAAAGGCGTAGATTGCATAGAAGAACAGGTGCAAAAGCAAGTGGTATGGTAGATGACGAACAGAGGAAACAAGAGGTGGGAAAGGAGCAAGAAGAAGCAAAGAGGCGGAACACGAGGAAATGTAAAAGATGGAACGGGAATGGGAAACACTCATGAACTTACTGTGAAAAATAAGAAAATGGTGACATCTGGTGCTTAGTAAACAATGAAACACGTCCTGCATGTACGAAAGAGAAAGGAGAAGTTGTCGAGGCCGTAGGAGCAACAGGAGCCACGAAAAAGTCTTAAAAAGGGACTGGAAGCTGACAGATCCACACACAGACACACACACACACCATTCAAGCGAGTTACATGTCAGTAAAGGAAAGAATAAATGAGACGTGAAAATCATAAACACACACACACACACACGAAAGGGGGGATGACTTATTACGTCTGGTGTTTGTCTAGTACTGAGGCAACACTTATGACGTCACCACTCACATAGCCACACAACCCAACTGGTCCATTTAAGGCGCTGAATGGCGCGCCCCTGCTCTGCTCTCTCGCCCTTATCTGAACCTGGGCTTGAATGCGAGGTCATTAACTGTGTCGCTATTAGGTTATGTTGTATTATAATGTTCCTCTAGTTGTGTATTGTTAGACATGACAGGTGTGTCTGAATACGGCTCTGGAAACCCCCTGACTTCTACTACCTCAAGAGACAGTAATATTACTTAGAGGAAAGTTCTAACTTCCGTGATTAAAGGAGAGATGGGGAAGGTTAGAGGAAATAGCCACATCTTCATGATATTGTTACGTCCCTTGAGCACAATGGTGTACACTCACTGGGTTTGAATTGGCCCGGTGTTTGACCCTGAACTTCAAGAGGGGTTGTCATTGTCAAAGGAGAGGCTATGGACGTTGGGGGTCGTGCTCAAGGAGTAGCAATGAATGCTCAAAGGTCCTGCTGGTAGAAACAGTCTTGTTCAACGCGTCGTACCGGTGTGTTCAACCGGTCGTGCTGTTGTGCTCAAAGGATGCATCGTCTTGTTCAAGGGTGTCGCTGTAGTGTTCATCAAAGGATTAAGGAGTAACATTCTTGAAGTACAGTAACACAACCTCACCCTAGAATTCATGGCACTCAAACGTGCCCCTGTATTCATGATGATCTTGTGTCATAGTTTAGCTGATAAGCGTATGTGATAAATATATATATCTATGTATCATTATCAAAACAAATTTCTATTCGACGTGTTGAATCAAATATGGATAGCTTCTATCGCTCATACACATCCTCATCTCTTCTCCATTGTGTTAAAGTCAAAAATCAACTTCCACACGTATATAACTTATTGAAGTTTTGACTTTGCACGAACACCAACTCTCCATTCGTGATATGAAATAACATAAGTTACGTTGAGCACATCGGCCATTGTAGCGTAGGCATGTTCAGCAACTTTAAATGGGTTCATATAAGTAGAAGTGGCAAAAGACGACCAACAACAGGCGCCTCAAAGAACGCGATGAACTCATCAACATCCAAGACATTTTGTTTATCACGCACCACCACAAGAAAAGTATATTACGAGGTAATTTAATCAGGAATTTCGACTTCATGAATAGCACTGGCTCTGAAACTCGTTCCTGTAAATAAAGTCTATTTTCTTTTTGGAACAGATTTCCCCTATTTCATCTAGACGATATCCTGACCATTTATAATATTCAACGAAGGAGGAGGAGGAGGAAATCTGTTTACCATGTCTTCAGACTGATTCTGGAAACTTACTTTCCTTCCATTCTCCAAATACTCTAAACTCGTGATGAAGCGTCAGTCACCTAACCTACCAACTAAGGATCAACGAAGGTGAAGAAGCAACTACCGGATTCCATCGTTTCACTGGAAAAAAAGCAAAAAACAAAAGCCGTGCGCTGGAATGAAAGCTATGAGGGCATTGTGGCTGGAGACAGAATGCCCCACACACCCCCACCCCCTGGCGGTCGTGCGAGGCTTGCATCGTAATTGGCCCCACACGTCACCTCATTGCTGACTCAAGCAGACGATTTTACCGTTTTTTTCTTCTCCCTTCACGTTTTGAATATTATCTACCTTGAATATGCACGTGTAAAACCTTCGAAGGTGCCTCTCTGGTTCTATTAATGCTCACTGTTCTATGAAGTATTCTATATGCGAGAATTTCCTTACGAGATTATATATTTTTTATTTCTTTTCCCTCGGTCATCTATGTAGTTTAATTTCCGTGTGTGTAATAGTGGTACGAAGTGTTCAACACATGGAATATTTTCTCTGCATACTTTGTATGCTCTTCCGCAAACTTTTTATCTCCAAAGTCTTTAATTCAAATATCAATCTATTTATTAATAATAACTCAAAGACCTCATGAGGAAAAAAAAAATGTCTTGTGTTACCCAGGGCATCTTTCCAGAAGTTCCTGTAGCCCGAGGTTTCCCCTGCTTTAAGTAGCAAGGAAATAGGGACACCTATGGAGTGACAAGGTCTTAGACAAGACTTTACTCTCAGTGACACATCCTAGCCAGAGGTATCTCCCCTGATGATGTGATTATTACACGAAAGTGCACTTGGGAACTTATCGTGTTTCATTTTCCCCGTGGACTCATAGGAATATATATATATATATATATATATATATATATATATATATATATATATATATATATATATTACGTGTGTGTGTGTGTGTGTGTGTTTATATCGTAAAGACACCTTCCCACCCGTCATTGAACTCAAATCATACGCCTTGTTAAATCTGTGATGACAACGGTAGGAGAGAAGTTTAATTAGTGGTCACGAGTTTTTAAGTTCTGATAGTTATATGACTTGTTATGACGATACCATTATTTCTTACACAGTGCTGAATTTTTACTCATAATCGTTCGTTACCAAACACATTATTTTTTTCAATTGACGCACCGTTGGAACATATGTTAACTTCAACACATTTACGAAGACTGATGTTATGTTTTTCTACGCTTTTGGAAGTAATAAAAAGTTGATGACTTGTTCATTAGTAAGTTCCAGCATGTAGAATTATTTATGTTTCATCCTTTCCCTTAATCGTACTTTACTATTTCTTGATATAATGGTTTCTCTTTGTTCTATCACCGTTCTTAGGGATGGATTTCTGTTTTGATATAAATTCTTTCTTTTTTTTGAGAGAGAGAAAGAATAGTAACAATTAATTGCTTCAGAGGATGTAGTTGTTAAATGGAAATGTAGCTTTGTAGCGATTTGTTTCTGTAAAGAAAACAAAACACCTTTATTAAATTACGTTTTCCACTGTTTGAACGGTCATCCTTAACTCTGTAATTAAAGTTGTCGCATTTTGACCACAATAATCTAAGTGCTGATTCAATAGTTGATTGTTTTGAATATATCCTAACAAAAGTATCAATTGAGGGATTTTGATTTGGTGATATTCAGTGCGTAACCTCTTTTTCCTTTTCGACCCCATAGCATAAGAATGTCAGATGATACTGATATAAGGCCGAGAGAAAGATAAGAGATAAAAAAAAAGAAGAGAGAGGCTCACATTATCCTGTATTGTTAACCTGCATGTGAACCAACCATGAAATTAGACTACAGTTTTCTTTCGTCAGGTAGACCAACTCGTATAATGGAGCAAATGAAGTATAACGATGTATTTCACATAAAGCACATATACATTAATGTAGCTACATTTAGAATTTTTCGAGGCAAGTCTGCCAGAAAAGAAAGTTTTAGCTTTTTGTAAAAATGTAAGCTCTGAGCAGTGTCGGACACTTTGGATGGTGTTCGTGGTCACAAAACACAAACCGATCTACGAGGAAGCTTATTAAGGATAATCTTGACTTAGTTTGGTTCAGATTGTCTCTGTAGTTTCAAGAGAAGATTGATACGTGAAAAATGGATTGAAGGATCGCTCACTAAAGACGAAAGATCACATGGGCCTTTTGGCCAGGCCAGCGAAGCCAGATTACAACCCTTGATGAGGCAATGAGTCGAGTTATGCAGGAGGCAACAAGACTGGACTGAGTCAGCAAGGTATCGTCATGTGTTTGGGTGTAGCGCTGCTCTGCCAGACACGAGGAAAACATCAGGTGGTCGTTCGGTTGTGACAACTTTGAGCTTGCTGAATAAAACTTTGAGAAGTGAAGCTTCGGTTCCTAGTCCTCCTCTGGTTTGTAATTGAATCATCTTTATATTTTCTAATCTAACTCCTTCTGTTCTACGTGTACTGCGGTGTTCAAGGATTTCTTTTTTCAGTTCATATCTTATGTTCAAGATTCCAGTCATGAACAATGGGCCCTCGTAATGGCCAATACTTAAAATGAACATGAAAAAAAGGGCTATATAGGGAAATAAGGAAAGAAAATGAAGAAGAATCCAAGAAGGTTACTGAGGAAGTGGGAAACCTGCCTTTAAAAAAGGGGGTATATTGTAATCTTTAGGAAGGACACAAGGAGAAACAAGAGATAAGAATGTAGAGAAAGAAACTGACATAAATGCTTTCGTCCGTCCTTGTGTCACTATCGTTTAATTACAATTTCACTTCCACATAAAAAGCATATCATAGTTGTCCAACTATAATTATCAGATATTTTCCTTTAAGTCAATCGTTTATTTCCCCTTAAACTGGTTGACGGATAGAGCCAATAGATTCTTTACTGCAAGCTATTCATTATTCATGTATTGCCTGGATATTTTATGGTTGGTTGACGTGGGTCAGAGAGCAACAATAGCCGTGTTTTTGGAAGGCAGGAAAAACTCCTGGGGCAGTGGTAGATAAACATCACATCTTGACTATGTTATCCTTTGTTTACCAACCATGGCTGCCGTGGGGGTCGCCCAACATAAACACACACACACACACACACACACACACACACACACACACACACACACACACACAAGCATACACATGCTTATCAACGTATCATTGCAGACAAACTATACTGAACAGTGGTGAACTCTCCAACAGACAGATGACACTGAAACAACATATTTCCATGCTGAAAGCAGGGAGCATAACGTGGATGAATTATTTCAAATAACATTGTTTCAGCTTCATCCATCTGCTGGGTAACTTCAGAAACATTGGGTAAATATATTGATGTCAGTCACTTACTGGTACTAGATTTTCGCGAGATGACATCATCATCTATCGTGGTTCTGAGACTTGCATCCTATTGGATGGATGGAAAGGTACATGTTATATCCACGGCATTGTTCACCCCCCCCCTTGAGTCATGACCTAAGGGTAGGGGTAATGATGATCCGGCCTCTCCCAAATATCACGTTTTAACTCACCCAAGAGCCGGATCACCGTGGTTAAGGATCATTACGTCTCTCGTTGAAGGGTTTAATGGGAGACAGTCAAACCCTCCACTCCACTCCTCACCACTCCCACTCTTATCCACTCCACTCATCCAGTATCTTAATTCATACTTCACCCACCTCTGCTTACAACATCAACACTATTTGGTTAAGCACTAAGTAAAGAGATCAGTTTGCTTCTACTGGAAGGGAAAATATCAAAAGAATATATTGTAAACAGTTAACTAAAAGGAGTTGGATTATTATATTTGTGATGATTGTGTTTTCAAATATGAATCATTCGTCAACTTGTTGGCTTCTGCTATTATAACGTATGTAAAGACTATGTAAAAGTTTGATTTTTTATGTGTTATTAACAAATATAAATAAAAGAATAGATAGTTTATATATATATATATATATATATATATATATATATATATATATATATATATATATATATATATATATATATATACTTAGGGTGCAGGATGAGGCATAAATTAAGAAAACTTGATACATCGTAACTGAGATAGTGTAAGAAATAGTTTAAGATGAGGGAGCATGGATGAGGATGATTGTAAATGACAGAATGGCTACGAGGGAAGAAAAAAAAAATTATTTACATTTCCAGTGAGTGGGTGACGCGTCACATACAACAGACCCTGACCCGAATGTAAATACCGCCGCTCCTGTGACGATGAGATATCCGGATCATATTCCCGGAAGTCTATAATATGTGAAAAAAAAAAGGGAAAAGAAAAATATATGTAAAAGAGAAGACTTTCAAGCTCGCAATATTCAAATTCAGGGGCAAAATATTCATCGAAATTGTGGAAGAAGGCAATTATAAGGACGAAATTCATATTGAGGGACAGAATAAACTAGAGTGAAATAGGTTTTAGATATTTATGTCTGAGTGCACAAAGCGATGCGAAATGAAACCCTTATTAATTCATGCCATATTCCCTGACGACGTAAAGCTGAAAATGCTAGACGCAATGACAGAGAAAGCCAGTAAACCCCTTTTGAAATCACGCAGCGGCGTACTACTGGGGAAATGTATTATCTGGAACCCAATATACGAACATTGACGCGCTGAGTGCTAAGTGTTAGGGATACAAGGACAGGCCTAGCTGTTCATCCTCCCCTCCAGGTCTGGTATATGGATCGTAATGCATAAACAGTAATTGCATATACCCCCAAGTATACTACTCTTACTACTACTACTACTACTACTGCTACTACTACTACTAGTGCCACTACTACTATTACTACTACTACTACTACTACTGCTGCTATGATAGAAATAATAATGATAATAATGATTCTGGTGATAATTATAGCATTAATACTAACAATAATGAAAACAGTAGTGGAATGCTGAACAGTTAACAGATTCATAGTGTCTTCTTATGTGTGGGTGAAGACGTGCAGGTCCCATTGCTTCTCCAGCATGATGGAGATGTGTCTAAGTTTCATTAGGTCAAGCCTGGATCAATATTATATGTGTTCACAGGGTGTTTCGAGTCGTAGAGATCGTGTGTGCAAAGACCTTAGTCTTCTCACGTTTGGAAATACTGGTTTGAATGATCACACATGAAGATAGAGAAGATAGCTAACAATACAGATCACATTATGAGAAAGTAGATGTGGCAAGACTCTGTAGGTTATCACAAGGGTTGTGAAGCCTCTGCGGGGTTACGTCAATCGTAAAGTTGTAGGTTGTTGTGAGGACTGTGGTGCCTAGAGTTACGATGATCATGAAGTGTGTCTTTACAATCATGGTTGTGGCGTACGTGGAGGTAGGAATCTCATGGATGACCTACGTTACTAGATACACCACACATTTCTGTGGTTCCCTGTGATGCCAGGGAGAAGGAGGAGGAACTGACTGTGGAAACGTTTGATGGTCGGGAGTACAACAATGACCAAGATGTGCCACGAGCAGAAGACAGACCGTAGTGTCATTTGTTGTGGTAAATATTCCACCACATGGAGAGGGAAACATCCTGCAGTTATCATATATATATATATATATATATATATATATATATATATATATATATATATATATATATATATATATATATAGTAGTTTACAACATCTCTCTTGCCAGGGTTTAAGGAACGCATATTTTCTTACATGTGTATGCATTTGTCCGTATCCTCAAGTTCGTATTTGTCTGTTCGCTGTTGAGTGTGAGTGGTTGCTTGCTTGTGCGAGCAGTTGTATCCTTGTGTCGGAACTGATGACTCTTTTCTCTTCTTCCCTCAGATGATGGTTTTATGAACGCTGCTGAGATGACCAACACAGTCGCCAACTGACGGGGGAGAATGACATATGACTTCAAGTGTTATACCATCGACCTGTTCTGATTGTTATGCGCCAATCCCTTTCTCTCACTCTCTCTGGTTGTAGTGAAGATATATGTCACTCTCTTTCTGGTTGTAGTGAAGATATATTTCTAACCTACAGTAAAGATCGTATAGAAATAAGAAAAAAAAATATATATATATATATATTTTCAACTTTGTCTCAGACTCGTTAGTTGTGGCCAAAAAGACACAAACTAATATTTTAAACGTTTTACAGACAACGTCAGATCTCGGGATAAACTGTCGTTTTGTAAACGTCTCACATCAAGAGAGAAAAGTTGTGAGAACTTGTGCTCTATAATATGAAATGTTTCTCTAAGGATATTATAAATGTTTCTGTTTGGCTCTTCAGATTTCAGCCGTGTGTATAAAACAGTATGATATAGGAATACTTGATGTTCCTCACTTATATATATATATATATATATATAAACTTTAAGCTTCAAATAATCCTTGGAAGGTATAAAGACTTTCAAGCTAACGAGTGGAAAGCATTTCGTGCAAAGTTTGCCAACAAAAGCTTGACTCCATCTAAGATAAGAACACTTGAAACACTGTTAAGAAAAAAATATTAGAAAACAGAAACTTCCTCATTAGTGATCTTAAAAAGAAAAAAGGAAAAAAAAAAACAGAAAAACACACACACTTGAAACTGTGTTAATAGATTGTAGAGAAAATAGACTTTGAAACTATATTACTAAAAAAAAAGAAAAACACACACTTGAAACTGTGTTAAAAGGAACACACACACTTGAAACTGTGTTAATAGATTGTAGACAAAATAAACTTTGAAACTATATTATTAAAAAAAAGAAAAACATACACTTGAAACTGTGTTAAAAGGTTGTAGAGAAAATAAACTTTGAAACTATATTACTAAAAGACTACTTTGACAGTTACGATCTTAAGGGTTGTGAGCTAAGGAGCGTCTCATCACAAGACTCACCATGGCCATCAATGTGGTAATTCCCTTACTGATTCCACTGGAAGAGAACCTTCACAATGGTGAGTACCACAACCTCATGTTCTTCCTCCCACCACCTTCCCCTCACCCAGTTTTGTGATGACCTCTTGACCTCGAGTTATTTTGTGACCTCGCTTGCCCTAAGTGACCCAAATCCCCCCCTCATCCTCACCTCTCCCCTCATCATTAGATCACTAACCACATCCTAGCCTTGCTTTGTCTATAGCTCTTTGAAGTGTTTCTTTTTTTTTCGATTTAGATATATGAATCAATGTCTTCAAAACAGGTGAGTTGATGCACTTTATAATTATCTGTTGGTAATCACATGTGATTTGTACTAGTGTGTACTTCTCGTTCAGGGAGGCAGCCCCCCCCCCCCCCCCCCAACCCATTTCAAAGGAGGGCGATAACCTTTGACCTCTATAACTTCAAACGATATTGTGCCCTTACATTTTTTAACCTTTGACCTCTATAACTTCAAACGATAGTGTGCACTTATATTTTTTTCTTTTTGTAATCCTGAACTTCCAACTTTCCCTTGATCTTTTTTTTTTTATTCTTTATATATTTCTATGTCACATACTGCTTGTCTTGTGGGTAATTAAGGTCAACCTTACGTCTACTGTTAATCATTACGTCATGTAATGTATATATTTCTATATGAAACACTGCTTGTCTAATGGGTAATTGAGTTTACGTTACAACTACTGGTGGTCATTTTGGTTACGTAATGGTACGTGCTTTGTTTCCGTGGTCCTTGCAACGCATCTCTTTTCCAATATGGTGACTTAAATCCTCAACCCTCCTAACTTGAATGATATTGTGGTGGTCACTTTTGGTTTTCTTTTTTGCCCTCCTTTGAATTTTTTCATCAGAGGAAACGCTCCATTCGACAAAGGTAAGAACATTTCCCATTTTCTTATTGTTGGTCGTTTTCTTCTATGTGTGATCCATATTCTGCTTCAGTTTTAGTTACGTAATGAGGATAGTGTAGTTAGGGAGGGAGTTGGGGGGTCATCCTCCACCCACTGAGACTTTTAGAGTGGAAGAGCTATCTATGGTCATAGTCCCACCCAAGTGGGGCTAGCCAGTTGAAGTGGAGGGAGGAAGGTGAATAGATTATTCGTGTTTTCCACTCGAGTTGAGTGGAGTGAAGGGACGGCCATAAGCCATCCACAGTGAGCTTAGCGGAGGAGGAGGAGGATGAGGACGCCTCCCCCCCCCCCCCCCCCTTCCCTGAAAAATCTAATCTGTCATAACTTTGATTTACATTTAGATTAAGCCAGGAGGTAGTCGACTCTCGCTCTGACACTGGTAGCTGTTCTTCTTCATGGCAGAGTAAATTTATACTACATCACGTATATATATATTCTTTCTTTCAAACTATTCGCCATTTCCCGTATTAGCGAGGCAGCGTTAAGAACAGAGGACTGGGCCTTTGATCATATATATAAATTTTTTTTTTCGTGACATGATATGTTATTAAAGGCAATTAGAAACATGCAAATAAGATTGCTTTATCTTTTTATTTTTTTTAGAACCGGACGAACATTGTGGGGAGGAGGCCATATGTTTACCGACCCTTTGATACTGAGGGTCTGACAAGAGTTAGATCACATTTTTTTTTTTTTCTGTGGAAATCTGCAGGAGACATACAAGTCGGATGAAGGTTAGTTCCCAACTGGCCAAGCCTTGCTTGGTCTTGGGCCAGATGAAGTTGGCTGGCTCCTTGTGGTGGGCTGGTAGCCAAGCCTTATATATATATGTACAACCATAGGGAAGTGATGGTGTAACAAGTGTGATTATGACAAGCGAAAATCCGGACATCCCTCCATCCGATTGGATGGACACTATAGACGCTCAATGACTAGTTTTCGGTCAGTTATCGGTACATACCAGAGTATTACCGGAGGGAGATCCGTGCTCTGTTTTATAGAACATGGGTCGATGGTAGTTATATCTGTCGTTGCCATGGATGGATTGCCCTAAGATCTTTTCTCATTTTTTCTCTCTGGTTATAGCTGTCTTTGGCTGATATGGTGTCCCCATTATTGAATTTGATTTTGAATTCTCCACGCAAGATCGACAACTGTATTATGTACTTCTACTCACCCTATGGGCGAGGGGGGACAAAAGAGGATACAAAAAAAGGTACAGGGACTGTACCCCCAGTGATTGAAATACATCAGGGATTACACTGTGAGAAAAGGGTTAACGTGGTTTGGGCAACACGATGAATAATTTGGCAATTTGCATGGTAAGTGAAGTTGACAACAGTTAAAGTCTTGGTGTGCGCATGCGCTTCCCTTGCGTCGCTTGGGTGGGTGGGTGGGTGGGTCCATTCGGCTCGCCAGTAGGGGGGAGGTGACCTCTTAACCCGGCCTTACGATGATCATCACCAATTTGACCTCCTGACCACGACAGTGCGATCCTTGGGCACAATGGTCCCATGATCCTTCAAGGTTTAGGTCAAAGGTCAGTCCGTCATACTCAGGGGTCGCACCGTCGTGTTCAAGGGTTGTATCGTCGTGTTCAAGGGTTGTACCGTCGTGTTTAAGGGTCGTACCGTCGTGTTCAAGGGTTGTACCGTCGTGTTCAAGGGTTGTACCGTCGTGTTATAGAGTCGTACATACATACTCATGACTTGTACCGTCGTACTCAAGGGTCGTACCGTCGTGCTCAAAGGTCGCACCGTGTGCTCAAAGGTCGTACCGTCCTGCTCAGCTGGTTAATGTCTAATTAGAAGCTTCGGATCGTGTCCTATCTTTTTTTTTTTTTTTGAGTTTTAATTAAAGCGAAAGTTAAAATGCAAGAAATCTTCACCACTATTTAAAGACGACTTTGTTGGCGAAAGTTTCGTAACGAACTGGCTATGTTTCTGCTATCTTGCCTGAAACTTGAAATTTATTATTATCATTATTATTATTATTATTATTATTATTATTATTATTATTATTATTATCATTAATACTATTATATTGTTATTATTATTATTATTATTATTATTATTATTATTATTATTATTATTATTATTATTATATTATCATTATCATTATTATCATTATCATCATTATTATACCATATCATTATTATAATCATCATCATTACTATCATCTGTTATTATGAATGTTATTATTATTATTATTATTATTATATTTATTATTAGTTGTATTATTATTATTATTATCTACCGTTGGAAGTGGACTGCTGTTATATATATATATCTATCATATTCTCTATTCTTAAAACATACCTAAAATTGTCCACAGGAACGAACGTTTTCCTGGTGATATCATAGACCAATTTTATCCCCCAGTCCCATCTTTTCACCGCTGTGATGAAGTGCTTCCCCCAACCCTCCCGTATATAAATATCCCGTCCCCCAAGACTCGTGTGATCGGTGTATCTTTATGCTCTCCATAACTCCCGGTGTTGCATATCCTTTGCCATCATTATTTTTCCCCCTTTGGAGGATTTCCACCGTCGCCAGTTCTCCATGCGACCCCCCCTTCCACCACTTCCTCCTCCTCTTCCCACAAAGTCTTGTACCACAAACCTCCTTCCTAAGGGATTTACTCTTACACGCCACCACCATCTTTCTCCTTTACAGTGAAGAGGAAGAATTAAGGAGCTATTTACTAGCCTTGCCACGCAAGGTTCAGATATTTGGTACCGACTTGCCGATCTGTCTCTGCTAGTTGGCTGTTATCTTCGTCTGTGTGTGTGTGTGTGTGTGTGTGTGTGTGTGTGTGTGTGTGTGTGTGTGTGTGTGTGTCTCTGCTAGTTGGCTGTTATCTTCGTCTGTGTGTGTGTGTGTGTGTGTGTGTGTGTGTCTGCTAGTTGGCTGTTATCTTCGTCTGTGTGTGTGTGTGTGTGTGTGTGTGTGTGTGTGTGTGTGTCTGCTAGTTCGGTGTTATCTTCGTCTGTGTGTGTGTGTGTGTGTGCGTGTGTGCGTGTGTGTGTGTGTGTGTGTGTGTGTGTGAATTAGTGGGCGATTCGTACCTCCTGGTAAATGTAAAACGAATGTTGTCAATGTGACGTATATACTTTATTCTACGATCCGGTAAAATTTTGGTAGAGAAAGCCACCGGAGAAATGGATTGATTCGGGTTATTCTCATTCATCTAAATAACTAACGCACTGAAGAAATTAAGTTGTGTGAAGAATATTGATTAGTGTTGACGATGAAAGTATAGGATTATTATAGCTTCACCAACTACGGATGATATTTCTGAACACTGAGAAACGAGTAACAAATTAGTATACACTGGACGCTCACACGATGTCGAAGTTATCACATGCATAAATACCTAAAACACTATAGTGAAGTGTTATGAAGATACCCTGCGTACATTTATCAGGTATACACATTACAACCTCAGCGCTTAACGTATGACTCTATGTATCAGCGATCAGAGTTTAGTGTGAGAAAAGTGTGTAGTTTAATTCACGCTTGGCCGTACCGCACGCCGCTGCCACACTAGCCAGCCAGCCTCGACTTCTCTCTTGTTTCACTGCTGTAAAGAGGAAGAGAAAAGAGTATAGATTTTGCAAGCTGACCCTCTCCAAAGGTCATATTAGTCCTCCTTGTCATTATCATGTTTCCGGAGATGGAGACAGAGCGACATCAAGTACTAAGGATAATGAAACGTCCCATGATTTATAGAACGGTACTGGTACACTAAAAGCTGTTTCTGTCAGTTACTGATCTAAACCAGTCGGGTTCCCTCGCTGCTGCTTCTGCCTTTCTCTCTCTCTCTCTCTCTCTCTCTATCCCACGCGACCATCACCCACACACACACACACACACACACACACACACACACACACACACACACACACACACACACACACACACACTTACATCCAACCAGTTATACTTGTGGCTTGCCGTAACACCACTGTATCCGGGACCTTATACTGATCCTTCCCCACCCTTGCGCATGTCTGTATGTTCGTCAGTCTCTGGACCCACTCGTGTCCACACGACAAGTCAAGAACAGTACATGGTACACAGCTTCGGACTCACACTATACTTACCTCCTACAGAGAGGAAGAATTGGTTACATTTTGAGGTTACGTACATGAAGAAATTTCCATATTATTCATAATATTTTGCATGTGTTACACCTCAGAATTGCTAAATGATAGACAGTTGAAATTCCTAACATACATGTATTAGGTAGAAATATCATGGCATCCATTATTTGTGCATAAATGAGTTAATCATTACTTTTGTATTTATGTAATTTCAACTCATGGCCGGACACTGAAAGGGCCCCGTGTTTCGTCAAAGGGTTGACTGGTTTACTGATTAAGTGGCTATAAGATGTGACCAATTGTTTGTGTGTGTGTGTGTGTGTGTGTGTGTGTGTATGTGTGTGTGTGTGTTACCTACAGGTTTTGGTAGACGATTTCCTGGAGAAAAGTATCATTACATGTGTTATTGCCACGGTGCCCTAAGCTCGTAGTACTTAGCTTCCCTAAGTGTGTAATCTTGGAGAAGGCAGAAATATGAAATACAGACATACAATGAAAAATAAAAGTACTGAGTGCATTGTCTTCAAGAGTCGAATGTCCTCAGGGGAGCTGGCAGGTAATGCATTAATTGGTTGGTTCAGTTGTTTTCTCAGGTTTGTGATGGCTGTTGCCAAGTGCTCTCGTCATTCTGTCTCCAGGGCGTGTGTGCTGGAGGCGAATGGCTTAGTAAACACCTCAGTGTCTTAAGGTTGCTTTGGCTCGCCAGGTGTTTACCACATCATCTTAATTAGTGGATTCATGGCAGATGCACCTGTGATGATGATGACCGGACTGGAGGCGTTGTGTCTGGTTTGCGATGGCTGCATCAGAAGCAGTTGTTTATTTTCTGGTATACATCGGGTAATTATGCTCATGGGTGTTGTGGTATCGGCTCTGTTGTCTGGTTTATGTACTGTATCGCCACTTGTTGTTTTCCCCGTGGTATTTGAGGTGGTATGTAAAGACCGACTGGCAGAGAGGGTTGATTATTGTGTATCAAGATGATCAACTAAGAATATCTTATTAATATTTGGTGTATTTTTTTTCTTCTGTTCGTTGGAGATGAGGTCGTGTGCACACAGCCTCGCTCTCACACGTAAAATGTTCTCCAGTTAATTCATCGCTTTCGTTTGTTCTTTGAAGTGGCTTATGGCTTGAAGTAAAACCCAAACCCTTTTCTTAGAATGGTGGTACCACAACCTTCCGAGAAGAAAGTTTGTCCAACCATATAGTAATTTTAAATTTCGTGAAACATGGGCAACCAGTATTATGATTTCTCTCAAACTCTTCGGTTTGTCTGATTTGTCGGATATGAACCAACTGGGCATGGGATGAAAGTCAAACGCTCGGCCATCTTCCCCGGAAGATCGTGCTATCTAGCTCAATTAGTTTTGGAAATGAATGACAAAAGTTTATGGGCTGTGGTTCTTAACACTGAGCATAGCAAAGATTATTTTCTTTGTTTGCTTTCTTTCTGCACAATCTAGAAAAAAAGGTTAACACTGTTAACACTGCATTTTTCTTGCTATGAAAGCTGTTAAATTATTAAGGCTCTAAACCTAACTGGTAAGTTTTGCTATGTTCTGTTACACTTGATGGACAGTCCGTGGATATTCTAGCCCACTGAGCCATAAAAGAACCCACAAGAATAATTGGTCCAGCTGGCTATCCCAGTCTGTGCTCAAACGATGTCTTCCAGATATATATATATCTTTTCAGGTCGGTTTACTGTGGCGAAGGAGGAGACTTGGAGAGATACAGAGAGACAAGAGAAAGTCTCTCGGATTTATGTAAGTTGTGTGTGTGTGTGTGTGTGTGTGTGTGTGTGTGTGTGTGTCCTGTCTATATAGATTTGATTCTGGATCCTCACTTTGTCGTCAAGGAGCTCCTTCGCTGTCTTCTATCTCTGGTCAGCAGCAGCGACTGCCCCAGGAAGAAAATGAAAACATTTGGTCGTCAAATCCAGCAATGGCAGTATCAGAGATGGACAATTGGGCCTCTGAGCTGCATCGAGTTGATAACAATTCAAGGAGGAGACATGTGGTTGAGAGTGGCACAGATGTACATGACAGCTACAGGTCAGGAGACGTTGAAACTGTGTCTCGGTTGCTAGCTAAGTGAGAGGGATAGAGTTAGGTGCTGCGTCTCTGATCACTAGGCCTCCTGCCGAAGGGAGAAGCTCTTTCGTTAATGGAGGAAGGAAAATGCAGTACCGTGCGCATCTGTAAGGGGTCATCTTTATTGATGTCTCATCGGGTTGAAACCTTTGCCTTACTACTGGCTCTCTCTGTATACAGTTCAAGAGCTCAGACAAGCATTATTTTGTCCTCCAGTACACGGCCTCGTCATAGACCACCAGGTCCTATGGAATCACAAGTCTGTAGATACAGTCTGACGTAAAAGAAATGCATTAGTACTTACCTGTACAGCCTTATGTAAAGAAATTCATGAGTGAAACTCAAGGCGTCACATCTAAGTGAATCAGTGTCTCCCAACACACTCGGAATTCTGGGGTCGGTCCTTTGTGCCCTCATAGTCGACGTGACCAGTTTCCTCTCTGAGTTGATGTGTGTAAACAAAGGCTTGAGTCAGAAAAGACAATGTACCAGAGTGCAGGTCGTCCATGCACACTGTATGCTTGCACAGAGACCTTAATTCATTTTGGAATATCAAATGAACCATGGGCGCTCAATGTCTTAAACAATTCATCGCTTTAGTAATGATAATGATAAGTACACCAGATCACGTCCAGAGCTCGAATACATCCAGGAAGTAAGGGAATGAGTGTATCATGTGATGCGATATTGTTTTCCTATCATTTCCAGTTGCTCAGTATGATAAACAGCGGACTGACTGCCTTTGCTATTTCCTCCCTCCCGCGAAGCGATCGCTACCAAACACTTGAAACCTCTCTCTGTTATCCCAGTGCATTTGAATGGCAGTGAGCAGAATTTCCATGCGAGTCCAGTCCTAAAACTCTTATCTGATCATAGATTGATAATATTTTGATATGCCAGCGCAGCCCCAGGGTATATATATTTTCCCAGCAGCAGTAATTATAATCGTGGCGAAATCTGACCATTTGTACCGCGACCTTTGTGTTAGTAAGATGAAAAGAATTATTATCATAGGATCTGTTTCATGATTATCCTTTGCTGTTTCATCAGAGAATAAAAGTGTATTATTTGCACGGTAATTGATTCTGCTAATTAGGCTGTTCAGGGTTATGTGTATGTATATATATATATATATATATATATATATATATATATATATATATATATATATATATATATATCATACTAACCTCCAACAGCCAGGATCGAACCCGGGTCTCTTGCGTAGGGTATTCGATTAGATAGTACTCCAATAACCGTTTCTCTATTTGGGGTGATCATAGCCTAGCGGTAGTGCTCCCGCCTCCTTCACAGGGGACCCGGGTTCGATCCTGGCTGTTGGACGTTATTATGTCACATGGTAGTGCACGTTCATATGCACTATTTACGTATATATATATATATATATATCATTGTTTTGCGAAATTCACCTCGTGTCTTTGTCAGTGTGGCTTCGGTTGCGATGGGTCAGGTTTATTTAAAAAGTCCAGAACTTAGGAACGTCTCAGAAAGGACGAAGGTGAGGATACAACACGTCAGAACTGATAAGTTTTTTTTCTTTATAGTGATGTGAAATTCTTTGAGCTGTTTCCGGTCTCTCTCTCTCTCTCTCTCTCTCTCTCTCTCTCTCTCTCTCTCTCTCTCTCTCTCTCTCTCTCTCTCTCTCTCTCTCTCTCTCTCCACACTTCTCCTTTAATATTCAAAAAAAATTTTTGGGCAGAAACGTCGAAATATTTTTTTTTTTTAGAGCGATGAAGGTGACTGAGGATTATTGCCGACACGGTGAACTATATTGTAACACCATCGTTTGTGGGGAAGAATGGCGGTGTAATCTGCGGTAAGTCACTGAGCGAAGATTTATATTTCATATACATCCGAGAATTTACATAGTCTGCTGTTCCGACTTAAATTGAAGCTCATGGTTCATATTCATAAAACATCACTCAGTTTCCGCGGACAGAAAAATATGTGGTTGACGAAGTAAAGCAAACGCATCATCACGCCCGGCATATTTACATGGCTTTTTTCCTCCGTGGCCAAAATTAGTTTTTGATTACGTACCTAATTCACTGCCCGTTTTCTATTTACATTCTGATGGCTACTTATGATAGAAGATTAAGACTTATGGACATACGTATGTAGCGAGCTTAAACCCCCCCTGAGCACGACAGTACGATCCTTGAGTACAAAGGTACCAATCATCCTTGAGTACAGCGGTACGATCCCTTGAGTACATCATTACGACCCATGAGTACAATGGTACGATCCCTTGAGTATATTAGTACGACCCTTGAGTACAGTGGTACGATCCCTTGAGTACATTAGTACGACCCATGAGTACAATGGTACGATCCCTTGAGTACCATTGTACCATCTTGCTCAATAACCGTACCATCTTGCTCAATAATCGCACCATCTTGCTCAATAATCGTACCATCTTGCTCAATAATCGCACCATCTTGCTCAATAATCGTACCATCTTGCTCAATAATCGTACCATCTTGCTCAATAATCGCACCATCTTGCTCAATAATCGTACCATCTTGCTCAATAATCGTACCATCTTGCTCAATAATCGTACCATCTTGCTCAATAATCGTACCATCTTGCTCAATAATCGTACCATCTTGCTCAATAATCGTACCATCTTGCTCAATAATCGTACCATCTTGCTCAATAATCGTACCATCTTGCTCAATAATCGTACCATCTTGCTCAATAATCGTACCATCTTGCTCAATAATCGTACCATCTTGCTCAATAATCGCACCATCTTGCTCAATAATCGTACCATCTTGCTCAATAATCGTACCATCTTGCTCAATAATCGTACCATCTTGCTCAATAATCGTACCATCTTGCTCAATAATCGTACCATCTTGCTCAATAATCGTACCATCTTGCTCAATAATCGCACCATCTTGCTCAATAATCGTACCATCTTGCTCAAATGATCTTACCATCTTGCTCAATAATCGTACCATCTTGCTCAATAATCGTACCATCTTGCTCAATAATCGTACCATCTTGCTCAATAATCGTACCATTTTGCTCAATAATCGTACCATCTTGCTCAATAATCGTACCATTTTGCTCAATAATCGTACCATCTTGCTCAATAATCGTACCATCTTGCTCAATAATCGTACCATCTTGCTGAAAAGATTAAGAACTTCATTGCAACTACTTGTTTATTGCTTGTTCAGTGACGTAGAGAAGGCGAAGGGTAGCAGCACAGACAGTTGCTACACACACACACACACACACACACACACACACACACACTGATGCCATGGAGAGCAAACTGCCTTTGTAAGATATTGGCAAACTACGGTCGCCAAATTCAGTGACTGGATGCAATTCTGGTCGTGGCTCCTCCCGCTGTGTATGTGACATACGACAGATCCTTTGTTGCTTGGTTTGCTAACGACAAGAGCGATCTTTTGCTGTGAGTTAGGCAGATCTTTTGTTTTGCAAAATTTACCTTAAGGGATCTTTTGTTACAATGCTTGCTAAGGCATGAGATCTTTTGTTCCAGTGCTTGCTAAGGCATAAGATCTTGTGTCACATGGTTTGATTAAGACGCTTCTTTTGTTTCATGGTTTATTTAAGACAACAGCAGCAACGGATGAGATGTGTTTTGCCTCTTGAACTGTTCTCCTACAGAGGGAGGGACTCTGGCGACAGGTTAGGGAAGGTGTCGAGTCCCAAGTCACACACGCACAGTATTCTACAGCTTTCATCTTGCCTTCTTTCAGTGTGCGTGTGTGTGTGTGTGTGTGTGTGTGTGTGTGTGTGTGTGTGTGTGTGTCCTACACCAACACCAACACCGTTTTCCACCATCACCAACACCGTCCTCTACCTTACACCAACACCGTACTCCACCCTCACGCCTCTGTCTCTATCATTACCACTCCGCCGCTTCTATACTCTCCACTCCTATCCATACCATTATCCCAACCATTAACCATTATCCATTAACCCTCCCATCACCACACCGATAGTGAGGTAGAACAACGCGCATCAACACTATTCACTCAAGAAAGTACCCAGTGTGAAGCATTTCCGTAGCATTTTGTAGGATTTGGTCTCGAACATTGCTTAATATTGCGCTCCCAAGATTGTATCATCATATCCTTTAAATGGATATAAAAGTATAGAGGCCATATCATTAGTAGTAGTAGTAGTAGTAGTAGTAGTGGTAGTAGTAGAAGTAGTAGTAGCGGTAGTAGTAGTACTACTACTACTTCTGCTACTACTACTACTACTACTACTACTACTAGCATTATCATTTTCTTATCATTATCATTATTATCATTATCATGAATTGAATATCATTATTACTATCATTACGTTTTCTGTTTGCTATGCTGTTCGTATCACATCAATCTCCAAGTCTCTGATATCTTCAACACTGTCACAAACAGCTGTTTGTATTCTGAAGTACACACGTCAATCTATGTTTCCCAGAGCCCCCGTATCTACGTGGGAGATTCACCATGAACTGAAGGCCAAAACCCCTTCTCAATAGTACCGCATTTGCTTAAACCGTAGATAAATATGCCGTTTTCTTTAAGCCTCTAACACACTTAAGAAGAAGAGATGAGTGAATGGGTATCAGTTGATACCATAAGTCCATGGTCGATGCTCACCGTGGCAGACACAAGGGGATCCACAACTACTATTTTCGAAGCAGTTCGGGGTTACATCTAGGGCTTCGAACTCAGTTCCCGGCACAGTCCAGTCACCACGCCTGTTGCAGATTCAATAATGTGAGTCTTCCATGAGTCTGATCATTTATATAGATATACACTAGCCTATCCTACTTCTGATTTATATAGATGTACACTAGCCTCTCCTACTTTTGATGATTTATATAGATATACACTAGCCTATCCTACTTTTGATGATTTATGTAGATGCACACTAGCCTATCCTACTTTTGATGATTTATATAGATGTACACTAGCCTATCCTACTTCTGATCATTTATATAGATGTACACTAGCCTATCCTACTTTTGATGATTTATATAGATGTACATTAGCCTATCCTACTTTTGATGATTTATATAGATGTACATTAGCCTATCCTACTTCTCATGATTTATATAGATGTACACTAGCCTCTCCTACTTTTGATGATTTATATAGATGTACACTAGCCTATCCTACTTTTGATGATTTATATAGATGTACACTAGCCTATCCTACTTTTGATGATTTATATAGATGTACACTATCCCCTCCTACTTGTACAATTTGATGCGTATGATTACAGAATAAACTCCTAAGATTAAACCAATGAAATAACGTTTGTATAACTGGCGCACCGGATAGTTTAGCACACAGTTTTAGACCATTACCGGGACAGACAGTTTGATATTCTGCTCTTCCACTGGATAAATATTTGAGAATATTCCCCAATGACGTGTGTGATGTTAGCCAGCTGTTGCCAGTGCATCAAAATTAACCTTCATATCAACTCAGCGGGACGTAGATGAACCATTGACGCTCATATTGCAGCCTCGGTTGATATGCCAGTACACACACACACACACACACACACACACACACACACATTATGTCCATCCACCTGTCTATCAATCTGTTTGTCATTGTATCTATCAATATGCTTGTCTAATTATCTCTCTCGTGCACCTGTCTATCTCTCTTCTATTTGTCAATGTATCTCTCAGTTTGTTTGTCTGATTCTCTCTCTCGTCACATCAAGAGAGAGAGAGAGAGAGAGAGAGAGACAGAGAGAGAGAGAGAGAGAGAGAGAGAGAGAGAGAGAGAGAGAGAGAGAGAGAGAGAGAGAGAGAGATCCCGCCCCCATTTTCTCTTACAAATAACGATCCCGTACCATTTTCTTTCACAGGATCGATCCCGTACCATTTTCTTTCACAGGATCGATCCCGTACCATTTTCTTTCACAGGATCGATCCCGTACCATTTTCTTTCACAGGATCGATCCCGTACCATTTTCTTTCACAGGATCGATCCCGTACCATTTTCTTTCACAGGATCGATCCCGTACCATTTTCTTTCACAGGATCGATCCCGTACCATTTTCTTTCACAGGATCGATCCCGTACCATTTTCTTCATCATAGAAATACCTACCATTCAGCTCTTCCACGCCTAGCTTAGGCGGTTAGGCCTCGTTCGTAATCAACTGGCGTGCCAGAAGGTGATTGCGAAACGGAAACCGAATTAGAATGAAAAGTAGAAAAATATTATGACATCGACGATTTTATGATTTTTTTTTTCGTTCAAGAAATGCTAAGGGAGGGAGTTTGATCGCTCCCACGAAAGACGTTGTGGCTTTCTCTTTCATTCGTGTGTAGAAGACTCGTTGTCCAGGTGGAGTTAGATGTGCAGGGTGACGAGTTCCTACCCACATTAGAATTTTCTTTGACTCTCTCTCTCTCTCTCTCTCTCTCTCTCTCTCTCTCTCTCTCTCTCTCTCTCTCTCTCTCTCTCTCTCTCTCTCTCTCTCTCTCCTTTCTTTCTCTCCTTTTTGTCTCCTCTCTTTCTTTCTATCCTCTCTCTCTCTCTCTCTCTCTCTCTCTCTCTCTCTCTCTCTCTCTCTCTCTCTCTCTCTCTCTCTCTCTCTCCCTCCTCTTTCTTTCTCTCCTTTTTGTCGCTCCTCTCTTTCTTTCTCTCCTCTCTCTCTCTCTCTCTCTCTCTCTCTCTCTCTCTCTCTCTCTCTCTCTCAAACCATAATCATTACGAGGCTATTCCACGTAAAATATTCCTCTCATTATTACCTTGTACATTATACTCTGGCAGCTCGAAATGGTTTATTGTTAGCTTTGGAAATTATAATCACTAAATATGGCTTGTGGAAAACTGCTTACGTTATTGCCAAAAGATAAAAGACATTTTGAAGATTGTTAGTATCAATGGCTAATGGGTTCAGGTGGAGTGAGTTGACGCAACGGTGTGGACTATCACTGTCCAGTGCAATATTGAGTATAGAGATATCTGATAGACGCCAACACACATGGCCATTTTGAATCGCGTTTCCGCTCATGTTTACGATAAAATGGCTTCTGACGTGTGTGTGTGTGTGTGTGTGTGTGTGTGTGTGTGTGTGTCAAAAGGTCATTAAGTCGTCTTTGCGTTTAGATTGCCGTAAGCGCTGGTCTATAACTTCAGGATTACAATATCCAGAAGTGAATCATTCCGTTCTGTCTATGTCACTGCTATCCCAGGCAATATGATGCCCGTTTTCTTCCAGGCCAACTCTCGCAACGGAGTCAAAGAAAATGAACTTCTGCCTCGTTGGGCGGGCAGACTATCTAAATTGTACTATATTATTATTCAAGACTTTTACAACCATGAAATATTACTTTTCCAGTATAATTTCGTTACAGATATAAAAGATATATATTTCTAGAGCATCGTTGTTACTTATATATAGGAAACTATACTTTTAAAGCATTTTTTTCTCCAGATATAGTACATTACTTCATTCTAGATAATTCAGTTTCTCACATTTTTTTTAAAGAAATTAGTATAGAATTGGTTGCTTCGATAAAGCCATTTCTCTTTTCAAAAGAACAATAAATATTTGATTTTTTAAGAAGACTTATAGTATGTATGTGTGAATTATATCATTACATGTTTCATCAGTGTGTGAATATCTTTGTTTAAAGTCTTCGGTTACCTAAAGCCTCCTTGGGTGTGTCAGTGAGGCCCAAAGTTAGTTAGCCTTCACAAAGAACAAAGTCTTTGACATCAGTCAAGTGACAAGTTACATACGAACAGGATGTGATATTATGTCATTTACATTTCAACATTTAATCCTATACTTATACAAGAAATCTAATTCAACCTCTTCATTACAGCGTACGCCAGGGGAGAAGGGTATGACCTTCGTTCGTCCTTTGACCTAACCCTCAAGGATCATGTTTTACGTGTATGTTTACGGAGATGACCTAAAAAAAATTGCGAGGGCTTAAGAACTGTCAAAGACTAGGATAGAAAAATGATGCTCTACGTTAAGGAAAACAAAAGTTCCCTAAGGGACAGTTAAATGTGAAATATATTCAGTTTTAAACGCTCTTAGAGTCTGAAGAAGGATAGCTTTTTTTCTTGTAATCCCAAATCTTTCTAAGGTACTTCTAAGTCTTCAGCAATATTCATCAACGTTGTTGATATGATTTGCATCACAGAGGAATTAATTTGTCCCAGTAACTCTCAAGGTTGTGTTTTGACGTCGAGAAACAATAACATAAGAACTGAAAGGATCGAAAGAAGCGAACAATATGATTTAGGTTGCCTGGCTCAAGGCAGTGTTGTTATAAGGGGATTCGAATCCAAAAGCTGGTGCATCTATGATTGTACTGTCAAAACCATCTATCGTATTTCTCTCACTGGCATGTCCTCTTCTCTGACAGGTGTATGGGTGTATTTGTGAGTAATATGATTATCTGTATTTGTGTGAAGAGAGAGAATGATTATGGGTTTCTTGTGTTTGTCTGTAATCATTCTTTGTGTGTTACGGGGAGAGAGTTTTACTCTCGTGTTGCCTTCATCCCTTAGCCTTGTTACATATAGACCATGGCTTTACTCTTACGTGCACACACACACACACACACACACACACACACACACACACACACACACACACACACACACGAGCAAAATGTGCTCTCTCTCTTGTATATTTGCAATCATGTATGATCGTATTGGTAATAAATACAAATGAAATATACTCCATGATATAGTTGGATCTGGTTCAGACCATAAGCAGTGTACCCTTAGTAGGTTAAACCAGGTGAATCAGGAAAGGATGATATATGAATTTGTTCCACATATTTATAAAGGAAATTCTTAAAGCTTATGTGTGTGTGTGTGTGCGTGTGTGTGTGTGGGGGGGGGGGGGGGGGGGGAGGGGGGGAAGTGGCCAAGCCTGAAAGGCGGTGAAAGTCTTGCTTCAAAAGCAGTGGGAGGTGTAATATTAGCTTAGTTAGTGTTGAAATCTGTCTTTGCTGAAAAATATCTTTTTCTAACAAACGTGGAATTCAGCCCCTTGGTTTAAAGATACGAGTAGAACAAGGTTAGTTACTTTGACATATAGTAGTTTACATACTACTGTGTAATGACAGGGAGAAGGTCAGAGGCTTCGTGTGGAGAGAACACTAAAGGAATATGACAAACATTGTACTGAGGGCAGAGAGGTGAGGAGAGAGAGGGAGAGGGAGGGAGGAGGAGGAGAGATGACAGAACATGGGATCCGGGTAGAGAAAGAATGTCGAAAGGGTAAAGTTTGGACAGTGTATATTTCTGGTCCTGAATGTTGTGTTTTGAAATACCATAACATTCTCCATTTAGGAAATGGAATTACATTATCTTTCTAAAAGCAGATGCCTTGACACTGTGTCTATTCGCTGTGTAGAAATACTGGATACACTGATGAAAGACATGGCTTATCATTGTATTGGCTGAGAAGGTGCTTATCACGTGTATGATATACAGTTCGTGAAAAGGTTATTTAAATGTTTGATCGTTTATAATAATACATAAGTTTGTGTTATGCAGTAGGGGTTAATTCATCGACATTCATGAGACTCATAGAGAGAGAGCGAATAATATAAACTTTTCAGAATAAGAAGTTAAGGTTCAGAAATGAATATTCAAAGGAAGATCAGCATTCAGAGAAATGGTATTCGCTAACGTGCACACGCTGCTGTGTTGATGAGAGGCCTAAAGAATATTCTACGACCAGAGATATGTGTAGGTGTCAGACTAGGGTTTGGACAGAGAAGGAATAATATGGTTAAATTCAGTAGTACAAAAACACAGTTTCTTCCAGTATCACTTTCTAAATCTCATAACAAGATATGAATTACGAATAAGTCAGAATGAATACAAACAAGTGAAAGCTATTAAGAATGGAAGCTTATGCATCACCTGCTCTTTGGGGTTGTATGTGAGATTGGAAACGAATTGAAACAATAGACGAATGAATGTGGTGGTGTGACATGGTTTCCAGGCGAATATTACACATATGCTGAATGCAGTTCCAAGTTCTTTCTGATGTATGATAGCTAAGAGGGCATCGATACGAAAGAAGGACCTGTGTGTTAGAATAACATCTTCAGAGTGTAGTTAGTAACGAACATGTTGATATGGTGTTGCTATTGAGGAAATCATTGTAAGATATGTAGGTTTGGGACAAAGGAAATATCACGTATCAAGGAGAATTGATTCATTAGTTCACAGTGTTCATTCGTTCTTTTCCAAGATGAATAAGAACTTTATTCTCTCGAGGAAGTCATTGTTCAGACAAGTTGTCATCCAGTCTCCATATATTGCTGTAGATAGCGTTGCTTCCTATGAATCACAAGACACCATGGCTTGAGTCTCATTGTTCACACAAGTTGTCATCAGTCTCCATATTGCTGTAGATAGCGTTGCTTCCTATGAATCACAAGACACCATGGCTTGAGTCTCATTGTTCACACAAGTTGTCATCAGTCTCCATATTGCTGTAGATAGCGTTGCTTCCTATGAATCACAAAACCTCATGGCTTGAGTCTCGGACAGGGCAGATGGCTTGTTAAAGTTAACCCACAGAGTTCTTCATCACCCCAAGGGTGTTGTGTTGATCTGGGTCTGACATCAGCATTCCCTTATCCTAAGAATGTGCAGTTTTTTCTCTCGTTTCTCGAACTGCTTCGTTTAATTCACATCGTTTTTACTGCTGCGAATATGATACAACATATTCAAAGCAAGAGCTTATAATGTTTTAATTGTTTTCAAAGCTGGGGAAAAATAAAATTGGAAACATAGCTATCTGTGAAATAACGTTTCATTTTCCAATTAGGTTGTAAATGTCATCGTGGCAAACACTGCGCCTCATATTCGTGTAAGAAAATTATAACTATACGCCAGTGGAAAGCTTCATACTGTGGTGGCGTTCGTCGCCATTAGGGAACAAATGAAGATAATGACAGTTTATATGATCATGGAATATGATCTTAGACACCCTGTAGATGGTGTTGAATATCATTCGGCTCGTGGTTATAACTTGACCCTTACGGCCTCAATGACTTTGGTCGACGAATGGAGGAAAACCCTAAATGTAAGCAGCTTTGTTGATAGATCAGTTGGATTCATCTTGAAATTCATAATGCCACTTTGCCGTAAAGTCCCTGAGCTTTTAAATTCGATTATTCCATGTATTACATTAACATAATCATATGGTTAATACGTATAAGACGATCACTTTCATTCCTAAACCCTTTTTTGTACCTTGATGTGTGTGTGTGTGTGTTTATATATGTAGTGTGGTGATCGCTTTTGTCTGCCACTTGGTGCATTGTAGCAACACCACACCACACTCGAAGCCACGTAATGGGAGAACATTGGATGGTAGAGAGACTCATCTCCTGACCCCACTCAGCAGTGGTGGCTATATTCACAACCTCATCCCATTGTGGCGAGGCATTTGTCATACATGACACAATTTACTGTGGGCCTCTTTTTTTTTTTTCTTTTCACAGCTCGCGTCGACTCATTACTGCTGTAGGGGGTGAGGGAGGGAGGAAGCGCGAGGGAGGAAGGGATGAACGCCCATATCCCGTCGACCTAATGTGTAACATGTCGATTGTGAGTCGACCTCGAAGAGAACGGGGGGGGAAACGGAGGGAAGGCTTGGAGAAGGGAAAGGAAAGAGTTGCAATGGAGGAGAAATTTAGTTAGAGGGAATGGTGAGTGAGAGATGGGGGTGCTTAGGGTTGTTAGTGAAGGTGTGAGGTTTGACTAAGGAGAACGTTCAGGGACGTTAGTGATAAGTCTGAATAAGCCAAAGTGCTTCGCTTCATCTAAGAACTGAAACTTGTTTAGTTTCCCTTAACAAGATTTCGGAATTTTGTAAAACTAGTGAGTATGTCATTTACCACCCCCCTGCAGAGACGCGAGACAATGTCCCCAGCTCTTAGAGTTAAAGCACTTTCGATTTTTGTTCTAAAGTAGTTTTATAAGTCGTTCAGAATACGACCGTCTTAGCTGTCTTGCTGGTATACATTCTTACGATCCACGTCTTCCTACGGTGACGTATTGTATTCAAATCAATTTCAGTGAATTCTTATATGTCAGGTTGTAAGCCTGAGAACCACCCGTTTTGTCTCTCTAATTCGCATAACTGTTGGGAGACTTTGAAGTACTGAATCCCTTAATCAAACAAGACCTTCCATATTTTTTATCATTTGCATCGATACTTCGCGTGTCAACAACTTTACGTCGGGGTGGTAACGTGTATTCAAACTCAGACGTACGTGCCATTTATCAAGGACCTCAAACGAAAGTCTTGCGTGATGTAAGAACTATGTAGGAATTAGTCTCTATCTGTTGTGTCCCGCCGAATCAAAAGGCTCTTCTGAAACAGCGTCCTTTGGTCTGGCATGAAGATGATTAAGGTATTTCACGTGGGAATGTTGTCCACATCATTATTGTTACTGCTCCTGTGAGCTCACGGGTCCGGTAGTCTTTCAATGATTCATGAGCCAAAGTTCTGCTAGACTCAAGTTCAGAGACTGTCTGAGAATCTAAAAAAGTTTAAAGTCTTAGGAGCAAAACCGTTTCAGCAAACTTTTATGTGCAGAGTCTCTGATTTAAACTACAGGTTTAAGCTTATCTTTGGTACAAGTAGCTCTCACAGTTTAGCTACAGTCGTATCTTATACGAAGCCGAGGTATCCCGTAAGATAAACCTAGAGACGTATCATATTATCTGAAGGAAAAAGGCGTTTCGTAAGATCTTCCGACGGACGTAACTTCACGTTAGGGTAGAAGCGTCTCAAAAAGATTTCATTACTGTCGTATACAGCCTGAATTAAAAGCATCCCACAGCAACAATTAGCCTTGATCATAGTAATAGATGATCATTGATCGACGATATACCTTCTGATGATGGATATATTTCACATTTAGTAACTTATAAAAGTGAGCTCAATCTGTGTGAGCAAGATTTTGAGAGGAGAGGATATTCCTCCAAATATCTTTCTACAACTTGACGTTTTTCTTTTATCTATGAGCAGGATAGATACAGAACACGTAGAAAGTATTTCCGTGGAATGTGTGTGATGTATTCGTTCTGTAATTACTGTCGGCGTAGTTTACAGCGACTCACAGATGGTAATTTCTCACACAAGTTAATGGGAGCTTTCCCATGCCACCCAGCTTCCTGCGCTTTTAACTTCTGTTGAAAGACATATAGACAGTCAACACATAGAAACATGTATATAAGTAGGTTTCTTCATGTGTGTGTGTGTGTGTGTGTGTGGGCGCGCGAATATATATATATATATATATATATATATATATATATATATATATATATATATATATATATACATGTGAAGCGTCTGGGGTAAACCATGGAAAGTTTTGTGGGGCCTGGATGTGGGTAGGGAGCTGTGGTTTCGGTGCATTACAAATGACAGCTAGGGCCTGAGTGTGAACGAATGTGGCCTTTTGTTGTCGTTTCCTGGCGCTACCTTGCGCGCACGCGGGGGAGAGGGGGCGTCATTTCATGTATGGCGGGGTGGCGGCAGGAATGGATGAAGGCAGCATGTATGAATGTGTATATATATATATATATATATATATATATATATATATACATATCCTTTCGTGCCGGTATATTGACATGTGTATGTTGCCATTTGCATATACATCTATATACACGTGTACCGATATATACATTTACACCCATGTGGATGGATTATCAGTGTATTGTTCTCATGCAGGAGAATGCTCGCATACGCTGCTCTGCCTGTAGCGCAAATATTTTGTGCGCACTAAAAAGAAAAAAGAAAAAATAATGTTCAGGGCCTGGCAATTAACACGCATATTTTCATCTGTATGTAATATTAATTGCATATTTCAGTGGTTGATGAGTGGCTGGCGATTACCGAAGCGTGGCATGGCACGTTGTTGTCCCACTCGAGGCTCGTACGTATACACAGATGGATCAAGGTTTACCATCTGATTTAGTGATTTGGTTACAGTTGTCTATGGTGGAGGCTGTGATGTCTCAGTTTTTTATACAGCCGGTGCCACAACATACCACTTGAACAGCGGCAGAGAGACGGTAGACGAGTTTTAGCTCACGTTGCCCTGTTCCTGTATATATAAATGGGAGGTGGGGTGAGGAGAGGACGTGTGGGGGGATGTATATAGAGGAGGAAATGCGAACGAAACGAACGGGTGGAGGACGAGAGAGAGAGAGAGAGAGAGAGAGAGAGAGAGAGAGAGAGAGATGATCATTATCATCATTGACAGACTTATAGACGGAGAGAGGATCATATGTTTTCCTGTTGCATGTATTTAAATAAATGCTCATTCATGTACTGTCAGGGCAGTCCTACGCGTCATACTGAAGAAGAAAATGGTGACAATAATAACGCCTTACTTCACACCAAAACACGTCGACGAATTATCCACTCTTTGTGTTGACATTTCAAGAATAATGGGGAAGAGGATGGTAATTGGCTGGTCCCTACTTACTGTGGAGGAGTAAATCATTTTCCCGCTTCGCGCGCGGTATTTTTCTGCTAAATGAAGTGAGGTGAAGTCCACGTGGATAGAAATACTGAAATATCTTAACAATATTGTGGAATGAACATATGACCTCTGTAAATTAAATATTCCTGTTTCCATCCACAATTTTCTTGGAAATGTTATCAGAGATTAACTTCAGGGAGAACAAATATATATATATATATATATATATATATATATATATATATATATATATATTTTTTTTTTCTTTCAAACTATTCGCCATTTCCCGCATTAGCGAGGTAGCGTTAAGAACAGAGGACTGGGCCTTTGAGGGAATACCCTCACCTGGCCCAATTCTCTGTTCCTTCTTTTGGAAAAAAAAAAAAAAAAAAAAAAAAAAAAAAAAAAAAAAAAAACGAGAGGGGAGGATTTCCAGCCCCCCGCTCCCTCCCCTTTTAGTCGCCTTCTACGACACGCAGGGAATACGTGGGAAGTATTCTTAATCCCCTATCCCCAGGGATATATATATATATATTTTGTTTTATTATACTTTGTCGCTGTCTCCCGCATTAGCGAGGTAGCGCAAGGAAACAGACGAAAGAATGACCCAACCCACCCACATGCATATGTATATACATAAACGCCCAGACACGCACATATACATACCTGTACATTTCAACGCATATGTATATATATATATATATATATATATATATATATATATATATATATATATATATATATATATATATATATATATATATGAATACTTTATACAGCTTGACCAGTGCATGTGTACAATCAGAGTATCCAAGTCAAGAGATATTATTTTAACCCCTTTGTGTATTTCAATTCTTACTAACTAATCAACAGAGAAGTGGTACTGACTTGTGTCAAATTTTGACTCTACAGATAAATCGGTAGAAAGATTATATTTCCCACCTGAATGTATTCTTTTTTCGAAAGACTGAGAACTAACGTGAAGCAATATATTACGTTATATCTAGAACCAAACAGACACAAGATATAGCCTGCTCTTAAACCAAAAACCAGATCTCAGTGAAGACATGGATTCCAGGCAGGTTTAATTTTTCTTCTTATTTTTGCTGTCGATTGATAGGTGGCAAATCGAAATCTGGCTTGTACACTGAGGTCGGATTAGTTTAAATATATGATAGTCTGATGAAAGATTAAACCCTTAATCAATTCCCATCTTACATGTATACAAATTTTTGCCTGGTAACTGATGAGATATGAGCAACTGGGAATAAGAGGGAAAGAAAGAGTGTGTAGGGGGTAAATGAGAGTGCTTGAAAATAAGTGAGAGTGGGTAAGGGAAAGTGAGAGTGTGCAGGGTAGGGTGAGAATCTGTTGGGAGGGTGGGTAGAGGTGACAATATGTGGGTGAGAGTGTGTCGTGAAGGTGAGCGTTTTTAGGCAAGGGGCGAGTGTGTAGGGAAGGTGACTGTGTGTGAGGAAAGTGACAGTGTGTCGGGAAGATGACTGTGTGTGAGGAAAGTGACAGTGTGTAGGGAAGGTGACTGTGTGTGAGGAAAGTGACAGTGTGTAGGGAAGGTGATTGTGTATGAGGAAGGTGACAGTGTATAGGGAAGGTGACTGTATGAGGAAAAGGACAGTGTGTAGGGAAGATGACTGAGTGTGAGGAAAGTGACAGTGTGTAGGGAAGGTGACTGTGTGAGGAAGGTGACAGTGTGTTGGGAAGGTGATTATTTATGAGGAAGGTGACAGTGTGTAGGAAGGTGATTGCGTATGAGGAAGGTGACAGTGTGTAGGGAAGGTGATTGTGTGGACGGAAAATCATGAGATAAAGGAAAAGGAATTTGAGGGGAAGAATTGAGTCAAAAGGATGAAGGGGACATGAGAAGATACATTGACCGTAGGGAAATGAAAGAATGGAGAGGGGATGAGAAATGAGAGAAAGCGGGAGACGAGAGGGGTGGGGGGGAATGGGAAATAAGTGGGAATGGGACATGAGGAGGTGGGAAGGTGTTGGGAAATGAGAGAGAGAGAGAGAGAGAGAGAGAGAGAGAGAGAGAGAGAGAGAGAGAGAGAGAGAGAGAGAGAGAGAGGAAGCAAGTGCATAGAAAGGAGAGGAAAACATACGAAGGAAGTGAATGTTGATGAAGACGAGAGTTAAAGCGAGGGAAGAGAGACAGGATAGCAGAAGAATGGACAGCAGGTAAAAGAAAAAAAAAAAGGAAATGATAACAACTGAAAAAAGTTGTGAAAATAAAGAGAAAACTTGAGAGTAAAGTAGATGCAGATGAATGAATATGCAGGAGTGGAAAACGACAAAAATGGAATTAAAGGGGAGGAGTAAAGAGAATGGAGTGTGGTGCAAATGAAGGGAATACACAGATAAAAGATATGGAAATCAGGGAATATTAAAGGCTAACGAAGAGAGAGAGGGTTAGGATGAGGACTGAGCTGCGCGATAATATACAGAACAAAGCAGGTGACATGTTGGGTTTGGTGAGGGTGATGAAGGAACGCCATCACAAGCAGAAGACCAGCGCAGGTGAGGGAAGGAAAGACGAAGGGAGATGAGAGAGAGAGAGAGAGAGAGAGAGAGAGAGAGAGAGAGAGAGAGAGAGAGAGAGAGAGAGAGAGAGAGAGAGAGAGAGATGGATTAAATCGTAGAAGGGGACGATAAGAGAGAGAGAGAGAGAGAGAGAGAGAGAGAGAGAGAGAGAGAGAGAGAGAGAGAGAGAGAGAGAGAGAGAGAGAGACTACCCTACAAAGACTCTCCAAAAGCGCTATATGCTAACACTAGACAACCACAGGACATCTTTTGTAGGGATTCTTGCTGGCTTGGAAGCTGCACACTCCAAGGCAGAGATACGATACGTCGGACACCTTTGGAGTGAGAAGGATCTCACACTTGATTGCAAGGGGAATTCAGTAACACACACACACACACACACACACACACACACTTACGCACTCATGTGTGTGTGTGTGTGTGTGTGTGTGTGTGTGTGTGTGTGTATTTTCAAGCAGGCTTGCAACCACCACAAAACCGAGAGAATTATCATTTTCCTTCGTGAGTCATGGTGGTCATGTAAATCATGGCGGTCTATTCCCCCCTCCCCAACCTGCCTGCTCAACACCTGCTGGAAGACCCTGATTTATGCAGCGGCTAAAATCTGTTATACGAACCGTAAATTCAGGCAGGATGGCAAGTTAAGGTACAGACGATGTAATATGAAACGTCTTGAAAATCTATCTTTTCTTTTTTGGTTTAAAGTGAAAAATTTTATATGTATATATATATATATATATATATATATATATATATATATATATATATATATATATATATATATATATATATATATATCTTTTCATACTATTCGCCATTTCCCGCATTAGAGGGGTAGCGTTAAGAACAGAGGACTGGGCTATTGAGGGAATATCCTCACCTGGCCCCCTTCTCTGTTCCTTCTTTTGGAAAATTAAAAAAAATTGAGAGGGGAGGATTTCCAGCCCCCCCGCTCCCTCCCCTTTTAGTCGCCTTCTACGACACGCAGGGAATACGTGAGAAGTATTCTTTCTCCATTATATATATATCCAGTTGTGGAGTTTATTCGTAATGTATAATACTTTAAACTTAATTGAGAGAAACGTAGAAATGCTGACTAAAAAGCTGGAGGTATCGCTTGTGGAAACCAGAAATGTTATACAGTTGATGCCAATGTTATTCATTGGTTGTTTTGAGGATGTTTAACGTGAAATTGAAAATACTGCATATAATTTTTGTTGAAATTTAGGAATAACTATCGGTTCTGTTTCGCTTTTTAACAGTGCTTTTATACAGGAGTGACTATACCGTCCTATGAATTAGTTTATCATAGATAATGATGTTGAGTGTTTATAAAATTGTTTATGAAAGGGGGTGTAAAGAGGAGGCCTCTTTTTTTTCAAGATCTGACACTGACATTAATCCCTTCCTTTGCCTCACTATGGACATACAAAGAGGGGAAACAAATTTTAGGCTTTGCGATCAAATTCATAACGCATTGGCTTATTATATGATTTACATGATATATCATTGACTTACTTTCCTTTTTTTGTATATCAGCGAAGAATTAGATATGTCCAGATATACTATTAATGTATACATCCATTAAATGATAGAAACTGATAACTAATTTCTTACGTTTGGTTAGGTGTAGTAAGACAGGATGTCACATTGTCTTTTCTCAAATCCCAGTTGATTGCATGAGCTTTGATTCATCTGTGATTCTCGAGGCATCACAAGATGGATATGGAATTCTCCTTTATCACCTTTAGACCTTGGTAAAGGGCTAGGCTATCATACCCAAAGGTCACGCTATCGTGATATCGAAGGGTCAGTGCCGCTGTTATATTTAAAAAGGTCATACTGTTGTGCTCAAGGGTCGCACCGTCGTGTTCAAGGTCGCACCGTCGTGTTCAAGGTCGCACCGTCGTGTTCAAGGTCGCACCGACGTGTTCAAGGTCGCACCGTCGTGCTCAAGGGTCGCGCCGTCGTGCTCAAGGTCGCACCGTCGTGTTCAAGGGTCGCCCCGTCGTGTTCAAGGTCGCACCGTCGTGTTCAAGGGTCGCACCGTCGTGCTCAAGGGTCGCGCCGTCGTGCTCAAGGGTCGCACCGTCGTGTTCAAGGGTCGCCCCGTCGTGTTCAAGGTCGCACCGTCGTGCTCAAGGTCGCACCGTCGTGCTCAAGGTCGCACCGTCGTGCTCAAGGGTCGCACCGTCGTGCTCAAGGTCGCACCGTCGTGCTCAAGGGTCGCACCGACGTGTTCAAGGTCGCACCGTCGTGCTCAAGGTCGCACCGTCGTGCTCAAGGGTCGCACCGTCGTGCTCAAGGGTCGCACCGTCGTGCTCAAGGTCGCACCGTCGTGCTCAAGGTCGCACCGTCGTGCTCAAGGGTCGCACCGTCGTGCTCAAGGGTCGCACCGTCGTGTTCAAGGGTTCGCACCGTCGTGCTCAAGGTCGCACCGTCGTGTTCAAGGTCGCACCGACGTGTTCAAGGTCGCACCGTCGTGCTCAAGGTCGCACCGTCGTGTTCAAGGGTTCGCACCGTCGTGCTCAAGGTCGCACCGTCGTGTTCAAGGTCGCACCGTCGTGTTCAAGGTCGCACCGTCGTGTTCAAGGGTCGCACCGACGTGTTCAAGGTCGCACCGTCGTGTTCAAGGGTTCGCACCGTCGTGCTCAAGGGTCGCACCGACGTGTTCAAGGTCGCACCGTCGTGCTCAAGGTCGCACCGTCGTGTTCAAGGGTCGCACCGACGTGTTCAAGGTCGCACCGTCGTGTTCAAGGTCGCACCGTCGTGCTCAAGGTCGCACCGTCGTGTTCAAGGGTCGCACCGTCGTGTTCAAGGTCGCACCGTCGTGTTCAAGGTCGCACCGTCGTGTTCAAGGGTCGCCCCGTCGTGTTCAAGGTCGCACCGACGTGTTCAAGGGTCGCACCGACGTGTTCAAGGTCGCACCGTCGTGTTCAAGGTCGCACCGTCGTGTTCAAGGTCGCACCGTCGTGTTCAAGGGTCGCACCGACGTGTTCAAGGTCGCACCGACGTGTTCAAGGTCGCACCGACGTGTTCAAGGTCGCACCGTCGTGTTCAAGGTCGCACCGTCGTGTTCAAGGTCGCACCGTCGTGTTCAAGGTCGCACCGTCGTGTTCAAGGGTCGCACCGTCGTGTTCAAGGGTCGCACCGACGTGTTCAAGGTCGCACCGTCGTGTTCAAGGGTCGCACCGACGTGTTCAAGGTCGCACCGACGTGTTCAAGGGTCGCACCGTCGTGTTCAAGGGTCGCACCGACGTGTTCAAGGTCGCACCGACGTGTTCAAGGTCGCACCGACGTGTTCAAGGTCGCACCGACGTGTTCAAGGTCGCACCGACGTGTTCAAGGTCGCACCGACGTGTTCAAGGTCGCACCGACGTGTTCAAGGTCGCACCGACGTGTTCAAGGTCGCACCGACGTGTTCAAGGTCGCACCGACGTGTTCAAGGGTCGCACCGACGTGTTCAAGGTCGCACCGTCGTGCTCAAGGTCGCACCGTCGTGCTCAAGGGTCGCGCCGTCGTGCTCAAGGGTCGCGCCGTCGTGCTCAAGGTCGCACCGTCGTGTTCAAGGTCGCACCGACGTGTTCAAGGTCGCACCGACGTGTTCAAGGGTCGCACCGACGTGTTCAAGGTCGCACCGTCGTGTTCAAGGTCGCACCGACGTGTTCAAGGGTCGCACCGTCGTGCTCAAGGGTCGCGCCGTCGTGCTCAAGGTCGCACCGTCGTGTTCAAGGGTCGCACCGACGTGTTCAAGGTCGCACCGTCGTGTTCAAGGTCGCACCGTCGTGTTCAAGGGTCGCCCCGTCGTGTTCAAGGGTCGCACCGTCGTGTTCAAGGGTCGCACCGTCGTGCTCAAGGTCGCACCGTCGTGTTCAAGGGTCGCCCCGTCGTGTTCAAGGGTTCGCACCGTCGTGCTCAAGGGTCGCACCGACGTGTTCAAGGTCGCACCGTCGTGTTCAAGGGTCGCACCGTCGTGTTCAAGGGTCGCACCGTCGTGTTCAAGGTCGCACCGTCGTGTTCAAGGTCGCACCGACGTGTTCAAGGTCGCACCGTCGTGTTCAAGGTCGCACCGTCGTGCTCAAGGTCGCACCGTCGTGCTCAAGGGTCGCACCGACGTGTTCAAGGGTCGCCCCATCGTGTTCAAGGGTCGCACCGTCGTGTTCAAGGGTCGCACCGTCGTGTTCAAGGGTCGCCCCGTCGTGTTCAAGGGTCGCACCGTCGTGCTCAAGGGTCGCACCGTCGTGCTCAAGGTCGCACCGTCGTGCTCAAGGGTCGCACCGTCGTGTTCAAGGGTCGCACCGTCGTGCTCAAGGTCGCACCGTCGTGTTCAAGGTCGCACCGTCGTGTTCAAGGGTTCGCACCGTCGTGTTCAAGGGTCGCACCGACGTCTTTAAGGGTCACATCGTCGTGTTCAAGGGTCGCACCGACGTGTTCAAGGGTCGCACCGTCGTGTTCAAGGGTCGCACCGTCGTGTTCAAGGGTCGCACCGACGTGTTCAAGGGTCGCACCGTCGTGTTCAAGGGTCGTACCGACGTGTTCAAGGGTCGCACCGTCGTGTTCAAGGGTCGCACCGACGTCTTTAAGGGTCACATCGTCGTGTTCAAGGGTCGCCCCGTCGTGTTCAAGGGTCGCATCGTCGTGTTCAAGGGTCGCCCCGTCGTGCTCAAGGGTCGCACCGTCGTGTTCAAGGGTCGCACCGTCGTGCTCAAGGGTCGCACCGTCGTGCTCAAGGGTCGCACCGTCGTGCTCAAGGGTCGCGCCGTCGTGTTCAAGGGTCGCACCGTCGTGCTCAAGGGTCGCACCGTCGTGCTCAAGGGTCGCGCCGTCGTGCTCAAGGGTCGCACCGACGTGTTCAAGGGTCGCACCGTCGTGCTTAATAACAAGGCGCATCCCTCCTTGCTCACGGGCCCTACCGTCGCGCTCAAAGGCCTCACTTCCGTGCTCAAGGGTAGGATCGTCGTCCTCAAAACCCCTCACTCGACAAGGCACGAGATGAAAAGGCGATTCTCAGAACTTTACAAATGTACTAATGATGAGTTAGTCGCGTTTCCTGACCTGAGCAGTCGAGTTCATGAAGCCAGAGAGGTGCTGTCATAAGGATTAGCGAGCTGTGAGGGGTAACGGACACCAATTAATATCCCGTAATTTGTCTCACTTCAGGTCCTGGTCCTCTCCTCCCCCAACACCCACCTCTCGCGTGCAATGGCAGCGCCCTGGGCATCATGGTGTTAAACGTGAATGATAGGCCACCAGCAGGGATAGATAGCGTATCGTGTTATCCATAAGCCACGATGAATATCATGCGCTCGGGGTGTGTGTGATGGCCCGTGTTAAGTGTAGGATGAGGGAGGAAGGAAGCTCCTATGTTGATCAGCGAACGCGACATGAGATAGACATTTTCGTGCCATTGTTGATCAGATGGTGGTCGATTAGTCATTATCGGTTGCAGTAGTTGCAGGCACTACTAATCATATCGCATTAGATGTGGTGATTAATCCGGTGTTGAGCATTTTAATCAGGGGGGGGCGGTAAACAGCACAGCAAACATGAGGTAGAAATTTTATGCAATGTTGATCAGACGTTCCGTTGATCAATCATAATTAGCTGCTGGTGCTGGTGCTGCCAATTATTACGCACGAAGGCTGGTAATTAATCAGTACTGACGTCAATACCACCACTACCTTAATTACCGTCGGGACTAATTAATAAGCCATGCTTGTAAGATTGTTATTATTACACTGGTATGTTAAAGGTTCGCCAGGCCTTACTCACGCTACCACAGACCCTTGAGCTTTAAGACAGCTCATCCAACTTCAACAACCCTTAATTGTTATCAGAGATATAAATAGATTAGTGATAGCAACCCATCCACTTCAGTAACCCATAATTGTTATCATAGATATAAATAACCTAGTGAAAGAACCCATCCACTTCAACAACCCTTAATTGTTATCATAGATATTGATAGCTTAGTGACAGACAACCCATCCACTTCAACAACCCTTAATTGTTATCATAGATGTCAATAGCCTAGTATTAGTGTTGTAAGATAACTGATCAAGTTGTCCATAAGGGTCACAAATATGATCAATAATGATATAGACGGATATAACTTCCCCTGAACTGTTATATGAATACTATAACCATTATTGCCCAGTTATCATGTGTTATAAAACCATTATTGCCCAGTTATCATGTGTTATATAACCATTATTGCCCAGTTATCATGTGTTATATAACCATTATTGCCCAGTTATCATGTGTTATATAACCATTATTGCCCAGTTATCATGTGTTATATAACCATTATTGCCCAGTTATCATGTGTTATATAACCATTATTGCCCAGTTATCATGTGTTATATAACCATTATTGCCCAGCTATCATGTGTTATATAACCATTATTGCCCAGTTATCATCTGTTATATAACCATTATTGCCCAGTTATCATGTGTTATATAACCATTATTGCCCAGCTATCATGTGTTATATAACCATTATTGCCCAGTTATCATCTGTTATATAACCATTATTGCCCAGTTATCATGTGTTATATAACCATTATTGCCCAGTTATCATGTGTTATATAACCATTATTGCCCAGCTATCATGTGTTATATAACCATTATTGCCCAGTTATCATGTGTTATATAACCATTATTGCCCAGTTATCATGTGTTATATAACCATTATTGCCCAGCTATCATGTGTTATATAACCATTATTGCCCAGTTATCATGTGTTATATAACCATTATTGCCCAGTTATCATGTGTTATATAACCATTATTGCCCAGTTATCATGTGTTATATAACCATTATTGCCCAGTTATCATGTGTTATATAACCATTATTGCCCAGTTATCATGTGTTATATAACCATTATTGCCCAGCTATCATGTGTTATATAACCATTATTGCCCAGTTATCATCTGTTATATAACCATTATTGCCCAGTTATCATGTGTTATATAACCATTATTGCCCAGTTATCATGTGTTATATAACCATTATTGCCCAGTTATCATGTGTTATATAACCATTATTGCCCAGTTATCATGTGTTATATAACCATTATTGCCCAGTTATCATGTGTTATATAACCATTATTGCCCAGTTATCATCTGTTATGTAACCATTATTGCCCAGTTATCAATGGTTTTTGTGAGAGTGGCTCACAGTAATGCTTCACATGGCCATTCCAATCGCTTGCACCGTGGTCGTTCATCACACTTCACTAAAGTTCCATATCCTGCTTCCAGTTATCTGCTGGTGTACGTTATATCTTCACACCGAGCAGTTATGATTCACGGTGACATTCACTATGAATAATAGCATTCTCGAGCTTACCATTGCATGATATTTATTATCACACTGACCATTTCCGTTCAAGGGCATGTCCTTCCAGATGACCTCAACCGATCTGACCTGGCCATGTCCTTCTTCTTCTGGAGCTTTTTTAGACACGTCCTGTTGAACAACAGGATTCTCTCGTGTAGATGAATGATGATATATATTCCATATACTGTAGCGTCAATACTCACCTGCAGAGGGAGCCTGTCTCTCGTGGGGACTAGGTGGGATAACAAGCCCAACCACCTACCTAGGTCCAGTGCTTAGGTCCCTCACCACCAGTGGGCCGCCCTAGAGCATAGGGCCCACGCCTCATTGCTTAGGTCCCTCACCACCGGTGATGGGGTTGGGGTCCGCCCTAGAGCATAGGGTCCGCACCTCCTTGCTTAGGTCCCTCACTACAGGCGAGGGGTCAAGGGTCCGCCCTAGAGCATAGGGCCGTCACCTCCTTGCTTAGGTCCCTCACCACAGGCGGGGGCGCCGCCCTAGAGCATAGGGCCCGCACCTCCTGAGTTGCAGGGAGGTATAATCTCAAACAACAAAGCTCAGTTGTGTGCGCTAAGTCCGGATCCTGTAGCAGAGTACGTTATTATTCTAATCATCAAATGCAAATGTGTGTATATACTTAGTTGTGTACTCTACAACTCTCGCCTCCGGGAGCAGAAAGTTCACCGATGAAGTTAATCAAGGTAATTAGACATTACAGGGAGGTAGCAATGTGATGCTGGTATGTGGGTGTTGGAAAATATTGTAATATTAGACTAACGCCGTTATGTGATGTTGGGGGTCACTGTTGGCGGAGTGTCAGTAAGAATGCGACCCCCGCTGAGTACGATGGTAGGGCCCTAGTGTGTGTCATGGTCTGGCCCTTGACCTGACCCGTTGAAAGGTCAGGTCAAAGACTGGGTAGGGGGGCGGCCATCAACACCAAGGATACGACTGTCGCGCGTACAAAGATGCCAACCGTCAAGGCCAAGGAGTAAAGAAGAAGGAAGACTTTAAAACGAAATAGCTTTTGACGCCACCAGAATATTCATCTTTATCCTTCCGATCATCCATTCCCTCCTGTATAGCTCTTGTCTCTTACATAATGCTGGACACTTGAGGGGAAAACCATCTCTCGTATTTCAAGACAACATCTCTCTCCATGAAGAGAATACCAGAAAGGATCTCGCTGAAGAGCACCTTCTGTGAACTTAATCTATTGGCTCATTGTAGAACGCAGATGTTTACCCCCGAGTAACCTCACGGTGTTTAGAAGCTTTATGGTAGATGACAGGTGTTCCGTCCACGCTTTTGACAGTCCAGGCCTGGAATAATACTGACAGTCATGCGGTATACTATCCAATAGACTATCCAGCATACTATCGTATGATGACAACGATTTGCAAAAAAGATGTAACCAGGGAAATCAAACTTTTATTCATCCCGTTACATTACGACGTCTCGCTTCATATTTTCCAGTTATTCGTTTCCATTAGTTTAACTCGCAAAGAGTAATGTCGCTTTACGTTTTAATGACCGTGGTTATTAGTCTGTTGCCTTCCTCATTCCTGGAGACAACGTCTCGTCTGAAAAACGTCTTGAGGGCGCTAATTGGCCCTTAGATATTCATCCATTATGTCCGAAGAGAAAAAGAATTAGTTTTATTTTTTCTTTCTCTTTTGTCGTCTTATTATATACCTCATATATTGATCAGTTTATTCAGTTATATGCTTGATTGTCTGCCTTACTACCTCTATTATTATTATAAGCACAATGACCGTACTGAAGGGAGTTAGGGAGGCGGTACACGAGGAGGGAGTAGGATGGGAGATAAGCAGAACCTCTGGCCTAGAGCGGTAATATTATAATTCAGGATGAGGAGGGGTATGTGTGTGTGTGTGTGTGTGGGTGTGTGTGTGTGGGGGTGTGGGTTGTGGGCAGGCAGGCCGGGGGTGTACCTACGGTCATGGAAGGGGATAAGCCGGCAGTGGCAATTTTCTTAGTAACTTCGAGGTGCTGGCTGGCACGCACAGGCCGAGGTTAAACCTGTTGCTGCTGCTGCTGCTGCCTCCGCGCCCCTCCCCCCCCAACACATAGCACGAAACTGGATTAGCAATGCCGCCCCCCCTCCCCACCGCCGGCCCCCCCAGCCCCCTGTGTTTCCCCTGATACAACCTGCTTACCGTGATGGTGGCTGGCTGGCTGGCTCTCTCTCTCTCTCTCTCTCTCTCTCTCTCTCTCTCTCTCTCTCTCTCTCTCTCTCTCTCTCTCTCTCTGACACTTGCTTCCTTTATTTTTTTTTCCAGTTTGTCTTAGTACAGTTGTTGTCTTTGTTTTTGTATTTTTTGTTTGTTTCTTTGCATGTTGGTTTGGTCTCTGTTTGAATACAGAGCTTTTCCGTGATGTTCATTTTGCGGTATGTGTGTGTGTGTGTGTGTGTGTGTGTGTGTGTGAGTGGTTTGAATAAATTACAACCCCTCTGGTCTTACCCTAATGTAGGTGTCTCGTTATTGAACAAAACCGTGTCTTGGACACACGTATGATTTGAATCTTAAAAATAACACATGACACTATATGAACGTATTCATTCACCTCGTAACCTCCCCCCAACCCCTGAAAAAAGAAAACGGTGACTCGCCCAGCGAAAGAAAGTTTTCCTCCCTCAGTCCTTAGAACCATCTACGCCAGGGTTGTTTGCGGAAGGTCTGAGCCAAGAACTTTATGAACCCTTTCAGGGGGGAAAAAAAAAGGGTCACACAAGATCGTTCAGAAGGAAACACTACGACCAGTGGTTCAGTATGTCATACACGATGTTTTCTCCCTCGCGGAGTTTGTCCCAGTGAAAGGGAAAATGAATGATAAGTGTGAGAAATGTATGATGGAAGATATGCAAGGCTTTCGTGAGTGCGCTGGTGATTTAACTCGAAGGTCTGATGAGCGCGTAGTTCCTGTCACACCTTCGTGATATATTCAGCCTTCGATATATCTTGAAATATAATATATATATATATATATATATATATATATATATATATATATATATATATATATATATATATATATATATATATATATATATATATATATATATATATATATATATATATATATATATATATATATATATATATATGAACGCTCGTTGTCTGTCTTGGACAATCGCATGTTTACCAAATGGCGTCCTAGCTTCGTCTCTTCGATGTATATCAACTGACTGTTATATTTCTCTCTTGTGTCTCCCCTGATGATGTGATTGTTACACGAAAGTGCACTTGGGAACTTATCGTGTTTCATTTTCCCCGTGGACTCATAGGGATATATATATATATATATATATATATATGTAATATGTTATCGAGCAGGTTGTAAGACAAGGATACCAAAAGGATATGTTCGTTCATTTTGGTTGTAGTGGCTGTGGGATATGTATGTAGCCACGACTCACGACTCAGAAAACAAGGAGTCTGATGACCTACGTTTAAATAACATTAATTTTCAGTCTGTATCTGTAGGATTTTTTTTTTTTTCAGCAGCTTCCCTTATCCACTATTTACAGAGTGACACACCAAGATTCCGGCCTCCTGGTTGGCTGGTGATTTGGTCGAACTTTAGAGCTATCGACTGCTGATTGGTTGGTTGGTTGGTTGGTCGTCCTGTAGAGCTATCGACTGCTAGGGAGGGTCGCGGGAAGGGGTGGTGGGGAGTTAATTAAGACCGACAAGGTAGAACTGTAACAACCAGCCGGATAAAAAATCTTGAAAGCTTTCTTTAAATAGTCAAGATAATGCTAACCCCGTGCACATGGTCTCACTCCACCAATAAACCCCTTTGGTCATGGCTGGCTGTGCGATTATGGACCATCGATACACACCAAAAAGAAAAATATAATGGGTGTTTCATGCCATGTGGCAATGAGCAGTGCACATGGCACTAACCTGCAGACTTCGTTTTATGGTTTCCTTTTGTGACCTGCGAAGCATTCCACCACCCTCGTCCTGTTTTCCATATCAAAAACGAACGCTGAAAATGGTTCCCATATCAGTGTTCTTTTTTTTTCCCCTCTTTGGATGGAAGAATGATGCTGCCCATTTTTTTTTCTTTGCCTCGTAAAGAGACAGATTGTAAGAGTTGGAGAAAATATTAGAAGATAAAGAGCGCGCCACAGTCTATGTACGGCAGGAATGGACAGAAATCGGAGTGGCCAGTTCTCCTGGAAATTGCCAACATTAACAGAATGTCTGTGAGATCTTAGATTGGCCCATTGGGTGAGGCATGACGAGGCCAGAAGGAAAATACGAACACTCGGCCAGTTCTCGAGAACAGAAGTCGAAGTAATAGCTGTATGAGAGAGAGAGAGAGAGAGAGAGAGAGAGAGAGAGAGAGAGAGAGAGAGAGAGAGAGAGAGAGAGAGAGAGAGGCAACTTTATAGCGAAGAGGAAGAGGTTCCTAGTGAGAGAAGGCTAGATTACACACAACGCACAACTCTGTTTACGAATGTTTGTGATTTTTCAGGAGTTTTGATCTGGTGGGCGATGTGGACCTTCGTATTTATGGCCTGGATGGGGACGTTTGCGGTCTACGATGATATTCTGTTTTGTTGTATGTTCCAGTATTTCCTATGGACACTGGCATTTGAAGTGTAGGGTCAACACCACCTGGTGCTACCACAGTGAGCGGTCATCACCACCTGGTGTTGCCACAGTGTACGGTCATCACCACCTGGTGCTACCACAGTGTACAGTCATCACCACCTGGTGCTACCACAGTGTACAGTCATCACCACGTGGTGCTACCACAGTGTACAGTCATCACCACCTGGTGTTGCCACAGTGTGCGGTCAACACCACCTGGTGCTACCACAGTGTGCGGTCAACACCACCTGGTGTTGCCGCAGTGTGCGGTCAACACCACCTGGTGCTACCACAGTGTGCGGTCATCACCATATATCAAGTGGCTTTAAGGTAAACACACACACACGAGGGAAAAATGCTATTGGTAGTGAAAATTGAAGGTATGAAATAAGACCACACATATACGTCCACATATTGGTTTCAAAGGTTTGCAGATGAATTTTTTCCAATTCCGTTTGAGATTTTAGGATACGAAACAGATTTAATCTCGAAGGGACATGTGAATAGTTAATACATTTAATACACTCAATAATTATTCTAAAATCACTAGTACAGTACAACTTTTCATTATAGATATTAAGGCAAGACCAACCACTAACCGCTTATATACATATATATATATGTATATATATATATATATATATATATATATATATATATGTATATGTATATATATATGTATATATATATATGTTTAGAATCTAAATAGAGATATTTCTTTCTCTTATCAACTCCAGTTGCACTGGCCAACCTTCATTTGTCACAGTAGAGAATCTATCTATTCATTTGGTCTTATACTCGTTTCTCTAAGTTTTCTTTCGTCTTAATATGTGAGGCATCGTCTAACCACTCCCCTCGGATGTCCTGACCCATACACCTGTTGCATCTCTGCGTCTAAACTCTATAATGACAAGTGCCTCATGCCCAGCAACCGTCTGTCTGGTATTCTAAAATGATCGTGACAACTTTTCCCCCATCTACTTGGCACAGTGCGTATGTCGTCAGCCATTTAGCAGACAACTGTACCTAAGAGTACACTGCACTCCTAATGACCATAGATACGTAAACATATGCTCAAAGGCATTTACCTGTGTTTCGCTGTTGTGTGTGTTAAGTTTGAACCTTCAGGCACATCTTTATACCCCCCAAAGACTCGTGCCTTTTGTGCATAAGGGTCGTACCTTCATCCTCAAGGGTCGTACTGTCGGTTTGATAGATTGTCGTGTCGCGCTCAAGGATCATACCTTCGTGCTTAAAGATCGTACCGTCATGGTCAAGGGTCGTCGTATACCGTCGTGCACAAGGATCGTAACTTCTTGCTCAGATATAGTACCTTCGTCCTCAAGGATCGTACCGTCGTGCTCAAGGATCATACCGTCGTGCTCAAGGATCATACTGTCGTGCTCAAGGATCATACCGTCGTGCTCAAGGATCGTACCGTCGTGCTCAAGGATCGTACCGTCGTGCTCAAGGATCATACTGTCGTATTTAAGGATCGTACGTTCGTTCACAAGGATCATACACCAAGCGTTGTTCTAAATTATCATAAACACTTTACAGGAGGAACTGGCTTTGAAAAATAAGAGATCCGTAGAAAGATGAATTCAAGTCTCACAAACTTCGTACAATGTCTGACATTGTGAAGTACTACAATGATGGACCTTACTGATACTTTCCCATATTGCCATGACTTCACACCAGACGCGGAAGTAAGAAAGAAAGAAGTAGAGAGAATGTTTTTCTCTTTGGTCTTACTCACACCATCTATCACAGCAAGTCAATTCAGCTAAGTGGATAGCCCATATACGGGCGTGACGAACAACTGAAGGAAGAAACAGAGTCCCATTTCTCTGGATTGTGTTGGCCACAAATTGAGACTCCATTCCATAACAGGCAAAGGGAAAGTGGGCGGAACTACGGGTGTAATCTATATGGGTGAAAGGGAAGTGTTTCCTCACCAGCCCTTACCCTTGATACGAGCCTTAGTCGTCTGATAGCCCTTCCCATCCCTGACACCTTCGTTAACTTCGTATTCTTGTGACATACGCAGGATAAGAGATGAACTCGACCTTCATGTATATAGTGACCGGCACTGGAGAGGGAAAGAGCTCCTACTTGTGAATATGTGTGATAACCTGTGGCCCTAATTACACAGGTATGATTGTCCTTAGTGATATAAAACTGACCAGAAAGGGTCTGAAGATATGGATAATTCATATAAGTGATTTAGTAAGCACTCAAAGACTTCTAATTTCTGGAAATGCTTCCATTTCTCATACTAAAAAGACAGCATTCTATCTTCTGTTTTATCTTGCTTATACATGACAGGCATCTATTGCAGTTTTTAAACCAAGGGAATGTGTTGATATCACATTACACAGGGGATGAATTAATCTTCATGTCAATGAATTAGGCTGCCGCGAAATTGCATAAATTTTTTTGTCATTTTTGCATCATGCAATTGAATATTCCTTTCATTTTTCATAAAGGGATCATTGAAAATTTGAATGCGAGTTAATGATTATGTAAAACCACTCACATAACCACCGAACTCAGACGGATGGTAACTGTTCCCATGAACTCTGATGGAGAATACTATTATATGTGTATATAGTCTTGTCCTCAATATAAGGTAATTACTTTTGGCTGACGAAAACGACACATTTGTCTTGTACTCTTGATCATCGTGCGCAACGCGAATTAGAAACACAGTCTGATGCATCTTGAACAGTGTAGCTGCCAAGTCAACTTCCTCGTTCCTGTGTTCAAGTTGGTTTCTAAACTTACCATTCCTCGTTCCTAGGTTAAAATTGGCCTTCTAAACTTACCATTCGTCGTTCCTGAGCTAAGTTGACCCTCTGAAGTTATCGGTCCTCGTTTTTTAAGCTCAATGTTGGCATTCTAAACTTATCGTTCCTCATTCCTGAGCGATGTTGACGCCTTCAGACCTATCGTTAAACGTTCCAACCTGTCGTTCCTCGTCCCAACCTATCGTTCCTTGTTCCAAACTATCGTTCCACATCCCAACCTATCGTTCCTTGTTCCAAACTATCGTTCCACGTCCCAACCTGTCGTTCCACGTCCCAACCTGTCGTTCCACGTCCCAACCTATCGTTCCTCGTCACCCAGGACTAAGTTCGCCTCCTTGTCTCTCTTGGGACGATTTCTCTTTTATTTCTTTGACTGTTTCTCGATCATGACTCAGATTAGCTTCCATCTGAGTTTTTTTCCTCATTGCTTTCACTTCATTCATGGTGCTTGTGTCGACTCACAACATCCAACGTCTGCTTTCTATCTCCAGGGGCTGTCTCTTTTTTAACACTTCCTCCTATGTGCCCGAATAGCCTTTATATACACATCATGGATAATCATCCTAGGTAACCATACAAGAGACTGGACGCAACCCAACCCTCGTCTGACAGAAATCCGGGACAAATTATACCTCACATAACGGACAGTATACCTTCCATAGGCTGGTCCCCTGAGCGGAGAAATCCAGTAAAAGTGGTCATTATATAACATGGCGCTTCACCAAACACATGTCCTACACGTAGATTTAAAGCGGGTCATGTGCTACAGTGCCTTTATGATTATCATTCTCCTTGCATCTCATTACTCTCTCCCCAGTGAATGTTGATCGGATTGGGAAACACATGCGCTTTGTGATCCAAAACCCAGTATGCAAATAGGCTCCCATTACTATCCCACGGAACTTAAGGATGCAAATTATTTTCTCTCTCTTAGAATGAGGATTCTTTGGGGGGGAACTTAAAAAAATTGAGTATGTGTAGTCAGTGGTAGCGACCCGTAGAAACTACAGAGGGCTTGTGTTGGGCGCCAGCGTCATCTGCTAAATCCAGTTAGCCAATCAGGTGATCGTATTTTTAACCTGCGTTCGCATGTTTTATTGTGAAAGTACTGTATATGATATGAAATACTCTATTTGATAGACTTACAGATATCATATATATATATATATATATATATATATATATATATATATATATATATATATATATATATATATATATATATATATATGGCGAGGTGGCGACGGAAATGAATAAAGGCAGCAAGTATGAATAATGTATATGCGTATAAATGTATAAGTCTGTTTATGTATATATATGTACACGTTGTAATGTATAGGTATGTATATGTGCGTGTGTGGACGTGTGCTTGCAGAAGAGAGAGGAGTTAGGAGCAAGGGGGGCGACGGTGGTTGCTGGTGACTGGGGTATATATATGTGCCTCACATATTTCAACTCCTTGAAGAAGCTGCCTCTCTCTCCTCCCCCTGACCCTGGGGATTAACAGCCATGACTCCTGGAAAGTAAATTAGGTCTTAATTACGTTTTCTGATGGAGTCCACGTCGTCTCTTGAAATTACTTTAGATCTGTGGAACGCATGTGTTTGTGAGATACGAGGAAAGGATCCTCAAAAAAGCAAGATACGGTTATACACATCATATGGTAATGTTTTTAGACCCTTCTGATGTCCTCTTTGGGTTATTTCTTATCGTTTGGCGTACAGACTGCGACGGTAAGGTACATCTGTTTGATCATTGTGACGCTTTCACTCACAGATATGTATGTATGTACAATGACAGCTTAGGTTAAAGCTTAGCTTATAAGCTTAATGATGTGAGTCATAAAACCCGCAGTTCTTTTTGGTGAGACGTACATGTTAAGGGAGAAGTGAGGGGAAAGTAAAACCTCCATCATCAGTGTCAGAATCATTAGTTTCTTTTTTCTATAGTTGTATAAGAAACATGTTTTAAAACAGATAAGTCCATGTGCAAAGTATGATTGTATCATTTCCAAGGGTGTGTGTGTGTGTGTGTGTGTGTGTGTGTGTGTGTGTGTGTGTGTGTGTGTGAGGGTGTGTGTGTATGTGTGTGTGTGTGTGTGTGTGTGTGTGTGTGTGTGTGTGTGAGGGTACGTTGGTCCCTGTCACTGGTACATTAGGGTGAAGTGTGTGCTTTAATTGGTCCCCGTTGTTCACTTAGTCTCAGCTGGCGTTGCTTCTTGTTTCCAGCTAACAGTACACCAGCTGGGTTTACACGTGACACGACACTGACCCTGAAACTTTATCTTCAATGGAAGATATAATTAATGACATCATACCAATATAATCTTCGTTCACGAAGAGGAGATTTACCTTAAATAAAAGCAAGGGTTGGTGCCTCGCTTCGACAGCACCCACCACGAACGGAGAGTATATATATATATATATATATATATATATATATATATATATATATATATATATATATATATATATATATATATGTGTGTGTGTGTGTGTGTGTGTGTTTGTGTACTGGGGTACACCTGTTCGTCATTTGACCATCAGGAAATTAAGGTGTATAACATCTGTTCGTCGGCCATCTGTTGGAGCAGATATAGAACATTTTTGTTCATCATTTATCCATTGGAAGCCCAGGATATACCGCCTTGTCATCACATATATTGGAGCACCCAGGATATATACCATCTGTTCATCTATCATTTTTTGGCTATACCTTCTCTTCATTGGAATGAAAACGAGTTACCCTCTGTTCATCAGTCGACTGTTGCAACAGCAAGGATTTGCCTACATGGTCATCAAACATGACTTCATGAACACCTTTAGTATTCCCACTACATGTCACTCAGCCACGTCGCTCGGTTCTCCTCAGCGACATGTCTTCCTTTCTTATGGTATACATTTGTTTCCCATTTACATTCCACAACATTAGCTTGCATCGATTCTATGGTGATGGCTTGGCTCTTCCTGGTGAAATGCGACGCCATTCACACCCAAGTGTAGTAAACACCCTACCCTCCCTTCCCTGAGGAGGTCGTGCCGATAGACTCAAGGGTCGTACCGCTGTGTCCAAAGAGGTTCTCACATTCATCACCCAATGGACGTTAGTCACTTGCTACCCCAGGAGGCGTCATAGGGGGCCCACAGTGATACCCTACGTCTCCCATGAACTCCACTGTGTGGCAACGTTCAGCCCTACGCGCCCAGCCGGGCATCTGGGTTTGTTATGGCTTCCCTAGAACGTCATAAGCTGATTAATTGTCTTTACACACACACACACACACACACACACACACACACACACACACACACACACAGAGCAGTCTCCTAGCATAAATAACGAGTTGCATGAATATCGTTAATTAAATGCATAAAAATGTTCTCCCACCGAATAGGGACAATTACTGTACAAATTATGTACACAATGGAGCGGGGAATAATTGTCCGCTCTGCAATTACCGTAATGAAATAGCCATGCGGATTTAAATATAGATTTCAAATGTGATCTGCGATGTAAAATGAATAACGCGCTATTCTGAAATTTTCGAATCGTAGCTGCCAAAATGGTTATTTATTTTATTTAGATTGTTTGGTTGGAAACCCGATACCATAAATCCTTAAAATCGCCTTCGAATTTTAAACCAATAGAAGTGTTGCCAAGATAAAATCGCTCTGAGTTTGTACCGTAGATATATATATATATATATATATATATATATATATATATATATATATATATATATATATATATATATATATATATATATTGAGGTACACATTCGTTTTTCTATAAGGTTTGGCTCTTATTTTTCTCTCTCTCTCTTTATTAAGGACACCATTTACTATAGTCATCACATATTGGAACTCGTGCACTCTAATTAAGGGACAGTGTTCATAAATCTATATGAAGTATGCCAGGGAAAGAGAATGAGGCCATCAGATCAAGAATCTTTGTGTTTGACGTACAGATGGATATGACCAGATCCTAATCACGACTGGGCCTTCGATTTTCAGATACTCGAAGCCAGACATTATATAAAAACACTTGACCCAGGAATATCTCTGCATGTGGTATAGTAGAAAAGTCGTATTATTAACTCCCTGAGCATTATGAAGCAACCCTCTAGGTGTGACCTTTGACCCATGACCCCCAAGGGTTAATTCAAAGGTTTGATCATCACACCCAAGAGTCGTAATGTTGTTGTGCTAAATGCTCGTACCTTCGTATTCAAATGCGGTAGTTAGAGACTGAGGAGCCGTAAGCCGTTATCCATCATACTTGCTATGATATACTAGGTCGCTTGTGGACAGCAGGTCTTGTGGACAGCAGGTCGTGTCGATAACTTCTCGACGCGCTTTTAGAGGCCGTGTGTGTGTGTGTGTGTGTGTGTGTGTAACTTCCTCGGACCTTTGACGTCACCGGTACCATGACAATTGAATTGTCTGCATCGTAACTTATAAAGAAGTATAATTTGTAAGTGAATTGCTAGTAAACGAAATACTGGATTGATTTGTCAATAATTGTTACAAGAAAACGAGTGATGCACTTCTATTGCCAATCTGTATGTCACTTCCTTACTCCTAGTTAGGCCAATGAGCTTGCTATGGTTTTCCTTAAACTTTCTTAATGATTTCCACCTCTGGAGTGGTTCACATTCCTCCTCCAACTGAACCAGTCAGCGTTCTTCTGCCTTTAGTATCTAACTCTCCAACGCATCCCTTGCTTCACTATAGATCCTTGGCTATACAGACTCCACCAGCCAAACTTTTTCTTAAGACGCTGTTGAAATTGATTAGCAGTGTCATTCTTAAGTTCTCGATCCATCTCGGGTCGTGGTGCAGTTCTGAAAAACTTTAAGTGGTAAATCTACGTGGTGGAAATGGGTTACAGAGAGTGAATGTCATTATAATCAATACAGCCCTTGGTTGGAACGTTCAGTTAACAATAACAAGTAAAATCTCACTGAAGCTGTTCAAAAAGTATTACGTATTTCACTATACGAAGGGTAGTTTCACTAGTACTCTGGCCTTGAATCTAATTAATCACGTAATTCACTATACGAAAGGGTAATTTCCCAAGTGATCTCGCCTTGAAGCTAAAGTATTACGTATTCTGCTATACGAAGGGTCATTACACTAATGATCTTGACTTTCTATTCATGTTCTAATTGTCTAAGTTTTTCATGAACTCGTCCACAAGTCAACACCTTTGTTGATCTCAAAAACGAAATTCTGCTAGTTCGCGTGTTGTTGCAGACTTTGTATCATTGTGTGTGGTGGTGTTAGGTGTTAATGATGTATTGCCCCCCCTCCCTCCTCTCTCTCTCTCTCTCTCTCTCTCTCTCTCTCTCTCTCTCTCTCTCTCTCTCTCTCTCTCTCTCTCTCTCTCTCTCTCTCTTCCTCTCTCTCTCTCTCGTGCGCGCGCTGCTCCTCCTCACACCTCGGTTTGGCAGTTCGGTGTTTGATGAAAGAGCTTTGGGTAAAAGTAAGCGGGGGCAAGTTCTTTCATTACATTCTGATTAACGACGAGATCATAAACAGGAAACTTGAGGGAGCTAGGGAGATGTCAGTTAAGGGATGTGTTTCTTGGGAATTGACCCATTTTCTGTTTGTTTCTTGTCTTTGTTTATGTTGTTAGTGCTAGTCCATTTTTCATGTTATTTAATCCCTCCCTCCTTCTTTATTTCCCCGTTATATTTCTGTTGCCTATTTTTCTTTCCTTCTGATTCTTAATATTTTGTATTTATTCTCGTATTGCATTTATTCTTTTATCATCTAGACTTAACCTTTATAATTACCTTTGGCCCCTTCTCTCTACCTTTTCTTCTTTACTGATTTTTTTTTTTCAATTTGATGCATCTCTCTCTCTCTCTCTCTCTCTCTCTCTCTCTCTCTCTCTCTCTCTCTCTCTCTCTCTCTCTCTCTCTCTCTCTCTCTCCTCTTCATCCGCTCGTAGGGGTCTGTAGAAAGCCTCGAGACAAATGGCCAGGTCGAATAGGGACATTCACGTAATGGCCTGAGCATCTTCACGTATTGGTGGCCATTTATCATGGCTGCTATTTGCTACGGTCCATACCATAATAACATAGAGGACACATCTAACCCAGCGGGGTTATAGATGATCGCTCTATAATTTTACAAGGTATAGGAAAGAGTCAGCGATGTTCCGCTATTTCTTCTGCTGTTCCTTTTGACCCATCGAGCACGTTGGTACATTCCTTTGGTTATAGTGTGACCATTCAGCTAATCCATATGGGGTCAGGTGAGGTCAAAGGCCCGGCCGTGCTCAAGGGGTCATGCCGTGATGCTCTGAGGGCGTACAGTCGTCCTCACAGGTCATACCTTCGTGCTCGAGGGTCGTGCCGTCTGTTTCAAGAAGTTAAAAAAAAAAAGGTTTTACATTATGTGCCAGCGATCAGTTGCTCCAGCCACTGTATGTGTTTGCGTGCCCTGTCGTCTGTGATAGCAAAAGATGGTCCTATCTCTTGTCTGTAGACTCGCCGAGGAAGTTCCCAGACACAAGGCTGCTAACCTTCGTACACAATTGTCTATAATCTATCCATTTCCATACAGGTATAGAAATATACTGGCTGCAGGGGTGACGTATATTCAGGAAAATATGTTAACGTTGTGGAAGAAGATTGTCCAGGCAATATGGGAGGTACGAAGAAGATGAATGGTGGCGATGAGGTTATACTTCTGAACAATGCCATTCTGCCGTTCTCCGGCGAAACACAGCCCGGGCTTGTCGTCGGAACGCCTGCTCAGTGTATGTTCAAAGACCAGTTGGCCAGTTGGTAAACAGCATCCCAACCCTCCGCAGGCGCGAACAGCAAATACATAAAAAAAAAAAAAATTAATACAAAGACAAAAATCCTTTATTACTGATTGTACTTTCGTCTCCCCAACCCAACCTGCTGGGTCCCACATGTGGGAAGACAAAGACAAAGAATAAGTATATGAGAAACATTTCCATTATCGTCTGATAATCCTGTTGCTCTAATGCAGTTCATAATATAATGTTACTGTCCATCATATATATATATATATCTTATATCTATCTATATATCTACACAAAAACAACACACACAAAAACACACACACAAATTCAAATACTACAAAAAAAACACACACAACACACACACACACACACACACACACACACACACACACACACACACACACACACACACACACACACACACACACACACACACACACACACACACACACACACACACACACACACACACACACACACACACACACACACACACACACACACACACACACACACACACACACACACACACACACACACACACACACACACACACACACACACACACACACACACACACACACACACACACACACACACACACACACACACACACACACACACACACACACACACACACACACACACACACACACACACACACACACACACACACACACACACACACACACACACACACACACACACACACACACACACACACACACACACACACACACACACACACACACACACACACACACACACACACACACACACACACACACACACACACACACACACACACACACACACACACACACACACACACACACACACACACACACACACACACACACACACACACACACACACACACACACACACACACACACACACACACACACACACACACACACACACACACACACACACACACACACACACACACACACACACACACACACACACACACACACACACACACACACACACACACACACACACACACACACACACACACACACACACACACACACACACACACACACACACACACACACACACACACACACACACACACACACACACACACACACACACACACACACACACACACACACACACACACACACACACACACACACACACACACACACACACACACACACACACACACACACACACACACACACACACACACACACACACACACACACACACACACACACACACACACACACACACACACACACACACACACACACACACACACACACACACACACACACACACACACACACACACACACACACACACACACACACACACACACACACACACACACACACACACACACACACACACACACACACACACACACACACACACACACACACACACACACACACACACACACACACACACACACACACACACACACACACACACACACACACACACACACACACACACACACACACACACACACACACACACACACACACACACACACACACACACACACACACACACACACACACACACACACACACACACACACACACACACACACACACACACACACACACACACACACACACACACACACACACACACACACACACACACACACACACACACACACACACACACACACACACACACACACACACACACACACACACACACACACACACACACACACACACACACACACACACACACACACACACACACACACACACACACACACACACACACACACACACACACACACACACACACACACACACACACACACACACACACACACACACACACACACACACACACACACACACACACACACACACACACACACACACACACACACACACACACACACACACACACACACACACACACACACACACACACACACACACACACACACACACACACACACACACACACACACACACACACACACACACACACACACACACACACACACACACACACACACACACACACACACACACACACACACACACACACACACACACACACACACACACACACACACACACACACACACACACACACACACACACACACACACACACACACACACACACACACACACACACACACACACACACACACACACACACACACACACACACACACACACACACACACACACACACACACACACACACACACACACACACACACACACACACACACACACACACACACACACACACACACACACACACACACACACACACACACACACACACACACACACACACACACACACACACACACACACACACACACACACACACACACACACACACACACACACACACACACACACACACACACACACACACACACACACACACACACACACACACACACACACACACACACACACACACACACACACACACACACACACACACACACACACACACACACACACACACACACACACACACACACACACACACACACACACACACACACACACACACACACACACACACACACACACACACACACACACACACACACACACACACACACACACACAAATTGGCGATTTTATGAGTTTTATCTCTAGGTTTTGTGGCGCACCTCATACCATCTGTAGGGCTGTATGTAACTGTTAATATTATGTTTCCCTTTATTCGTGGATTGTTAATTTTGTGTGACTTCCCCCTGGTGAATAAAGACGGAAGAAGGGAATGTATAGAATTGAATTTCATATTCAGAACTCTTCAGCCTATTAGTATTTCAACTGTCAAACGTATACGTGAACTGAATTATAATTGACTTACAGGCTCGAAAGATTCCTCTGACAATTTATGAGTTTAAAAAGTGAAATGAAGTTAGGTTGGTTGAGGAGCTTAAACCTGACGTGCTTTTAAATGCCATTGTTGTCTCAGCTGAGCAGAGAGAGAGAGAGAGAGAGAGAGAGAGAGAGAGAGAGAGAGAGAGAGAGAGAGAGAGAGAGAGATCATTCTGTTTTGAGAGACTTAGGAGTTTTCCGTAAGTGTGCTTTCATCAGGTCAAGTGCTGGTCGGATTTTTGCAATGCACAATAAGGTCATCAGTATTACGGTCGCCACCTTGGTGATATAGTGACTCTGGTTATATATATATTCTCGTTCGAAGGAGAACCGTTCTCCTTGCCGTGAATAAGAGAACTGGGTATTGAAAAAGTCATGAAGTTATACCATAAGCCATATAAAGCCTTACCATCCTTTGCCATAAGTGAGGGAGACCCGATAATCTCATCGTTGAGGAGAGAAAACTGCTGTCTTACTGCTCACTGGTCTCCGTCAGGTTCTCCTCTGTAGCTGCACTACCCTCAGTCCCTAGTATCCATCCACGTTCTAACCTCTCACAGTTCTACCACTTGTCACCACCAGGCCAGACCCCTTCCCACACTCCCTCTGATGATCCTCTTCATCTCCCCATTCATCCAGCTACGCCCTCACCCATGGCAGAGTCTCCTCACCACCGTCGACTTTAAGTCTTACATGACATTGCTTCTCCTCGGTATCCATTCAGGCACTCATCCTCGCACTGCCGCTTCCACTCCCTGTTCAACCATTCCCCGTAGCCCGCACACTTGATCCCATCACTCATCAGGCCCTCATATCGCATGTCCTCCTCACCATTCACATAGGCTTTTGAGAACGCGTTCAGCCTTCCCTTCTCATTAGCCACTCAAACCATTTACCATTTACATTTCCTCGTCGTGTCACCCACACCCACCCCTCCCAAACCTAGGAAAGCTGCTGGTAAAGAAGTCTCTTGTTCGGGTTGCTCGACGCCTCAGTACCTCCCTTTGGCACTTGATAAGATAGTGGATATAATGACTTCAGGGGAAAATAGCCTCAATCAAGTATTTCGCTGAAGGTTCAAGGAACCCAGAGAACTGGTGTATTTACTGCTAAAGGCGTTACTATATACGGAACGTGCAGAGAGTTCTCTGGGTCGGGAGGTAAGAAGTCTTAACGATGGGATGAGGAAGTTGATGGAACATGGTTACAAGGGGCCACATAACTAACACGAACTACCCATATCCACCTCAGTCAGAAGCAGCAGCGTTAAATGAAAGCAAAAGATTACAAGCGTTCTTTACGGAGCCATCCTGTGGGAGCTTTAACTTGAACGTTACTGTTGAAGTAACTGATATTTCCCTGTTTAGTCATCATGATATATGTAATAAGTCATGCGAACGTTGTCTTATACTTAATAAATTATTTGATAATGTAGAACTGAATACCAAAGTCATTTGATTGATCATCATCATGATAACGTACTTGTGACATTGAATTCATAATGGCCTTTAGAATCTTGAAAGGTATGTGATATCATATTTCAGTATTTCAACTTTGTGTCCGGCTGGTATTGCATATCCTGCAGCAGCTTTAGAGATTGTAACTTGTATGTCATGTACACGTGACAGTTATTGGACAGATGTTTATGCCAAGGTTTTCCCAGAAAAGTCACAAACATTTTGCCGAGGACATGTTTCAGAATTTGAAATTATGTAAAAGTGGCGAGAATTCAACCCGTAATTACTACGAAATTTACGTTGTGCACAAGCTTTCACTCGTGGTTTTTTTTTGTTGTTGTTGGCCGGAGTCTGAATCATTGAAGACTAATGACAGTTTTCAAGCGTGGATGAATTTACCTTGAAAAAAAAATTCTCAAAGATTATTTGTAATTTTGATACAGAAGAAAAAATATATAAAGATTCTTCTTTGAATTCCTTTTATAGCCATTATTCATGTATATCTCACAATCTTACAAGATGCCAAGAGAGTAGATCAAAAGCATTTTTCTGATATCCAGATACTCAGTGAAGACATCATTGAGCCTTGCGTTTATGTATTCTCTCTGGGATGAAGAAAAAAAAAAATGTGTCATCTCTCCTTTCAAGTGACTCTAGTGCAAGGTTTTGGAACCGTGTTGCAGTCTCTCGTAGTTGCTGCTTGTCCTCCTTTGAGGCCATTCACTGACATAACTCACTCGGAAAGGCAGTAACTGTTTCCATTAGATCTCCTGAAAGCCTTTGACGAAGTTGGACTTTCCAAAGTTTTTCTTAAATCATTACCAAAAACGCCGTGTATCGATCGATCTTCAGGGCAACAGCAAAGTGTAGGAACAGATAATAATCTGAGGGTTTATATCTTTTCGGGCGTTGGGAATATTCCGTTTTAGTTCATCTATTGATAGATTGGCTCACAGTTGGAGGAGACGTGATAGGAGCAGCAGTTATGTCTTTCATGTTGCATACATGAGACGGTATAGGGACATGCGAAAGCCCGAGGATTTGGCTATAGTCACAAAAAAGGCTAAACAAAAATTAACTTCAGTAAACTGTTCACTTTGTCAATAACACGATCAACTTATGAGAACAGTAAAGAAAATGGGAGATGTACAGGAGCTTTGCACTCGTGGTCTCCTGGTGCTCTAGATACGTACATCAGAAATAATGGGATGAGGGGAATGAGTGGTTATCTTCCGTTCTGATCAGGGAGGAACCGGCACGCTCCGGCTGTTAAGGGAGTCATTAAATGAGGTGATGTATCTATATTACTGGCTCCACCAGGCATGGAAATCCACTGTCGCTGGCGATGCGGAAATATGGTGCCGAAATTATTTCAGCAGTTGTACTAAATCCAAGTGTATTCATACCTGATCGAACATGATGTTGACTGAGTGTTTTTCCCCTTACCCTTCTTCGATATCTATCCGCCTCAGTTTAATCAAAGTATAGTTAACGATTTTATTATGTTTAATGAGGATGATATCTGCCAAAACTACTGTCGGGGAGATGATCATTAACTCCAGGGGAGATCGAACGATTCTTGCGATGGTGTTCGGATCTGTTGGTTGGCTCTGGACCAACACCACCCTCTGTCTAGCTACGGTGTCCGAATCCGTTGGTCGAATTCTGATGGTCTATCTGTGGCTACGTAGAAGGGTCGGCTAACTCAATAACGTCTTCGTAGTACGAAGATGATGACGCTTTACATGCATATTCATATCAATATCCTCTGCTAAATAGATAGATTATTAAATGAATAAACGACTCTAAATATTCAGAAGTTATATGCTTGTCTATTTAGGGCTTAACGGTAACTTTGAAACGAATTAAGTCAGGATCACCAAACTTGGATTGAAGTATTACCTTGACACACTGGGGTTATTTTGGTGAGCAGGATATCAAAAGTTCAGCGTTCAGTGTGGTCATGTCCTCGGTCAAGTCAGATTCGGCGGAGACTTCTCTCTGCCTAGAACAAGACAAGAAGACTTGTGTGTGCATGAAGGAATAATATGCTCGTTGCTTACAATACATTGGAGTCTTAGGAGACCCAGGGGCCTCATTAGTACTGAGTAAGGCTCGTGTTACTGTTAATATTGTTCATAATCATATCTAAAGAATAAACTGAGTCTTATGGGGATGACTTAGTTTTGGCGTACCGGAGCTGTACCAGTCGACTGAGTACTTGGATGACTTTGTTTTGGCGTACCGGACTGTACAGTCGACTGGTACTTGGATGACTTTGTTTTGGGTACCGGAGCTGTACCAGTCGACTGAGTACTTGGATGACTTTGTTTTGGCGTACCGGAGCTTTGTACAGGGGACGGGGCTGAAATACTGGTTGGGTACTTTGTTTTTGGCGTACCGGAGCTGTACCAGTCGACTGAGTACTTGGATGACTTTGTTTTGGCGTACCGGAGCTGTACCAGTCGACTGAGTACTTGGATGACTTTGTTTTGGCGTACCGGAGCTGTACCAGTCGACTGAGTACTTGGATGACTTTGTTTTGACGGGCAGGAGCAGTCCCAGTCGACTGAGTACTTTAAACTCGTGTATGACAACTTTGGTATTATGGGTAGTCGGATGGTTACGACAGCGTCTGGAGCAACGTATTGCGACTTAACGACTAGGAAGCAGAGTCGGAATAGGGAGGTTGGATTTAGGTGAGCACCAATCAAGGAAGAGGAGGAGCTGGTGGTAAGTCTAGTCGATAGCGAGTCATGGCTAAGCTAGGATGGTTAGCTGGATGCTGAGGGATGAAAGGGATTCAGAGGAATATAATACACGATAAGGAAGTAAGAGATGTAGGAATGGATAGGGAGATAGAAGATATAGAACCAAGCAAATGCGATTACTGAAGTGACGATTCGTGAAGCAAGATGGTAATAATAACACTATAAGAGGAGGTGTAAGATATGACAATAGTTTCTTTCAGGAAAGAGACTGAGTATAAAGGAATAGGGAAACAATAGCTATCATAAATGGTGTGGTAATTAGCGTTAGATGTAGTATCGTACCCTCTTGTTTAATGCTTTGTAACACCCACTCTCTATTGGCAGGAACTATTGTTCCTTCAAAGCGAACGTTTAAGCTGACACTCTATCTTTTTAAGCTTTTTTTTTTTTTCCTCCGTACGTCAGATCAGCTTCCTTTAAGCCAAGAGCTTTGTAGTCTTCCTTTTATAATTGCCTTAACCTGGTGTTGTTCCATTTAGAAACCAGCGTGAAAAGGATCATCTGTGTTCAGCTATTAGCTAAGCACATATACACACACACACACTAGTATAGTTGGTACTTTCTGGTCGTATATTTCTAACAGAATAAGGACATAAACTTGCACGTCCATTGCTCTTGTAATATTTTATGTTTCCGAAGTAAGCGAGTAACTGGCGAGTTTGCAGACTGTGAACATATCACGTCCTGCCTCGGTGGCAGACAGATTACATAGACATTGCCAATCAGTTATATAAACAAGAGGCTTTAGAGAATTTATATAAAATTCAAGGCCCGTGTATAGTGAATGTCTGCAGTATTCATATACAGTTAGATGTGATGAAGGTTTGCGCTCCTTTTTTTACGTGGAGGAACATGGAATGTACAACAGTACGAAAGGGTTTACGTTGAGAGCGACGGGTGTCGAACATGGTGCTCTCCTAAGTGGCAAGTGAGCCTATGAGATGCAGTTGAACCCCAGATAGGTGGTTTTTCTATCCCCCCTGCTCCCTCTCTCTCGGAGATCCGCCTCTTGGTTTAACGACCACCGACGCCAGTGGGAGAACCGTTTCACTGCAATAACGTCTCATTATCTGACGTAATGCTCGTCTCATCCTACCCAGGTCTCGCTGATTCGGGAAAACTTTCACCTTCTTCGGCTGTGTATGCGTTCTTCGAGGAGGTGTTGAAAAATGATGATTCACTGCATTGAAAGTTCCCTCTTCAAGTTAATGGAGATGACAGAAGTTTATGTTGGTCGGAAATATGTCTTTAAAACTGGCTATTAAAACTTAATTGGATCCGGAGAATTACACGCACACGCACGCGCATTACACACACACACACACACACACACACACACACACACACACACACACACACACACGCACATCCACAATGTACATATATGATACGTCTCAATGTATGAGTGGTCATAGATATGAACTTTAATATTCTTGAGTACAAAGGCTTGATGTTTGAGCACGAAAGTACAATTCTTGAGAATAATGACCTTACTTTTGACCTGATCTTTAGGGGTCAAATCAAAAGTCTTACTACCATACTTAAGGGTTGTACTATCGAGTTCAAGGATCGTAGCCAAGGAGTTAAACTTACTTAGGGTTCCTGTAAGAAACCAAAGTGAAAATTTGAGAATTCAGACGACTGGACTCATAGACGTGTGTTTAAACACGTTCATAATGGAGAACATTCATGTCTTTGGGTATGAGGATACTGTCCTCTTGGTGTGACAAGGGAAAGAAGTGGGTAATAGACGTGTATCGCTTACAATGGTATAATAGAAGGAATTCAAAAACCTTGATAAAGAATAAACATTTCAGAAATAGGTGCTTGACGAACAAACCTCCTTTTTGAATAATGCGTAAACAAATGATTTATTCATTTTTTTTTCTACAGACGGTACATTATGTACAACCCATTGCACAATGGAGGTTTTACGTTCAAAGATTCGATGCAGGTACAAGGTGAGGGAAGTCTGTTGAGAGTTCGTGTCTGTGAGTGTAATGTAGATGGCTAAGAGTATGATGATTCTTGAAGGTAAGGGGAGTCATGTTGATCACTTGCAGTGGTGCCATCATCGTGATTACACTGCATCATCTCGGCATGGGAGAGAGAGAGAGAGAGAGAGAGAGAGAGAGAGCAGAAAGAGAAAACAAGCTTATGGATTGATGAGAGAGAGAGAGAGAGAGAGAGAGAGAGAGAGAGAGAGAGAGAGAGAGAGAGAGAGCAGAAAGAGAGAGAGCAGAAAGAGAAAACAAGCTTATGGATTGAGAGAGAGAGAGAGAGAGAGAGAGAGAGAGAGAGAGAGAGAGAGAGAGAGAGAGAGAGAGAGAGAGAGAGAGAGAGACTCCCCCCTCCCCCCGACTTGAAAAAGCGAAAAATACTGAAGGCAAGTTTTTGAATTCTGATGTGGCGGTTCCTGTGTCCGTCCCTCTGTCCATTGGTATTGAGAAGGTGGCTTTGTGGTCTGGCGTGTCTCTGGGGCCACTCGTCGCCCAAGTAATATTCTCCACGACCATCTGGAGACCGTGTCTCCTAGCTCGCCTCAAGTCCCACCATCTTGAACTCACTAAATTCAGAGACTATTGCTATTACGGCCGGATCGAAGAAAGCCTTCATGTTTGATGTGCGTCTCTGTAGGTTTGCTACATACCCTCTATGTGTGTTGTAGATGGAGTTATACTTGATGGTAGTGTCTGTCTGTCTGTCTGTGTATATGTATGTATGCTGTGGAGTGGAGTGTGTATGTGTATGTATGCTGTGGAAGGGAGTGTGTATATGTATGTATGCTGTGGAGTGAGTGTGTATGTGTATGTATGCTGTGGAGGGAGTGTGTATATGTATGTATGCTGTGGAGTGAGTATGTGTATGTATGTATGCTGTGGAGTGAGTGTGTGTATGTATGTATGCTGTGGAGTGCGTGTGTATATGTATGTATGCTGTGGAGTGAGTGTGTATGTGTATGTATGCTGTGGAGTGTGTATATGTGTGTATGCTGTGGAGTGAGTTTGTATATGTATGTATGCTGTGGAGTGAGTGTGTATATGTATGTATGCTGTGGAGTGAGTGTGTATATGTATGTATGCTGTGGAGTGAGTGTGTATATGTATGTATGCTGTGGAGTGAGTGTGTATATGTATGTATGCTGTGGAGTGAGTGTGTATATGTATGTATGCTGTGGAGTGAGTGTGTATATGTATGTATGCTGTGGAGTGAGTGTGCATATGTATGTATGCTGTGGAGTGAGTGTGTATATGTATGTATGCTGTGGAGTGAGTGTGTATATGTATGTATGCTGTGGAGTGAGTGTGTATATGTATGTATGCTGTGGAGTGAGTGTGTATATGTATGTATGCTGTGGAGTGAGTGTGTATATGTATGTATGCTGTGGAGTGAGTGTGTATATGTATGTATGCTGTGGAGTGAGTGTGTATATGTATGTATGCTGTGGAGTGAGTGTGTATATGTATGTATGCTGTGGAGTGAGTGTGTATATGTATGTATGCTGTGGAGTGAGTGTGTATATGTATGTATGCTGTGGAGTGAGTGTGTATATGTATGTATGCTGTGGAGTGAGTGTGTATATGTATGTATGCTGTGGAGTGAGTGTGTATATGTATGTATGCTGTGGAGTGAGTGTGTATATGTATGTATGCTGTGGAGTGAGTGTGTATATGTATGTATGCTGTGGAGTGAGTGTGTATATGTATGTATGCTGTGGAGTGAGTGTGTATATGTATGTATGCTGTGGAGTGAGTGTGTATATGTATGTATGCTGTGGAGTGAGTGTGTATATGTATGTATGCTGTGGAGTGAGTGTGTATATGTATGTATGCTGTGGAGTGAGTGTGTATATGTATGTATGCTGTGGAGTGAGTGTGTATATGTATGTATGCTGTGGAGTGAGTGTGTATATGTATGTATGCTGTGGAGTGAGTGTGTATATGTATGTATGCTGTGGAGTGAGTGTGTATATGTATGTATGCTGTGGAGTGAGTGTGTATATGTATGTATGCTGTGGAGTGAGTGTGTATATGTATGTATGCTGTGGAGTGAGTGTGTATATGTATGTATGCTGTGGAGTGAGTGTGTATATGTATGTATGCTGTGGAGTGAGTGTGTATATGTATGTATGCTGTGGAGTGAGTGTGTATATGTATGTATGCTGTGGAGTGAGTGTGTATATGTATGTATGCTGTGGAGTGAGTGTGTATATGTATGTATGCTGTGGAGTGAGTGTGTATATGTATGTATGCTGTGGAGTGAGTGTGTATATGTATGTATGCTGTGGAGTGAGTGTGTATATGTATGTATGCTGTGGAGTGAGTGTGTATATGTATGTATGCTGTGGAGTGAGTGTGTATATGTATGTATGCTGTGGAGTGAGTGTGTATATGTATGTATGCTGTGGAGTGAGTGTGTATATGTATGTATGCTGTGGAGTGAGTGTGTATATGTATGTATGCTGTGGAGTGAGTGTGTATATGTATGTATGCTGTGGAGTGAGTGTGTATATGTATGTATGCTGTGGAGTGAGTGTGTATATGTATGTATGCTGTGGAGTGAGTGTGTATATGTATGTATGCTGTGGAGTGAGTGTGTATATGTATGTATGCTGTGGAGTGAGTGTGTATATGTATGTATGCTGTGGAGTGAGTGTGTATATGTATGTATGCTGTGGAGTGAGTGTGTATATGTATGTATGCTGTGGAGTGAGTGTGTATATGTATGTATGCTGTGGAGTGAGTGTGTATATGTATGTATGCTGTGGAGTGAGTGTGTATATGTATGTATGCTGTGGAGTGAGTGTGTATATGTATGTATGCTGTGGAGTGAGTGTGTATATGTATGTATGCTGTGGAGTGAGTGTGTATATGTATGTATGCTGTGGAGTGAGTGTGTATATGTATGTATGCTGTGGAGTGAGTGTGTATATGTATGTATGCTGTGGAGTGAGTGTGTATATGTATGTATGCTGTGGAGTGAGTGTGTATATGTATGTATGCTGTGGAGTGAGTGTGTATATGTATGTATGCTGTGGAGTGAGTGTGTATATGTATGTATGCTGTGGAGTGAGTGTGTATATGTATGTATGCTGTGGAGTGAGTGTGTATATGTATGTATGCTGTGGAGTGAGTGTGTATATGTATGTATGCTGTGGAGTGAGTGTGTATATGTATGTATGCTGTGGAGTGAGTGTGTATATGTATGTATGCTGTGGAGTGAGTGTGTATATGTATGTATGCTGTGGAGTGAGTGTGTATATGTATGTATGCTGTGGAGTGAGTGTGTATATGTATGTATGCTGTGGAGTGAGTGTGTATATGTATGTATGCTGTGGAGTGAGTGTGTATATGTATGTATGCTGTGGAGTGAGTGTGTATATGTATGTATGCTGTGGAGTGAGTGTGTATATGTATGTATGCTGTGGAGTGAGTGTGTATATGTATGTATGCTGTGGAGTGAGTGTGTATATGTATGTATGCTGTGGAGTGAGTGTGTATATGTATGTATGCTGTGGAGTGAGTGTGTATATGTATGTATGCTGTGGAGTGAGTGTGTATATGTATGTATGCTGTGGAGTGAGTGTGTATATGTATGTATGCTGTGGAGTGAGTGTGTATATGTATGTATGCTGTGGAGTGAGTGTGTATATGTATGTATGCTGTGGAGTGAGTGTGTATATGTATGTATGCTGTGGAGTGAGTGTGTATATGTATGTATGCTGTGGAGTGAGTGTGTATATGTATGTATGCTGTGGAGTGAGTGTGTATATGTATGTATGCTGTGGAGTGAGTGTGTATATGTATGTATGCTGTGGAGTGAGTGTGTATATGTATGTATGCTGTGGAGTGAGTGTGTATATGTATGTATGCTGTGGAGTGAGTGTGTATATGTATGTATGCTGTGGAGTGAGTGTGTATATGTATGTATGCTGTGGAGTGAGTGTGTATATGTATGTATGCTGTGGAGTGAGTGTGTATATGTATGTATGCTGTGGAGTGAGTGTGTATATGTATGTATGCTGTGGAGTGAGTGTGTATATGTATGTATGCTGTGGAGTGAGTGTGTATATGTATGTATGCTGTGGAGTGAGTGTGTATATGTATGTATGCTGTGGAGTGAGTGTGTATATGTATGTATGCTGTGGAGTGAGTGTGTATATGTATGTATGCTGTGGAGTGAGTGTGTATATGTATGTATGCTGTGGAGTGAGTGTGTATATGTATGTATGCTGTGGAGTGAGTGTGTATATGTATGTATGCTGTGGAGTGAGTGTGTATATGTATGTATGCTGTGGAGTGAGTGTGTATATGTATGTATGCTGTGGAGTGAGTGTGTATATGTATGTATGCTGTGGAGTGAGTGTGTATATGTATGTATGCTGTGGAGTGAGTGTGTATATGTATGTATGCTGTGGAGTGAGTGTGTATATGTATGTATGCTGTGGAGTGAGTGTGTATATGTATGTATGCTGTGGAGTGAGTGTGTATATGTATGTATGCTGTGGAGTGAGTGTGTATATGTATGTATGCTGTGGAGTGAGTGTGTATATGTATGTATGCTGTGGAGTGAGTGTGTATATGTATGTATGCTGTGGAGTGAGTGTGTATATGTATGTATGCTGTGGAGTGAGTGTGTATATGTATGTATGCTGTGGAGTGAGTGTGTATATGTATGTATGCTGTGGAGTGAGTGTGTATATGTATGTATGCTGTGGAGTGAGTGTGTATATGTATGTATGCTGTGGAGTGAGTGTGTATATGTATGTATGCTGTGGAGTGAGTGTGTATATGTATGTATGCTGTGGAGTGAGTGTGTATATGTATGTATGCTGTGGAGTGAGTGTGTATATGTATGTATGCTGTGGAGTGAGTGTGTATATGTATGTATGCTGTGGAGTGAGTGTGTATATGTATGTATGCTGTGGAGTGAGTGTGTATATGTATGTGTGCTGTGAGCAGGTGGCTTGGGCTGACGGTAGCCGAGGCTACACAACTCACAGTCCTAGAACCCTCTCGGTATCAAGTGGATTTGACTTTGATGTATTTTCCTTTCTTCATTTTCCAGTAACAGATTTTCTTTTTTTTTTTCGTTTTTCATGTCTTGATGGCTTCCCTTTTTTTTCGTATCGCTGCCCCCGCTCCCCGCCTTGATTCTGCTAACCACAGGTTTATCCACGCGTATATCTTGCGTCCTTTAATTATTCCCCCCATTCATTCCCTGTTCTTACGCCGTTCGCTCCCCAGTAACTGCGTCATTAGCGTCACTCTTAAATATATTTCAGCTCATTGTGGATCTCCTTGACTTCCTCCACCTCCTCTTTTCCGTCTTTTTATATTCTTTTTCTCTTCGCTTTTGATTCTTTTCTCTCTACCTTTACGTCCTTCGTCTTTAATGTTAACGTTTTCATCTTTTCTCGTCATGTTCCCTCACTATAACGTTTATCTTACGTATTCATAACTAAACTTTGCTTCTTTCCTTTATTCCTTGTGTTGCTTTTTTAGCGAATACGTACACGTTTCATATACGGTATCTCATCCTTATCCTTTCCACTTGCTTTTCTCCTTTTTATCCTCAGTTTCTATACCCCATTAGCCCTGTGAATATATCAATTTCCTCTCCTCCTCCTCCTCCTTCTATCTCGTTGTGATAGCGTGGAGGACTCTGCTTGGCCTGACCCACTCCACTGGTGTGGTTTACATCATCCACGAATGGCCATAGTGGCGTCCTGTGACTCATTTTTCCCGAAGCAACACGGTCCACAGAGTGCAGTTGTGAGGGTGTGTGTGAGGCACGAACACCACCACCGCCCCTAACCTCACCCACCCGCGCACATATTGATGCCTTAATCATGGGAGGTTAGGGAATAAGATCTGTGTTCATGACACGTTCCTCACTTTTTTTGTGTGTTCATGGCGAAGAAACATATGCCGTAGTCTCTCTCGCATGAAATGTATTGTTATTTTACCTACGGGAAGGTGTAAATCTGACGTTTTCGCCCACGCGCGATTGGTTTTGTTCAATACGGCACAGTTATCTGGGTGTAGTTTGGCCAGCCAACGTATTTTTCAACAGGAATTTTTTTTTTTTCTTTGAGGAATTTGAGTACACAATTGACGTATGTACGAAACGTTTGCGTGAACTTCGTGTGTAGAACAAGGCCGTATTTATGAAGCATTGGGAAACGACTTTATGCGTGCACCAGAGTCGTTCGTGTCGGAAATAAGCTTTCATTTCGGGTGAAAAAAAAGATCCACTCGTGTAAATGTAAAGTCTTTTGTAGTCGCGGGTCAAACCGTAAGGTAATCAATGTGACAATTCAAAGTCAGTCAATTGCCCTGGATGCAACAGGTTTCCGTAAGACGGAGCGGAGGGCCTTGTGGTGGCGTTTCAGGAGCTCCGACAGTGTTGTTGGCTTCAGTGAGGCTTCAGTGAAGCTTTGTAAAGAGTATCAGATAGCTTACAGAGCTTCACAACCCTATGGTGAAGGGTTTGACTGAAGAATATGTCCGTATTCTTACCTCATCAACGGATCAAATGAGCTTACTCTATTTTCCAAAATGCTGTGTCGATTTTTTTTGCTTTCAGAATAGTGGCGAATTGTAAGAGAATAAACAAAGACCAGACTTGTTATCAGAGAAGGACAATGAAGCTTGTAGAACACGAGTGATTTGTGGAAGAACACAGGGAGAGTTACGAACAAGCCATTGGCTGGAGTGGGGAAATTGGATAATTTGTGAGCTGTCACAGGAATATGAATTGGATGGTGAAGCGACCAATAGCATGAGAAACGAAGAGGAAGTGTTTATATATATATATATATATATATATATATTATTGCACAGATACCGTCAAGTTACTGTATGTACAATCGTAGCACCAATATGCAAACACCGGTGGGTAAAGGGTATATTCAAGTAAACTCACTTCGAAGATTGTGTTCGTGGCCACATAAGCCCAGTTGAAATGCTCCCGTACGTTAAGCATAGAAAGGTTAGCGAAGCGGGTAATGATGATAAATAGGATAAATGAATATAGAGAAACGTTTGGATATACGTGGCTCTTAGTAAATATTAGTAACCTGTATTGCTATTCGTTTATGTGTTATTGTTGTTATTATCATCATCATTATCATTATCAATATTATTATCATTATTATCATTATTATTATTATTATCATTATTATTATTTATTATTATTATTATTATTATCATGATTATAATCATTATTATCATATTACTGCTATTGTTATCATTATCATTATAACTGTCATTTTTCATATAAACTCAGTCATGAATAAAGTTGTAAATAAAGCTAATACGCGACACATTTTCTCTGATTTTCTCCGTAAACTGTTCGCGCGGGGAGACAATATGGGTTTTGTGTGGCATATTGATATAGAGGCTCCTTACCCAGCGTTCGCTGTTTTGGGTGCCAGTTTACCTCCGTGGATCATAGTACCAGACGCTTTTCCACTCCCTCGGTCCCTGTGAAAATTTGGAACGCCATACAGACATCTGCTGGTTCTTTAACAAGGTTTTGTTTACTATCTTTTTGACGCAGGCGAACGAGGAGTGAGTGACTCTAGGATGGGTACGACCCCACGAAACTTTAGATTTCTCTGGCGAACTGGTGTTTGCCGCAGCTTCTGAACGAGTTAAGAAGTTCTATGACCGGGCGTGTTTGATAGGCATTAAGCCTCTGCTATCCGGTGTGAAATAGAATGAGATAAGTTGTACCTTAGAGCTTTCCTTTAGACCTCTGAAAACACTCGTCTTTTCTTGCTTCCTCTTGTGTATCCTCGTCTTATCTAGATTTGCCAAGGTGGTCCTTATTATCCCATCGTTCTGTTGTGGTCTTTGGTGTATCAACGCCCATTTGAATGACGTAGGATATAATCCAACGAGCAAGGTCCTCCAGATGAGCGTGTCCTTTGTGATCACACACCTCTAGAATGTAAGGGCGGTCGTGCACTTACCTGATGTGACTCTAGGGAATAAAAAAAAAAAAAGCGTAACTGAAATGAATACACGTTTTTAAACGCGTCGTGACGCGATTGGTGATTAACTTTGACATTAAAACGAGAAGTGGACGTGTTGTGTGGCAATATGTAGTTTTCTTTTTTGGGTATGTCGTATAAATATATCTCCATTCCTTCTATTTGTCGTTGATATTATGGTGGGTATGTATTTCATAAAGCAGTCTTCCACCTCGTTTGGAAGAATAGTGTGCAGTGTATAGGGTAGGAGTCGTAAAGACATCTTATCTAAGTAGGTATCATGCCTGATTTGGGTACGTTGATCAGCACATGTGTTTCCAGGGTACACACCGTGACTCTAAGCCTTCCTCTCCTCCCATGGTAATAATAATCCAATGAATTTCCAACAAAACTGTGATTAATTGTCTTTTCAGTCGTTGAGGGTGAATCACCTCCTCGGACGAGGTGCTTTTAAAAAGCGACTAATTGCAATTGCTAACAGTTCAGGTAAAACCAAAAATTCCGACTGGATGGAGTGCAGAGAAATCTGCTCTGGTGGGATGAATCTGTACTACGAGTTTGAACACCAAACTTAACCTGGGATGTGGCAGTCGCGCGAGATCCAGATGTCTTTGATAGGCTCAAACACTTTGTGTTTGTAGCAGTGAACATCCGCTTCAGAGGAGCAACGGGTAACTTATTTACGAGATACACGTAAAAGGGAAGCGTTTTTTTTTTTTTGTTTTGTTTTCCTAAAGGTTCTAATCACTGGAGTTGGGTACTCTCCCCCCGTCGAGTTTAAGGCTTTAGATAAAATATGAAAAGGGATGAAGAGATGAATGAATAAAGGAGAAAAGAGGATAGATACTCTGAGAGCTTTGGACAAGTGGAGAATCTGGCTGACCTATTGAAAATTAGGGCACGGGTTTTGTAGCCGTTGGGAGAGACATGAGCAACTGATGAGTTACGTGGCTTAGCGACGTTCGCTTTGATGGAAGTGTATATATATATATAGCCTTGAGCTTTAGAGAAGCTAGGCTTTGCCGAATGAGGCAAATCAGACGTTCAACTCTTCAGTGGTCGAAGCTGTTGACAGCAATGAGTACAGAGGTGATTGGAGCGAACAGGTAATACATGACTTATTAATGACCTGGAATGAGGGTTACTTACAGAAGGGATCACTTGAACTCTTTCTTTTTCTCGTTTCCTTAACGATAGCGACTGGAAAGATTCGTTCGTCTTCACTCGGTCGAAATGACTGTGAGCGAAATTTCTCGAACGAAGCGCAGTACAGACCGTCTCGTTTGAGCGAGGAAGGACAAGTGGCATTCCCGATCGTCTCCTCCTGAGTGGTAGGAAGTAGGACCCCAGGGATGATCTGGGATCAAGTCCTTAACCCGAGGATCTCTAAGTACCTTGAGCACGACGGTACGATTCCTTGGTATAATAAGACGACCTAAGGTCTGGTTTAGGTCACAGGATAGGCCATTTTACCCTAAGGGGTTCGTGCAGTCATGCTTTAAGGTCAATTTGCTGTGCTTGAGGATCTTCCAAACGTCCTTAAGGATCCTATTGCCGTGTTGAAGGGGGTCCTTCTTTCGTGCTCAGGGAGGTAAATGCGATTCCACTCCGGCGAAGTCTGTACAGACAGTAAGGGGAAGCGACAGACGGCATTACCCTGCCAGCGTTGTCACCGTGAACCAGGCAGGTATCGTACAAAGGCAGCATTTAGTAATTACGTTATTTCAACACTGGTCAAATGGGCCAGGCTCTCTGCCCGCCCCGCGGATCGAGTTAGAGAGAGAGAGAGAGAGAGAGAGAGAGAGAGAGAGAGAGAGAGAGAGAGAGAGAGAGAGCGTCAGGAGTAAATGAATATGTAATATTCTACTTTCAGTGTTTTAGCCGTGTTATATAATCGAAGACATAGGCAAAAACAATATTAAACGGTGACATTTGTATTTAATGTGAAAAAAAAAAATGAATCTAGGGTTGTGTCGTCCATACTTTTTTTTATTTTTTATCTAATCTATAATTTTGCTGGTCGCATTTCCTCTGTTCAAGACACAATTACACAAGTTAGCGTTGCTGGAGTTGACGCTCGGGAGAGTTGATGAAATTGACACTTCACTTCAGGGGATGGTCATCTCTGAGGGCTTCTTAACTAACTCAGTTTCGGGTGTGCCTCTCTCTCTCTCTCTCTCTCTCTCTCTCTCTCTCTCTCTCTCTCTCTCTCTCTCTCTCTCTCTCTCTGTCCCTTTACACTTCTCCCTATACCTTCTCATGTGCTCCTCTCCCTCATATTTACAGCACCTCTCCTTCTCTTGGCCTTCCCTCACTCTTTTCCCTTCTCCTTCCCTCACAGACACCAGCATCTATCTTGTCTCACACCTTAAACCTGTTGTACTTCCTCTCTCTCACCTTTCCTCCTCCTTCCTCAACCACACTTCTTGTTCTTCCCACTCTCACATACACCTGTATCCCCTCCTCCTCCTCAGCTCAGCTCAGAAACTTTCAAGCATCAATAAAAAAAAACGGAGAGAAAAAAAAGTGCTCAGTGATTATGAAGGCCACGCGTGCAAGAAAGATTTTAGGAAGTCATAATGGGAATGGGGAAGAGGTGGGGCGAAGTGCGTGTACTTACTGCAGATTCATTAGCTTCGAGTGTTTAATTACAGGAAACAACTTGTACGATGCTTGGCGTTAATGACACACACACACACACACACACACACACACACACACACACACACACACACACACACACGCACGATTACTGACATGGCGAGATGGCGTCATGTAAACTCTCATTGAGAATTTGAATGCATTGCCAAGGTTCCATTCTACAGGTAGATAGAATTTCAGTGCTCTCTCTCTCTCTCTCTCTCTCTCTCTCTCTCTCTCTCTCTCTCTCTCTCTCTCTCTCTCTCTCTCTCTCTCTCTCTCTCTCCTACCTCATTCGGCCGCTGCCATACCTCTTACATAACCCCAAGTCGCCCATATGGTCCGTGGTACTCTTGTAAGGGGGGTCCAGCAGTAAGCAGTGTTGCCCTACTGTGGAAATAGCGAGGACAGCTCAGACAGCCCAGCTGGTGCAAACAAGACGCAGCTTTTCACACCACATCATTGTGTTCTCTACGTTCCCTTTGTTTCTAGTACTGTGACTAGTATGTTTCATTCTTTCTAGTGCTCTCTTACTAATGTCTTCCTTGTTTTCTAGCACTGTGTTACTAGTAATTTCCTTTCGACACCTTTCGTACTATTGATTTTTCTATCTAGTTTTCTGTTACTAGTATTTTTCTATCTAGGACTGTGCTAGTAATTTTACTCGTCCTGTGTTATTAGTATTCTACTATCTAGAACTGTGCTAGTACTTTTACTAGTCAGTTGTTACTAGTATTTTTCTTAATAGTTCTCTGGTGCCAGTGTTTTCATTTCTAGTTCTCTTTTACCAGCATATTATTTTTTTGGGGTTAAATATTTCGGTTTTAGTCCTGTCAGCCACCAGGGTCATTCAGAAGGCTATCAGAGACATTCCATAAATACTTAACAAGCGATAACTTGAACACGTTCTTCAAGGGGGTTCAAGACGATTCTAAGACCACATACGCCCTCACTGTATATATATATATATATATATATATATATATATATATATATATATATATATAATCACTGAGCAAAAGAAGGAACAGAGAAGGGGGCCAGGTGAGGATATTCCCTAAAAGGCCCAGTCCTCTGTTCTTAACGCTACCTCGCTAATGCGGGAAATGTCGAATAGTACGAAAGAAAGAAAAAGAAATATATATATATATATATATATATATATATATATATATATATATATATATATATTTTTTTTTTTTTTTTTTTTTTTCTTACTTTTCGCCATTTCCCGCGATAGCGAGGTAGCGTTAAGAACAGAGGACTGGGCCTTTTAGGGAATATCCTCACCTGGCCCCCTTCTCTGTTCTTTCTTTTGGAAAAAAAAAAAAAAACACGACGGTACAACACCCTCTCTTTTGTTTTTTGCGCATCCCGGTGCAATCCAGTATTTCCCGGAGTAAAGGATGTATCAAGATCAAAGTAAGTTTAACCCAGCAACACCTCACGGGGCTGACGATCTATTTATTCGTGAAATAGTTTACCGAGCGTTTTATTATCGAACTCTCATCCCATGACTCAAGTTTTGATGGTGTGAAGTTCTGCCTCCTACACCTTCTCTCTTCCACGTCCTCTTCCACCACCACCTCCTCCTCCTGTGAGCCTCACACAAGCACCGCCATCAGCGCCACCATCATTCCCTCAGCTCTCGTGGGGCAGTTGATGGAAGGAGCAACTTGCCAACCTCAAGTCGAGGTCAGTCGTGTTGTGCTCCGGGAGGAGGATGGCGTTTGTAAAACGTCAGGTTAAGCATTAGCTGGATGCGAGCTGGGAAATGAAGGCACTGAGTGACTGATTCGTAAGCTAGTCCCTTGTGTACGTCAGTGGTGGTTGTGGTAGTATGGTGTGGGAATTGTATATCACCCTTGTAATATATTCAAGAACCCATAGTATACGTTTGTAACTTGCGATGTAACGTTGTGTATTGAGAGTAAGCGTTACATACCCTGATACAGGTTACATACCGGGTTACAGGTCGTATTCGTTGTATTCTCATGTTATACATTATATTCCCACGTTTGTAACTTGCGATATAACGTTGTGTATTGAGAGTATGCGTTACATACCCTGGTACAGGTTACATACCGGGTTACAGGTTGTATTCGTTGTATTCTCATACGTTATGTTACAACGTCAGACGTCAGACATTAATGTTATCAGTCCATTTTACTCTGTGTTACTCACCCATGTCTCCCACGTCAAGCAGCAGTTCCTAACGATTTACGTTTTTTCAGGGATTTTCATTTTTTTTGTATCATTCGGTTTACTCCCTTCGCCTGAAGTCCATGTAAACTATCGAGAAGGGGGTGTGTGTGTTCCCTTATTTGCCTTCTGGTATACGTAGTTTACCCTGGGTCAATGCCATTTATCACCGATGTTGACCGAGTAAGGACGCCTCGTTCACCCGTACTTGTGGTCTTTGATCCTCCACCATGTTGAGAGAAGTCTTGTTGATGCTGTCATGTGCAGAATTTTTTTTTTTTTCTCTGACCTCTTATGCTTGAAAGAGGACGACGACCCTCCTTGGGGTGATGATGATGTCGTGGGCTTTCAATAATGACCTATAAAGGGTCAGGGTCAGGTCAGATACCCGGACATCACGCTATAGGTCATACTATCGGGTTCAAAGGGTTTGGTGTTCATGGAGGACGTAACATGTCCGTCCAATAGCCTATCAATTCTGCTTTATCCTCCATATGCCTGGCCTTGCGTTCGCTTCCCTCAAATGTCGACGCACGTAAGATCATACACACACACACACACACACACACACACACACACACATGTGGTGTGGTGGTTAGCGTTACTGACTATGAGTCATTACGGGGTCGGGCCCACAACCAACGCAGGTGTTTTCCCCTCCCATCGAGTGCGGTCGATAGCTAGGTACCTAGACATGTTCCATATACGTGTCCCAAGTCTCTGTAAAGCAACAGTTCACCAATTGACTGTAAATGTCGATTTACAGTCAATTGGTGAACAATTGGTCAACATTATCATCTTCAATCTCAACTTGTGAATTAAAGTTATGATATGGGAATGTAAGTCATGATATGATGGTCTTGCATTGGCATTTTGATCTCTCAAACTGAATGAATAGTATTTGGAGAGAGAGAGAGAGAGAGAGAGAGAGAGAGAGAGAGAGAGAGAGAGAGAGAGAGAGAGAGAGAGCATCGTGCCGTGGCTGGAAGTGGGTCAAATGTTTCGCCACTAAACAAATTAGTTCCTGATGAAACTTTTAATGACATATTTCCACTGATTACACACATTGGTTTCACGAAAGTTGATTATAATTTTTTGAAATATTAGTTAATTAGAACGGTTTCAAGTGCCTCGTTTCACCTTCAAAGAGAAATATTGATGATATAAATGATTATTTATGCTACGTTAGCAGTAATCAAAAGTAAAGCGTTTAGGGAGATGTTTGTGAGACACCTGAGCGAATGTATTCGAGATCTTACATTCTAAACTTTCTCTTATACAGGCTACATAAGGAAGTCTACAGGGGTTCGAGTGAAAGGAAAAATATTTTGGATTAATCTACTCGCTGTATTCATGTTTCTAACCCTTGAGCACAACAACGCGACCCTTAGATACGACATCATGGCATTGAACCAAGCCTTTTTAAGATCACGCCAACATACCCAAGGAATTACGATAACCTGGCATTTAAACCAAGACTCTTAGACCACGCTAATATAACCAGGCCTTTTTAACATCGCGCCAGTATACCGATGGAATACGATAGCATGGCATTTAAACCAAGCCTTTTATTTTTAGATCGTTCAGTCGTGCTCAAGGATCGCACCGTCGTGTTCTGGAGTAGAAGACAGTCATAGGACCTAGCACATTGGCTTCTACTACAGGGGACGGTGCGCGTGTCCGTGCGTAGGAACAGTATGAAGTGAAATGCCCACCTATTTCCTATCTTGTGTCCGAATATTTACATAGATGGGTTCTGATAGCTGTATTAGTTCAACGGGAGGTCTTAACAGTAGTTCATTAATAGCTGATTTTAGCACTTACTGCCCAACTGGAGCAGAGCAATTACAGTATCAAAAATATCGACGTTACATAAAAATATTCTTCCTTTTTTACAGTAGAAAAAAAATTGTGTGAAATTATTTTGCCTTCATCCTCGACCCCAACACCCCCCCACCCCCTCGTTACGTGTTGGGTTAGTGGTGAATAAATGGTTGCGTTTACGATAGACCGAACATTGTCGAATATGTAACTTCCAGCCTTGTCGAATATGTAGCTTCCAGCACTGTCGAATATGTTGCCAGTGTCATATTGGATTACCCGTTTTCTCTTCTGGATATAAATATATGAATACTGTGTATATATATATATATATATATATATATATATATATATATATATATATATATATATATATATTTCTTTTTTTTTCATTCCAGCAAACTGTTTTATATTTTTCAACCCCTGAGCTTGTAATGTTATAAACATTTGCGTTCGACTGAATTATGATTCTTTTGGTAGAGGGAGGTGAGGTGTGTGTGTGTGGGGGGGACTTGTATACTTAATAGTCTGATTGTATGAAAATATGTATAGGGTACGCGCTGTGCAATGTTGATTGTAAAGTATATATATATATATATATATATATATATATATATATATATATATATATATATATATATATATATATATATATATATATCCTCTTAAAGTGTGGACTCGTAATTTGTAAACTATTGGCTGTCAGTCAAGCTTGAATATAGCGCGGCTTTGGGTTAAGAAGATTTTGGTCGAGACAAACTCTCTCTCTCTCTCTCTCTCTCTCTCTCTCTCTCTCTCTCTCTCTCTCTCTCTCTCTCAGAGGTAAACTGCAGAAAACCTGGATAGAATTATTTTGAGAACCGATTTTCAAAACGAAATATAATTCAAGACTTCAAGAATTTTTGTTTGGATGTCTTTAATCATATATTCAAGTCTATAATTCCATAAGCAAGAGAAGATATAGTGTCTGAGTAGAAAAATAAAAAGAAAGCATTTATCACTTGTAAAGTATAGATCATGAAGTATAAGATAGGAATTGTATGTTTCTATTGTCAAAGTTGAATAATTCGAGATATTCTTCCTCTCATTTCAAGGTCATTAGAAATGACTGTATATTATAGTGCAGTCAACTTCAACCCTTTCAAAGTTCGTCCGTCCGGAACCATGATATTCTGGTAGAGCAAGCTGCTAAGTTAACCCTGGCGTGATGTATTACGTCAGCGGTTGGTACACACAGCTTCACGTAATAACTGTGTTGAGTTGGGAGGTTTAGGGACATCATCCTCTCACAGGTTGCCAGTCTAGGTGCCAATCCCTTTGGTCCAGTACTGTTGTGTGGGGGGCGACCATAGGTTTGGATTCCAGATCCGAGATGCTTTTGCTATTGGGGATGAGTTATTGATTGCCATTTTTTTTTGTGTTTTTTTTTGAAGAGGAGAGTCATGTAAGGGTCCTCTTTTTCACTAGGGGGGTTTGATGCTCTTTAGGTAATACTGTCCTTCTCCTCCTCCTCATTCCTCGTCTTCTTCCTCTTCCTCTTCCTCCTCCTCCTCCTCCTCCTCATTCTTCGTCTTCCTCCTTTTCCTCTTCCTCCTCCTCCTCCTCTCCTCCTCCTCCTTTTGTCTTCTTCCACAAGTCTGTTAAGAAAAGAGGATCGCATCCCAACCACATGTCCCATTTTCTATCTGGCCAGAGCCTCTTCCTGGATATTGTAAGGTTATCCCATTTTCTCCACCTCCTCCTCCTCCTTTTCTTCTTCCTCCTTCCTCCTTCATTTCGCCGATATATCCAGTCCAGGCTTGAAATCTGAGACCCATGGCGGCTCGCATATTGAACAAGGTTGATGCAGTACACTGTTGACACATGTACAGCAATGATTTCCGTGAATTACGTGGGATTTGTTATAAAATTTGACGTGTTGACTCTTTCGTCGCTTGTCGGCCCGGGTGTGCCAGGGCGGGGAAGCTGGGCCACGCATATCGCGTTTATCTTGTTTTAGTCCGACGAGTTGACTGTGTTTACCTAAAGAGAGAGAGAGAAAAAAAGGAATGTTCACTCGTGTCCGATTTTCGTGATTTGAGAGCGTTGTTCTTGCCACAGTTTTAAACCCTTGTAGCCACGATGGTATGAGGACCCTTGGGGGTATGATGGCGTGACCTTTGACCTAACTCTCAGGAAACTGTAGACAGCCAAACTGGTTTCCTTTATTTTTATCATCATTTTTTTTTCTCGTTTCTCTTTTTGTTTAGAAATACTCTCTTGCCTGTGATTAATCTAGAGTGAATGTTTGATACTTCCAACCTTGTTTGCTGACTCGGCCTAACAAACTCTCTATCTCTCTCTCCCCCCAGGCACAGGTTCGGTTCTTGGTCATATTTGCACTGTGTATCGAATTTGCCTGGGATGAGAGAGAGAGAGAGAGAGAGAGAGAGAGAGAGAGAGAGAGAGAGAGAGAGAGAGAGTGCTGGTTCAGTCCACTGCACTGACCTCTTTTTTTTTTTTTTTTCTCCTCAAAAAAAAATTTTTTCCCTCGAGAGGGAAGGGACGGAGGAGGGCGGGGCGTTGCTCTTTACCACGAGTATTTCAACGCTGTTGAGGAGCGACACACACACACACACACACACACACACACACACACACTCTCTCTCTCTCTCTCTCTCTCTCTCTCTCTCTCTCTCTCTCTCTCTCTCTCTCTCTCTCTCTCCGCCAAGACCACGGGGTAAAGTGCGAATTCCACAAACCCACCAGACCAGTTAAACATCCTACTCTGCGCCATAGCACTTTAGCGGTCTTCCGGGGCGAGGGGGTGTGTATATACAGAGGCCACACATTAACCCTTTTTTTTCCCCCCCCCTTTATCCCGTTTCTTCTTTGTTTACCAGAGCCAAACGCTCTCAAAGTTTTATCTCGTCTCCGTAAACTTTCTTTTCTTCCCCTCCTCCTCCTCCGCCTCCTCCGGGTAATCTTGGACCGTTACGGTAATCTACCATTGCCTCACTAAACCTTAGATCAACGATTGGGTTGTTTTTACCAGGGAGAGAGAGAGAGAGAGAGAGAGAGAGAGAGAGAGAGAGAGAGAGAGAGAGAGTGAGAGAGTGTGTGTGTGTGTGTGTGTGTGAGTCAGTTGTTGTTCGCTGATGATACAGCGCTGGTGGCTGATTCATGTGAGAAACTGCAGAAGCTGGTGACTGAGTTTGGTAAAGTGTGTGGAAGAAGAAAGTTAAGAGTAAATGTGAATAAGAGCAAGGTTATTAGGTACAGTAGGGTTGAGGGTCAAGTCAATTGGGAGGTGAGTTTGAATGGAGAAAAACTGGAGGAAGTGAAGTGTTTTAGATATCTGGGAGTGGATCTGGCAGCGGATGGAACCATGGAAGCGGAAGTGGATCATAGGGTGGGGGAGGGGGCGAAAATTCTGGGGGCCTTGAAGAATGTGTGGAAGTCGAGAACATTATCTCGGAAAGCAAAAATGGGTATGTTTGAAGGAATAGTGGTTCCAACAATGTTGTATGGTTGCGAGGCGTGGGCTATGGATAGAGTTGTGCGCAGGAGGATGGATGTGCTGGAAATGAGATGTTTGAGGACAATGTGTGGTGTGAGGTGGTTTGATCGAGTGAGTAACGTAAGGGTAAGAGAGATGTGTGGAAATAAAAAGAGCGTGGTTGAGAGAGCAGAAGAGGGTGTTTTGAAGTGGTTTGGGCACATGGAGAGAATGAGTGAGGAAAGATTGACCAAGAGGATATATGTGTCGGAGGTGGAGGGAACGAGGAGAAGAGGGAGACCAAATTGGAGGTGGAAAGATGGAGTGAAAAAGATTTTGTGTGATCGGGGCCTGAACATGCAGGAGGGTGAAAGGAGGGCAAGGAATAGAGTGAATTGGAGCGATGTGGTATACCGGGGTTGACGTGCTGTCAGTGGATTGAATCAAGGCATGTGAAGCGTCTGGGGTAAACCATGGAAAGCTGTGTAGGTATGTATATTTGCGTGTGTGGACGTATGTATATACATGTGTATGGGGGGGGTTGGGCCATTTCTTTCGTCTGTTTCCTTGCGCTACCTCGCAAACGCGGGAGACAGCGACAAAAAAAAAAAAAAAAAAAAAAAAAAAAAATATATATATATATATATATATATATATATATATTTATATATATATATATATATCACACCCTAAGTCACGTACACGTCTGATGACCAACCCCCAAATGAAAGGATGAACGGCTATGTTGTCTGTGAGCCGGCTGCCCTATTACGAAAACACTCACGTATGTAAATATTCATGATGGAAATTCGTATATCGAGCTTAATTTTAGACAAAAGAACTCTATAGAATTTTACCAATACGTTCCTCTTTTTTTCCCTCGACGTTCATCTATTCAAATAAAGATTTTGATCCTTTGTCGCCTATCCTTTGATATAAATTGGTTGCATTGGTTGTCTGGGTTATATCAGCTGATCACAAGCAATGGTTTGCTTGCTACCGAATTCGCCAACGTTTTCTCTATAATTCCAGCACGACCGTAAACAAGGCCACAAAATCGGTAGGTATTAATGGAGAAAGTAAGTATTCCTCTGGAGGTAATAAGATTAGGAGATTTTGCTTATTAACTCTGATATCTCTACATATCTCACCACCACTGTGGAGTCATTTGCAGTGGGCGAAAAATAAGAATTGTATCTTTTTTTTTTTTTTCTTCGTAGTGGTCTGGACATTCCCATTTGAGTTCCCTCTTATCGCACTATTAGAAATAGACCGTAATGGGGCTCAGACATACAGACACACTGAGCAGTCGTGCAGCAATAAACTGCTTAAAGAATTTCAAGAAGGAAACAGCTTAAGGTAATAATATATATATATATATATATATATATATATATATATATATATATATATATATATATATATATATATATATATATATATATAATATATTGGAAAGGATCACAATTTTGCGCGTGATCAAGATAATCCTATGAGTCCACGGGGAAAATGAAACACGAAAAGTTCCCAGCTTCGTCTCTTCGATGTATATCAAATGACTGTTATATTTCTCTCTTATGTCTCCCCTGATGATGTGATTATTACACGAAAACGCACTTGGGAACTTTTCGTGTTTCATTTTCCCCGTGGACTCATAGGAATATATATATATATATATATATATATATATATATATATATATATATATATATATATATATATATATATATATATATATATCTGCTGCCAGCTACAGTTCTGGATCGTTTTTCATTAACATTACCGCTTACATATGACAGCGTGAGGGAATACTGGCTTTCCATCTCACTATTGGAACGTTCGTGTAAACTTTAGGAATAATGATATAAAATATAGGACTAAGGACACACAAGTTATGAATATTGTGCGCAGTTTGTGTGACAGGCACAGCAGTGTTATTTTTTGTAAATGTGTTATACCCGACCCTATTCTGAATTTTCCCTTGAAAATATTTGCGTGTAAATCAACGTGTCACTACAAAATTAGGGCATTTCCATGCTGAGAATAGGATCAGCTGTCCACTAAATGTACTTATGTATGCTAAAACTGAGGAGATTCATGGAAAAGCATGGGGTCTGGGGTGGTGGTGCCCTGAAAATACTTGCACTCCAACCCCTTCCAGCCAAAAGTTTTAAGTTAAGCTCTGTTCTTACATGCAGATTTTACCCACCCTGGTACACACACACACACACACACACACACACACACACACACACACACACACACACACACACACGCCGAGGGTGCTGGAAGTAACTGGTTTTAGACGTGAGACGCTTCTGCAAAGTAGTGTTCACTTTCAGCTCTGTGATTCTTGACCAAGTTTGGTTCTCGACGAGATCTTGGTTCTGATGTCCTTCGAAACGTAGTCTGCCTCTTCAAGGTTGGTCGGTTGTTGTCTTTTCTTTTATTCTTTTGTCCTTTCCATGTCGCAGCTTTGGACCCGTTGTGGTTCCAGGAGGTGATATGGCATCGATTGTGGTAGGGATATAGTTAGGGTCACGTCTTGCATTTTGTCTACGTTTGGCTTTGATCTGGTTGTAAACTGACCACCTTTTTAGATGTGGTTTTTCCTTTTTGGCGTAAGCCTGTTATTTCCATTTTACTAACAATCATGTGTAGATGTTGTAGGGACACTGGGGACAAATGTTATTTCCATTTTACTAACAATCATTTCTGGACGTTGTAGGAACACTGGGGACTTAGTATGGTGAAGCGTAGGATATGCACTGGTTCTAGGCTGAATTAGAATGCGGATGTGGTAAGACTGCTCTGTACAAGAGTTGAAATGCCCGTTTATGATGTTAAGAACTTCGCTTCCATATGGTTTACATCGCGAGTGAAAAAGGTCACCTTGAGTAAGGCTATATCATGGTCACTGGACTCATCTTATCACCTTATTCCAAAGGAGTCCTTCTTTGACCTGCTCCTGTTTGGAGTGCAACTTCGAAGGTGTAGGAACTCCATTAAGGAGATCCTGTTACTGTCTTATTAACCATTCAATACCATTTTATAAGATTAGAACCATTTAAACAGCACAGTACTTAGTCCTTACCAATACCATGGATCGCAATGATCCTGTGTTAACTCTAGAACACGAGAAGGTGAATTTTCTCTCTATGGTCAACTCGTTCACCAAAGCTAAATCTGGTCTGTGGATCAAGGGTCCACCTATTGTGGGATGGGGGACGGAGAGCGGGTTGTATGAATGTGAGGAAGGGATAGTTTTGTTGCTGTCTCCTCCTCCTCTTCCTCTTCCTCTTCCTCCTCCTCCTCTCCTTCTCCTCCTCCTCCTTCTCCTCCTCCTCCTCCTCCTCCTCCTCCTCCTCCTCCTCCTCCTCCTCCTCCTCCTCCTCCTCCTCCTCCTCGCTCGCGTGGACGAAAAATTTGAACCTCCATCAAATGATTGACGAGTTAAGACGCCAGACGTATATATTCGTATCCTTCACTGTCTTTTCATTCACCATCATCTTTCTTGCAAAGGTGGTGACGTGTTCGAAGAATGGCATTTGTTGTTCACCGTTACGAATAAATAGTTCAACGTAACTACAGCTTTGTAGTGTGATCTGAAAGGTCGGTTCAAAGGCAAAGGCCATCATGCAAGCTCATATGCTTTTCAGTTTCATGGCTCGGGTGACTTTCAGAGTTTTGTACCAAGGTTTTCCCCTAAGTCGCATCCCGCCGACCAGCCAGCTTGCTGATTACGTCACGGTGTCTGCACCTCACCCCCATTCACACCAAGGGAAAGCCTTAAATGATTTCACACACGTTGGAAATGCTTTCGTCAGATATTCACACTGTGCTCGCTATTGACTACCTCAGCAGTCGGGGGAAAGAAATAGCTGAAGATTTCCAGTTGTGTGTGCCCGGAAGAGAGAGAGAGAGAGAGAGAGAGAGAGAGAGAGGGGTGATGGTCGAGGTATATTGAGAATGAGGAACTGAGAGAGAGAGAGAGAGAGAGAGAGAGAGAGAGAGAGAGAGAGAGAGGTGATGGTCGAGGTATATTGAGAATGAGAGAGAGAGAGAGAGAGAGAGAGAGAGAGAGAGAGAGAGAGAGAGAGAGAGAGAGAGAGAGAGAGATTTGGTAAAAAGGAAGAGTTAGAGGGAGGGATCTGGTCCATATGAGACGAGTGGTGTGGGAGACAGTGTTGTGTGAGTAGAGGGGAACAGAGACGCTCATATGGATGGACTTAACCACCCCGATGGCGTGTGACTCATACGTAGTTCCCCTTCTTATCACTGTCCGGAGTCGAACTCCCCAGGAGGTTATGTCCGGAGTCGAACTCCCCAGGATTTTGACAATGTAACGAGAGCCCTCAGAGATACGCTGTGAGAGCGAGAGATAAAGTAGGTGATTATCCCCCAAGTGGAAAGACTAGGGGTGAAAAAAAGAAGAGAGAAGATTCAAGAGTTAGTGACAAGAATATGAGCCCCTATTCTTTTTTTTTAAGTGCAAGCGTTGAAGGCCTGCGGGAGAGTACTCGAAGCGTGGACTCCCTTCCTTACTTGCTCGCGTTCGTTTTCACGTATGTTACCCCTAAGACAAACCATCGCTGGGGTTGCTACATCCGTACCAGACATGTATACCTCGATCCGCCACGTCTAAGTCTTGGATAAACGACCCTGAACAATTCATATCTTTTTCAAGGTTGGATAATCTTGCAAACCTCCAACGCACTCTCGCAAAGGGTAACAGAGTCGATCGCCATTGTCGTAAAATTGACACATTATTTGACTTGCTTCTCAACGTAACTTATATCGTCAGAAAAAAAGAAAAGCTTTTAAACTCAGAATCTGAAAGGGAATGGATAAAAGCTTGGGCCAAGGCTACATCACCGTAACAAACTTACTGCAAGAAGGTCAGGGTCGAGATAATACATACGACCTTCACTCCCTTTTCATACTTTCTTAAGATCCATTTAGGAAAGAAAAAGAGTTGTGAGTGCAGCATTTTTCAGAACGAAATGAGCTTGCGTCACCTTCGTTGCCTTGATTTTCATAATATGATTAACACGTGGGATTATAAATCAGTTGACGTCACCTATTTAGATTTTTAGAAAGCATTCGATAAAGTCCCACATCAAGGGTGAAGAACAAGAATGAAGGGACATGGTACAGGTAATGTTGTAAATAACAGTCAAGGCTGAGACTGGTCAGACGTAACAAGTGGTGTACCGCAGGGATCAGTCCGGGAACCAGTCTGTTTCAATTACATATTGCTAACGTTGATGATGGGCTATGCTGAAAGATATCAACATTTCCAGGTAACAGAAACAACCTCATATTCTAGATACACAGGTAGTAATTGAATTTACACATAGGCAAATGAAGAGTTTCATACATCGACGATAAATACGCGAAGAACAATCTTTGGTATGAATTATATTCAGCTACATAACGTAAATGAAGATAGGGGGTTGAACATAATAAATCTCCCTTGATCTCAAGCTAAGTGGTTCGAAGAGGCTATCAGAGAAAGGCGAGCAGAACTCTGGAATTCATTCTTAAGGCATTTAGAATCATCCTCACTCATTACGATGCGCCACTGTCTTGGATATTGTGTTCAGCTTCTGCAGTCGTCCTTTTAAAGAAGAAGACATGGAATTGAGGGAGGCGAGTATAGCGGCTACCAAGAGGATTCTCGATTTAAATCAAATATTATGAAGGCTTAGTGAAGAGAAAGGTTGGGGAAAAAGAAGATTCTATATGTATTCAGAATCATAAGAGGCTTGAACGGTCTTGATCAAACCGGTTATACAGGGTTTGATCAGTCTAACTCGTAGTAATGAATACAAAGTTTTGCATGGTATGAGGGAAGCATCTTTTCCTCGTACTGATTGATTTCTGTAGAAGGGTACTTGAAAGAAATACCGTAAATACGTTTAAAACTGTTCCCTGGGGATAGGGGAGAAAGAATACTTCCCACGTATTCCCTGCATGTCGTAGAAGGCGACTAAAAGGGGAGGGAGCGGGGGGCTGGAAATCCTCCCCTCTCGTTTTTTTTTAATTTTCCAAAAGAAGGAACAGAGAATTGGGCCAGGTGAGGGTATTCCCTCAAAGGCCCAGTCCTCTGTTCTTAACGCTACCTCGCTAATGCGGGAAATGGCGAATAGTTTGAAAGAAAAGAAAGAACGTTTAAAACTACTCTTGACTGATAGTTAACGTTAAATCCGCGAGTGATATCATTTGTTCCCTCTTTCGTTACATACAGAGTTTGCAGGTGTTTCTCTATTTCCTTTTTTTGTGCTCTCGTCTCTGGTCTCTTCCACCATAAAACCGGCGTCGAAGGTACCCCAGTCGTCTGTTGCTATTTTGTATTCCTTTGTCCTCACTTGATTTATAAGCAGGACCTATCTAAGAGCCTTCCACATAATCTGTTAGTGTTGCTGGCGAAGCAGAATTGCACTAAGGGCAATATTGTTTGGGACTCCTCCCGCCTTTCGTCGCGTGATATGAAAAGGGAGAGGTTAGAATATGTTCCTTTAAAAGTAACATTTAGATCCGTAGGGAAACACGTATGTGTGTGTGTGTGTGTGTGTGTGTATGTATATATATATATATATATATATATATATATATATATATATATATATATATATATATATATATATATATACATATATATATATATATATATATATATATATATACATATATATATATATATATATATATATATATATATATATATATATATATATACGTATATGTATATATGTTTTGCATATGTCGTAGATTTCAATCATATTGGATCAGTCTATAATCCAAAGGTTTATCCAATTCCTTTTTTGTTTGTAAAGCCCTTTTTTTCCCCCTTTTTCTTTTACTTTTTTTTTTTTTTGCCCCACCTCACACGACCCATCCCTGGGAGTAAGCCTGACACCGACATGGTTTTGAAAAAAAAAAACTATTGCAATTCGTGGTGCGTCATTAAGCCTGCACGTGCACTGTGTGACCGACTTGAACGTTGGCTATGCCTGGCCCCCCTTAACTCCCTCCCTCCCTCGTTGCAGCGAGCGGGGTCCATTGCTCGATCGGTCAGACAGCGCTCGTCTCTGTGTAACGATGCTAGACTAATTGTGATAATAATTTTCAGTCCTGTGAATATCAATTTACACCCCCGGGTTAATGGCCACCTGGGACGAGCAGTTTAACAAGGTAGTTTATACAAAGTGTAACAAACGACAAAATGATTTTGTATATCAAAAATTCCAGTGTTTTTAAATTTTATAGAAAGCTAAATATATCTTCTAAGGTACTGGTATATAAACATATATATTTTTTCTTTTGTTATACTTGATTGCCGTTTCCCACGTCAGCAAGGTAGCGTCAGAAAAAGACGAAGAACTGCCCATCCACTCATATATACATATATGCAGCAAAGGATCACAATTTTGCGGGTGATCAAGTATATTCCTTTGAGTCCACGAGGGAAAATGAAGCTCGATAAGTTCCCAAGTGCACTTTCGTGTAATGATCACATCATCAGGGGATACTGAAGAAAGAAATTTAAGTCAGTTGGTATACAACGAAGAGACGAAGGTAGGACGCCATTTGGTAAAGAAAAAAAAAAAAAAATTGAGTTATAGGGTTTCAAAAAGTGAGTAAATTTTTTTTGGGGGACACACTGTGTATGTCTTGCACAGTTACTATTCCTGTATTTTCACCAAGTATATCACCTTCTGTATTGCATTTCCTTGCTGGATGGTTATACCTTCACAAAACTTTGTTGGGTTGATAAGATTTTTGGGAGTCAAATGATTACAAAGTTTAATGGAAACAAGTCTTGGAGTTCATGCATAACAAGAGTCACAAGGAGGACCTTAGATGATCATGGACTTGATAGATATTGATAGGGAAAACCAGTTGGATTCCATAATTCATCACCTGTTTTTAACTACGTTACGATCCTTGGGTATAATAGCGTCAGCCTTAGACCAGGGTATTAATGGATCACAATCAGTTAGTAATAATTAAAAAAAGAAATATTGTCCAATCTAAGATAACCAAGAGGATGGTTGTGTGAGTGTGTGTGTGTGTGTGTGTGTGTGTGTGTGTGTGTGTGTGTGTGTGTGTGTGTGTCATACACCTCCCATGAGTAAAGATTCTATTGTCCTAATGTGTGGTTCTCTATTGCCCTTATTTTACTGGAACGTTGTCATTATGGAGTGCAGGCTTTGATGACAATGTTCTTGCATTACGAAGGGGGATGGACTGGTTAGCAATTGTCTTGCTCTAATGAGATGATCAGCGCACACGTCAGCTCTTACATTTAATTCCTTGGTGGTCGGAAGTGGAGGGAACAAGGAGAAAAGGGGAGACAGAGTACGAGACGGAACGATGGAGTGAAAGATGCTGTGAGTTATCATGGTGAGTGAACAGGCAAGAGGGTGTGAGGCATGCACGGGATAGAGTGAATTGGAGTGATGTATCCAAGGGGAACGACGTGCGTGCTGTCATTCAGCTGAACCAAGGTATGTGAAGCGGACAGGGGAAGCCACAGAAATGTCTTAGGGTTCGGGTGTGTGGATAGGGCGCTCTGGTTGCGGTGTATTACAGCACGACATCTACTTGAACTGTTTCGCAATGCAGGTAGCGCTAGGGATTCCATTCTGTGATGGGAGATGTGAGCACTATCTTAGGAAATTAGAACTCTTAAACTGTTCCGATGTCGATCATTTAGGCTGTCTTTAACGTATATGCTTTGTAGAGTCTTCTCTTGTCTATGCAATGGAAGGAAAGAATTCCTAGATACAATTGGGAATTTCATATCATAGATGTTTAATGTAACTGTTGTTGTACTTTTGATTTGGTTATATTTCAATTTCATCGTTATCATTATCTTCGTGATCTACTCACGTCCATTTATCCGTCTGCATCCAGACTTTTGATAGATCCATTAACATCTATTTTTTTTTTTTATTTCATCCTAAACTTTCCCCAGTGGAATGTTTATCACGCATTCGATCCTCAGGCGGGAAAAAATATATTTATATATGCTAAACCATTACGTCTTCTCACACACAAAACACTGCATGACTGTAATCTTTCAGTCTTTCTTCTCGATATTTTCCTCACAAAAGATACAGCAGGAGCAGCTGCAGCAGTAGCAGTGTCTCCTCGTCTTCCTTCCAAAAGTCTCATATCTCTGCCTTCATTCCTTCATCGCTGGAAGTGCTTCCCAAATATTTGAAAGTCTTGAGTCTTCCTCATAATTCTCATAGTCCAAACATATCTCCCTTCTGACTCCTTCCCCCCGTTTTCCATCGGAGCGCTACCTGTATTGTTGTTCGAGTTTTATCTTCTTTTTTTTTTCCTATTGTGAACAGTGACTTTCCCATTTTCGTCTTTCATTCATCATATCAAGTGTATGCGACGGACGATAGTAACTGACGTATATACAACAATGTTTTATATCATTTCATGATCAGATTATCGCCAAGGGGAAGGCAGATCCACGTTAATTGGTATAAGGTAACGTATCAGGTTGATCATATGTGTATATAGATACCCATGCACCATTTGCAGGGTTTGGAAATTTGCTAATCTTCAGCCCTCAGGTTCGATATTTTTAATCCCCCGTGTTACCGTAGCTTCAGCCACACACACACACACACACACACACACACACACACACACACACACACACACACACACACACACACACATATCCATTTGTCTCTCACACACTCGTTTCCCTGCAGTATCAGCCTTATGACCCATCATCAACCTTTCGCACACCCTTCAACTCACTATTCACCTCACACACACACACACACACACACACACACACACACACACACACACACACACACACACACACACACACACACACACACACACACACACCCGTCTCGCCTTCACGTCATCTTCAGGCAACAGCAACATTTTACTGCCTAGTCTTATGCATGACCCAACGTCCTCTCTCTCTCTCTCTCTCTCTCTCTCTCTCTCTCTCTCTCTCTCTCTCTCTCTCTCTCTCTCTCTCTCTCTCTCTCTCTCTCTCTCAGTATACCCCCCTTCCTCCAGCTTAACCCCACTAGCGCTCCATTCGTTCAACACTGCACAACATTCATCTATCATACCTGCCAGACGCGCCCGTCATGAGTTTATGAACGGTCTCAAAACATACGCACAGATAACATTTTCGACCATTTTCTCAGCTGTCAAGTGATACCCTCCCTCACCCCTGGACAAATCCGCTTTAGTTATCGCTCACTTTACTTGTCCGTAAAGTATTAAGTATCTGTCCCTGCTGGGTTCATTAGGCATGACAGCGAGGGCCGTGTACCCGGTGAGGGCCGTGTACCCGGTGAGGCCCGTGTACCCGGACCTCGACACCCATGGTATGAGCTTCATTAGGAGCATCGTTGAAGGCTGTATCTCTCGGACATGGTCATTCCCAAACAATCTCGAACGGAGAGTAACAAGCTGTCGGCTAGATAGAACTCATCATCATGCACCCATTTTCCTTTTTTTTTTTTCTTTCATTTATTTATCTTCTTTTATAGCTATGCAGAATTATTGATCGTAATCATTTTATCTATACAAACTTAGCGAGGTATGTATTGATGATGAACATCATTTGCCCCACTAATTAAAGTTCAGTAACATGTATTTCTAGTTATTTATGGTAAGATATCGTTATGTGACACCAAACTACTGGCATACGATCTCTTTTTCCTCGTCTATTTATATTCATCAACCATTCTCCATTTTTTCTAAGTGTGAGAGAGTATTGTACCTATCACTTTCCTCCATCTTCTCTTCTTCTTCTTCTTCTTCTTCTTCTTCTTCTTCTTCCTCCTCCTCTTTCTCCTCCTCCTCCTCTGAGACCCGAGTTGTAAATTTTTTAAGCCTCACCCGTGAATTGCTGTTAGCTACCACATCTCTCCATCAATTTCTCTCACAGTTCTCTTGACACTGGGGATTTACCATCAAAATCTCTTTCTAGTGTGTGTGTGTTTTTCGGTAGACTTGTCATTATTAGATTTTCCTCGTGTCTTTTTATTCTTTTCCGTTTTACATCATTACTTTGTTATGATTAGGTTTATCCATCCATTCGTTTTGCAGCTCCGACTCGTAAAATGAGGACTGTGGAATTTGTGAGAGGTTCAGTTTTCTATCTAAGTGTGTCTGGTTGGAATCGAAGTTTTACTTGAGTGTTGAATATCCATAGCGTTCGACGCGATACTTTGGAAGCTTGAGTTTTCATATTCATGAGGTGGTTTTAAAGCAGAAATCAACCCTGGCGATGACTCGGTTAACGTCTTCTATGTCCAAGGAAGCATAGCTGTGTCGCAGAGAGATGGGAGGTATAGAAACTAAGCTTGGCGATGAATCGGGCAGAGCCTTCTATGTCCAAGGAAGCATAGCATAGCTGTGTCGCAGAGAGGAGGAGGACAAACTTTCCTCTGTATCATTGATCGTTCTGTTGTCTGGCGATCCTCGCGCTGCAGTCTGTCACACTCCCGTACTCCGCAAGAATTCCCTCCCTCGTCTCTCGTCCTCCATCTTCATATCATTTAGCGTTCCTTCCCTGCGCCTATCTTTTTTTCCTCCCTTCCTCCCTCCTCTTCTCCTCCTCACACACACACACTCTCTTTTCCTCCCTCTGTAGGAGAAGATTTATCGAGGAACTTTTATATCACATCGGCGCGCACATCCTTCACTTAAAAGCGACTGATAATAATTCAATCGTGTCGAGAGGCAAACCAACATGTTCCTCTCTCTCTCTCTCTCTTCAGCAAACCTCCCGAACATCGCTGTTGCAGGCCTTCGGCTCTTGAGGGTTTGAAGAGGTGGCAGGGAGCTGAAATGTCGAAATGTTCTGGTAGTGTGACTCTGCTTCAAGTGTGAAGGGAGTGGCATTATGAGATACACGCTGATTCGATCTCAAATCCTGCCAGAGAATGAAGTCCAGTCCAACTGCACGGATGATATAAAGACCCGGTGTCAGTGATATTGTTTGAAATACAAATAATGTACAAGCAATCGGCTCGCCTTCTAGGCCGGAGTTTTATTGTTGGGTTCAGTATTCTCAAGTGATACCGAAAGGATTTTAAGAAATGTAAAATTATGTTGACATTACTCACGCTACGATGCGAGTAGCGCCCCCCACCCCACACACACACACACACACGCCACACACACACTCTCGTAATATTTGTGATTGCAAGAAGTATTTCTTCTTCTTCTTCTTCCTCATTATCATCATTGATATTATTCCCAGCTTTCTTTACTCGCTCTGCGTTTCCTGCCTGAGCGGGATTGCGCCAAGCACAGGCAAGCAAAGCGCGCACATGCTCACATCCTCTTCCTACTCGTCCAGCCTAATGCATCGAAACTAGAACACACCATCCACAGTCGACAGACTGTTCCGTCTATATGGATTTTCATATTTCATTGCGAAAAACGATGCGAGTTAGATCGTCAAAGTATTTCGAGCTGGTGTAGATATACTATGGTAGAGCAAGAAATGAACCAGAAATGGACGCGTGTTGTCATTTTATTCTTTACCCCTCATGTCGATGTTTGTGTAGCTCCCCACAGATATACATAGAGGCATCGACGTATGTACACACACACACACACACACACACACACACACACACACCTATGAAATCATTTTAAGATGAATGAGATCATGAACAACATACAGCGTGGGGAACACAAAGTCTTCGCACTGACGTACAGTAAACCTTCCTATTTTGCTCACTACGTTATAGTAACTCCTGCTAAAAAAGAAAAACAAAAAGGTATTGAAACGCCATAGCCTATATAATCCATCCATATCATAACCAATGTAATCCTAATAAACACGTAATTCTTAGCATCTGAGAGATGACATTAAAGTAAAAGTGCTCTTTCCAAAATGAGCCATTTTGAGTAATCTCTCGCTCTCTTCCAGGGAAATCCTCAATTTCCCTGCATTAGTTGGTTCGTCCGAAGTAAATGATGCTGCCGCTGGAGATGCCTTAAAGTTGATAAAACATTATCCCTGTGAGAGTCGAGAGCTGTCACCAAGCTTTCAGTGGAGACTAGATTCCAGGAACGTTGCCCATGAGAACACTGGGAAATAGCAGGTCTTCAGTTCACTGTTAGATTACGCAGGTCTTCAGTTCAATGTTAGATGACGCGGTCTTCAGTTCAATGTTAGATTACGCAGGTCTTCAGTTCAATGTTAGATTACGCAGGTCTTCAGTTCAGTGTTAGATTACAAAGGTCTTAAGTTCACTGTTAGATTACGCAGGTCTTCAGTTCACTGTTAGATTACGCAGGTCTTCAGTTCAATGTTAGATGACGCGGTCTTCAGTTCAATGTTAGATTACGCAGGTCTTCAGTTCACTGTTAGATTACGCAGGTCTTCAGTTCAATGTTAGGTTACGCAGGTCTTCAGTTCAATGTTAGATGACGCAGGTCTTCAGTTCAATGTTAGATTACGCAGGTCTTCAGTTCACTGTTAGATTACGCAGGTCTTCAGTTCAATGTTAGATGACGCGGTCTTCAGTTCACTGTTAGATTACGCTGTCTTCAGTTCACTGTTGTATTAAATCACGCGATCTCAATAGTCATTCATGTTTGGCACTGTTGACCAAAAAAACAAATATATATGTATATATATATATATATATATATATGTAACGAAGGTTGATAATAAAACATTCATATTAGTATTTTTGAATCGTTTCTTTTTTTGAAACTACTGGTTCTCTTTATACTTTTTCTCCCCATTATTTCTAAGTCGTGCGTGCACGTCAGTGTAGAAAAAACAAACTGGGTGACCAAACATTTATTTCATCATTGTTAGACTCATTTTTTTTAACTGCTGTTGCCACCTATTGGACTTCATTGGTACTCTTTATTTACTGTACTCTTTAGCATTTTCCATCGAAAGTTCGAGTAAGTTAGGTTGCACTGCATTCTTTCATCATTTCTGTCGCATTGTTTGCCATAGATGATTGAAACAGTTGAAGGAATTACATAGATTATTCTATCTTTGACAGGAATCATTTTGGGAAGACCCAAAATCATCAAGCCTTGCCTCATTGCAAAGTCTCTCATTTCCTCCATTCCCGTAGGGTAGACACTCTCTCATACTCTCATAATGAGGGTATGAGGGTATCAGAGACGATGTACTTGCTTTAAAAGCGTTCCCAGCACGAAAGGAACAGAGTAGTTAGATGGGCAGTAATGCCTTGGAACATATCGAGGTGACTGACATCAAACATAGATATTTTTACAGGAGGCCATCGAGAAAGATGCGAAAGGTTATTCAATGCACTACCAAGGTGACACAATAATATCTACGTTGGGTGAGTATGGACTCGTTCATCGGAGGACTTGTAAGTGGTAAGACACACATACACATAGTCCGAGACGAGCTTGTGACCCGGGTAATGAAGGATGAACGCGGCAGCTGTGTGTTCTCAATTCCAGCAAGGTATTCGGTGTACCTAGCCTCGTTAGCCCCTTCCTTAACGACGAGATCCTGTCTTAGGTTAGGTGTTGATTCTCTCTCTCTCTCTCTCTCTCTCTCTCTCTCTCTCTCTCTCTCTCTCTCTCTCTCTCTCTCTCTCTCTCTCTCTCTCTCTCTCTCCTTGTTGCGCTTGCCTTCGCCCGCCCTCAAACCTTCAAACCTCTCCCGTCCCCCATGGCTTCCGCCGCCCCCTGTGGGTTGGGGGGCCCCAGGAAACACGCACCGACAAAGAGGCGGGGCACCTCTCTCTCTCTCTCTCTCTCTCTCTCTCTCTCTCTCTCTCTCTCTCTCTCTCTCTCTCTCTCTCTCTCTCTCTCTCTCTCTCTCCTCCCCGCAGCTTCTTTTCTTCAAGCGCTTGGCCCCGTAATGATATACTCCCAGATCTCACAATGAGGCGGTTCCCTGTAGCAGTGCTTGAGATATGGTTTTCCTGGTGTGTGTGTGAGGGGATTGCATTGTGCCTCGTTCAGTATCGCTGCGCCAGAGGGAACTGTTCGCAGGGTAAGAACTAGTTCCCACACAGACGTTTGAGAGGTGATAGCAAGCAATCAAAGTAACACTTGCATTTTCTCTCTTTTTTTTTGTAGACGTTTGGTAAGGGAGAGCAACAAACGTTTGGTGACGAAGAGTAAAAACAAACCCTTAGTGACTATGAGCAACAAACGTTTGGTGACGTACGACCCTTGGTGATTACGAGCAACAAACGTTTGGTGACAAAGATCAAAAACAAACCCTTGGTGACTATGAGCGACAAACGTTTGGTGACGTATACTACCCTTGATACGAGCAACAAACGTTTGGTGACAAAGATCAAAAACAAACCCTTGGTGACTATGAGCGACAAACGTTTAGTGACGTACAACCCTTGGTGACTACGAGCAGCAAACGTTTGGTGATGTACAGCAAAAATATACACGCTTGGTGACTAAGAGAAACAAACGTTTTTTGACGTAGACGATCAAACGTGTGGTGACGCAGAGCAACAAAAATGTGGTGACAGCAGGCAACCAGCATGCCAGTAGCAGTGGCCTGATAAACGTTCATTAGGAATGATAGTGACAGTTTCGTGATGATGAAAATGACACCGAAAACGTTTTGGATGATTATAACATGACAATTAGTAAGATGTCATTAGTCGGTAAAAAAAAAAAAATGGTTCAGTAAATATACTTTTCATGTCTGATTAGTATGTTTTTTTTTATATTTCGTTGATTATCATCACTCGAAATTATTTGAATATATTGGTGTTTATTGTCAGTAATATAACGACTGATTATATACATTACTGTATCGTTACTGTAATTTCTTAAGTGATATAACAGTTTTTATAATAGTTTTCAATAGGAATGATTCATTTGTTTGAACAGGTAACGTAGTTTTATACATTTTTACTTTGTTCATATATGTTTACATTGCTCATACATTATTGTATGTATTATACGATTCTTTTTTACATTTTTCGATATCTTCATGCCTCAGACATTTTTGCATTGTATGTATACTTCTTGTACAGTGAGTATACATTTTTACATCGAGTATACATTCTTGCGTTGAATACACATCTTTACATTGCCCATACAATATGCGATAAAGATATGTTATTATTATATATATATTATATTATACTTTGTCGCCGTCTCCCGCGTCTGCGAGGTAGCGCAAGGAAACAGACGAAAGAAATGGCCCAACCCCCCGCCCATACACATGTATATACATACGTCCACACACGCAAATATACATACCTACACAGCTTTCCATGGTTTACCCCAGACGCTTCACATGCCTTGATTCAATCCACTGACAGCACGTCAACCCCGGTATACCACATCGCTCCAATTCACTCTATTCCTTGCCCTCCTTTCACCCTCCTGCATGTTCAGGCCCCGATCACACAAAATCTTTTTCACTCCATCTTTCCACCTCCAATTTGGTCTCCCTCTTCTCCTCGTTCCCTCCACCTCCGACACATATATCCTCTTGGTCAATCTTTCCTCACTCATTCTCTCCATGTGACCAAACCATTTCAAAACACCCTTTTCTGCTCTCTCAACCACGCTCTTTTTATTTCCACACATCTCTCTTACCCTTACGTTACTTACTCGATCAAACCACCTCACACCACACATTGTCCTCAAACATCTCATTTCCAGCACATCCATCCTCCTGCGCACAACTCTATCCATAGCCCACGCCTCGCAACCATACAACATTGTTGGAACCACTATTCCTTCAAACATACCCATTTTTGCTTTCCGAGATAATGTTCTCGACTTCCACACATTCTTCAAGGCCCCCTGAATTTTCGCCCCCTCCCCCACCCTATGATCCACTTCCGCTTCCATGGTTCCATCCGCTGCCAGATCCACTCCCAGATATCTAAAACACTTCACTTCCTCCAGTTTTTCTCCATTCAAACTCACCTCCCAATTGACTTAACCCTCAACCCTACTGTACCTAATAACCTTGCTCTTATTCACATTTACTCTTAACTTTCTTCTTCCACACACTTTACCAAACTCAGTCACCAGCATCTGCAGTTTCTCACATGAATCAGCCACCAGCGCTGTATCATCAGACTCATTATAGCTTGGTAATGAGCTGAATGAGTTGTGGTTCTCAAGTTTTGTTCTCGTGAAGGGTAGTTAGTTAGGTTGTGGCTCTCAAAGTTATAGCTTTGTGAGGGTCAGGCCTGTTATTATTTATCTGCTTAGCTTTTGGCTCTCGAAGTTATAGCTTTGTGACGGTTAGACCTGTTGTACCCAGCTGGTTGTAGCTTGTGGCTCTCATAGTTATAGCTTTGTGACGGTCAGGCCTGTTGTTGTTTAGCTGGTTGTAGCTTGTGGCTCTCATAGTTATAGCTTTGTGACGGTTAGACCTGTTGTACCCAGCTGGTTGTGGCCATCTATCATCGTGCGTGAAACACAGATACAAAATTCAGATATGGTTAAGAAAATGGCAAGCAGATGATGAAAAAACTCGTGAATTGTTTTAAGACAACTTAAAGCAAAAAATACTATGCTTAAAAATACTATACCTAAATACTATTCTTAAATACTATACTTAAAGTACTATACTTAGAATATAAAATCTGATGTACATTGACCCTAATACCATTTGAAATCTTTAGTACAAGTTATATACTCGATCTGTTACCTCCCATTTCCATAAAACACGCCCTTCGATCTTATTCTACACGAACACATAACGACTTTTCCCTGAATCTTTTACAACACCGGAATTCGCGAGGGTTTAGAATAAAAAGTCTTTTTTCTTCCCCGTACGAAACTTTGTGTTTAAGATATGCCCAAAAACGAACGATAGCGGAGAAATATATTTCCTTTGGGGAGCCCCAGCTGGACCCCCCCTTGAATCTATCAGGTAAGGTGGGAAACCTAAAGAGAAGCAATATAACCTTTGGCTGGTGTCGTTATTGTGGCCTACAGAACATAACACTCTGGGTTCTGAAGCCAATATATTGGTCTGGCTCATATTGAACTGTGGGTACCTTCCCCTCTCTCTCTCGCCCGCGAGTCTGTGTGTGTGTGTGTGTGTGTGTGTGTGTGTGTTGGCGGACTCCAACTGCAAGTGCCAACACCGCCAGGGAAAGGGCACGCATCTCCGGCGAGGCTGTAACATTATCAGGGGACGAGAAAGAGTATAGCATCGTTGAGAACCAGCCCCCTCTCTCGTACCCAAAGGAGGCCACCTTACCATGCTCCCCCCCTCCAGCGGAGCGCAAGCTTGTTGAAGAAAGGGATCTGAGATAGCTTTCCTTTGAGCCGAATGCTTCGTAAGTTTGTCAGTCAGATCATTAACTTCGCTCTATTTATATATATAAATTCTGAATGATGCTAATGACTTCGTTCTAGTGACCTATAAACATCCTCCAGTGTATAACTCTACGAAATTTCCCATTGCGTTAATGGTGATCGATGTATTTCCCCGCGTATCAAATATTCTTTGTTGGCATTATGATCATGTCAAAAGGCCTTCGTTAGCTTTTGCTTGTACATAGAAATTTGATTTTTAACCAAAATGCGTATTACCTATTCAGATATGCAAACAGCGCAAAGGAAAAGTTACGCGGGGGGAGATTTTCGGAGCCAAGCATTTCCTGGAGCGTCAAATAACCTATTTATCAACCCATTGGAGCTCCGTGGAATTGGCGAAAGTGTTCTTGCGAAACTGTCTCACTGGCTTAAAGCCCTGTAATACAGAAATTGTAGACGGGGATGTGGTAGACGGGGATTTTGCCCTAGTCCTATTAGACGGGGGAAATCGTCCGTCTTCCAGTGATAGTAGACGGGTAGTTTGAAGTGTTTCAGTGTCGTGAAATGGGTGGTTCGTCTTGTGTTGATACTGGTATCACAGAATGTCGGTCGTTTTTGTTCGTAACAAGTGTTTCCTCTTATGATCTAGCGCTCGGGCTCCTGTAAGGCATATATTACCAAAAGAGTCTTTTGAAACCTAACCCTTTCATTACGTGACCAGATATCCCCATGATTACATTATATTGTTTACGTTCTAGGATCGTAGTTCTATTTCCATTCTCATGAAGGAATGGTTCGTGAACTGGATATCTGCATGAGACAGATATAAACATCTATCTTTGATATGAGGACAGTGGGACAATCTATTCTCGAGCTTCGATTCCCTCCCTTTAAAGCCCTGTTTGAAGCCTAATCAAGGGGGTAAAATGAAGACAGATGTAGGCCTGCGGATTCCTAAGCCTAGATCACGTAGGGAATGGCTTTTCCATAATTTTCGTGTGTGATACAAGGACGTTTTAAGCTTGGAACCGTCTCTTTGGCCTTCGTTGGTCGACCAGTGAGATGGTGAAGATGGAGGGAAGGAGGTCTGGTAGACAGAGAGCGCGTCCGGGGCCAGGAAAGAGGAAAGTGGCAAGAGGCGAGACGTGATATTACAGTGAGCAAGCTGGTCGTAGGAGGACATGGCACATTTTATTGTGAGAGTTTACGTGTGGTCAGACTCTCATTGTGCCGGAAGACACACACACACACCCACACACACACACACACACAGACACACACATACATTTTTACCATTCCACAAGGTATATCAGAAGTTCTGGCAGTGTTTACAAATCGTAACAAGATAGTAATGATAATTAATTTCGCCACTGATTATATGAATAATTACAAGCCCAACAACAATGTTAGTATTCATCAAATCATTTACCAAGGGAGGTTTTGCTCGGAGACCTCAAACACCAACTGTGGTGTGTATTTAATTAAGTTCCAAGTGATGGCTTTGTCTGGATTCGTTTCAAGTACTAAGTGAAAGTTCAGTCTGAGTGAATTTCCTGTTTAAGAGGAAACTGTCCGTGCCAATCGAAGGTCTGTACTCCCGAGAGAGAGAGAGAGAGAGAGAGAGAGAGAGAGAGAGAGAGAGAGAGAGAGAGAGAGAGAGAGAGAGATCCCTCACTGTTATAGGATCCAATCTACACTGTCATTGATGAAATGACAGACGTGTATGTGTGTGCTTGTTTCAAAACATATGCATGTTAATTCAGACTTGAATATCTATCTGTCTGGCTTTTCACAGATGCCAGAGCTCCACACACACACACTAGTGATACAGTGTACTTACACAAGTAGTTCCTGCTGTATTCCGATTTTCTTCGCCCGAACCGCACGCAGACGAAAGGGAAAATCAAGGCGTGAACATCCCAGATTAAAACCGCTCTGGGATAAAGTCATTCCACGCAACACACACGCAGAAAATGTTCCATGTGGAGAGGCTCTATCATCTTGATGAAGTGACCTTATTTCTCCTCTCGCACTGTGTAAGAAAAGTAGTAACATTCCCTCTTGAAGAACTGCCATTTTCGCCGCGAGGTGTGGCTGCTCATTTTTAATTTGTCTTCAAAAGCAACGCCAGCGAAGTGTAAACACTCCGTGTGTGTTGCGGTAAATGAATATGGAATTCATTTGAGATCTGTATCTGCTGGATGCTAAATAACTAGGTATGTTATGTGTTTACTGATGAAGTCTCCAGCGCGTTCGAGGCTGGCGAGAGAGCAATATCAAAGCCGTGAATTCGTGCGAGTGTAAATAAAGATATTATGTAGACCAGCAGAGCTCATATACCTCCACCTAAAACCTTCCGCGTAAACAGCGAGTTTTAAGGTGACAGAAAGTGAAGATTAACCCCACGGTAGCGATATGATAGTACAGAATAGTACACGCCAGTCCAATTTATCGAAACACAGTATAGCACATTATGAGACGGTCTGCCGCTTGATAGCATATCACTGTAACATGATGTTACAGTGATATATATACAAGTCGGTACATTATCACGATATAGTGAAATGCGCTGTAACACTGTATGACGCAGTGAAACACTATTTAACCACTTTCACTCGAGGGAAACTTTACTTAATCGGTCATTCATTCTCACCCTAGTCCTAGTGTCGTTGACTTGTCACATATCAGTGACCCTTCACCCACACTCACGGGGCACAGCCAGGTTCGAATCCTTGGCGCGGTAGTCGGTCCACACCCATACCATGTGTTCATCCTCCCCCCCATGAACAGTCGATTGATATGTAATTCGTGTAGACTGATGTGTGTGTGTGTGTGTGTGTGTGTGTGTGTGTGTGTGTGTGTGTGTGTGTACACATAAGAGTAAAGACATGTACATATACACAGGGTTAAGAGATGGGGCAAAACGAGTGTAAAACACTTTCCCCGTCACACACATACACACACACACACACACACACACACACACACACACACACACACACACAGAGAGAGAGCAGGTACATGGGCAAGAATGAATAGTATTCATGTCCCTAAATCCCAGGATCAGGACGTGATCAGCTCGTTAGTTCGTCGGTAATACAGATGTACAGACAACACTGTAATAGGGGTACATGTATCCCTGACGCTGGCCACCACACTGTGAAACTAGTTATCCAGTGACCTCGTATTCAAACCAGACCTGCCTGCCATACATCAGGAGTTGTGAGAGGTGGGTGGGGAAATTGACCATAAACTCCAGGGATGTGTGTGTCCGACACCTTAGTTACCACAGGTTCGATCCCCAGAGAGAAGGGGGGAATATTGATGGCTGTAAGGGGCTATTTGACTCCTATATTGTCATAAAGCCAGAGGCCTGTATCTTACCCATCAAACATAACATCATAGAAGTGTCAGCTCAAGCATAGACTTGTGTTAAGTGGTAGTTAACGCACGGTATGCTTGGCTACCCAGAACAGGAGTTTCTGATCCTTTTGAATTGAGTTCCACTATCCTCTTTCCTCCAGTCTGTGTGCAAACCTTCCATCTATAACCCTAATGAGATAGTTTAATCTACAGTAAGTCATTCGTGTATGACAGCATTCAAAGAAGGAAATATAAACTAAAACATATTTTCCAGCATTTCGAAGCACAGATATGTGTGTGTGTGTTCATATTTCCTTTTGTTTTTTCATTCACGTAAGATTGGAACGTCGAGACTTAACGAGACCAGCTCATACGTACCTGGTACCTGTAAAGCTCTCGCGTACTCTCGCACGTAAACCATGAAAGCAAAGACCGTCTTCTCGTCACCAACACACTGGGCAGTTCACATTCGGTCAGGTCATCCGAAGATGCATGGTCTGGATTTTCATGTCATACATTGGGTCAAAGTCATCCACGATTGTGTTATCAAGCACTCCACACCAACTGGACCAAGTTATTTAGACATATTTATACACTCAAGACGAGGCAATGCGTATAGTGATGTGCATAGGAAGGTTTCTTTGCAATAAAGCCTTAGTTTTATATCATCTAGAGCAGTATGTTTCAACACTGTCTTCGACGTGGATTCCTATAAGCCATAAATATAATAGTTCTTGATACCCTAATCTTCTCCTTCCATTATTTCCTCGTTTTTCTTACGCAGACTTATATGTCTTCAGAGCAATTTTGTGGAAGCTGTTACAAGCTAAGCTCGAGTTAAAAGAGCTCCATTTATGAATTATGACCTGCTGAGCTTCCATGATTTTTCCTTTCTTTTCGTTGCTGTTTAGTTCAGAATGTTTGTACAGAACTCTTGAAGAATGTTCGTGGCACTCTTAGATTCTGGAGAACCCTTGATTGAAAACACTCTTCTAAAAATATGTATTCAGGCATTCATTACTACATAGTGGGGTACACTGACTTGTGTTCACACGCTTCCAACACAACCTGTTGACTAGGATCATATGTTCACGCTCTGGTCACCTTACTGAGATATATACACAGGGAAACATTTACTGCACATTGGGGTCATGTGATAACTAGAAACGTATTCCAGTATTTATTATCACACGTCGTGTTTGGCCATTCAGAGACGTATAGTCATACCTTCCTTATCATTCAGTATATCTGTCAGAGGACTAGCATGCATCTACACCAGATTCGAACCCATTCGGAGGCCTGTATTTCAGACATCGATAAGATCGCGACCTGTTGACAATTTAGCACGACCCTTGTTGTCATTCCCAACCTGCGTGATTCATGTGAAAGTTCACCGCTCATGTTTCATCCACTCGTTCCACTACCGCGCCAGTACAATATCGAGCATGGTAGTCCACAAGTGGATAGGAATGCTCAAAAAGCCTTGTACCTCCATGATTCAAATGTTTATTTTTCATCCCCCTTGCCTCTATATGATGGCACTATACAGGCATTCTGCCAGTGTTCATGTATCTTACTTGTTAGGTCACTCATACAGTGATAATCATGACTGACCAATGAACAACACTGTCACTCCCTTTGGTAAACAATTCTGCTGTAAACTCTCCCACTTTTGCCATTTTGCCACATTTCACCTCATGCAAGGCTTTGATCACTTCTCTTTTTATAATTTTCCACGATTCTCTTGCTTCTTACGCCACCTTAGCGCCAAAACACCCAACAGCCACCACTCTTGTATGTTGTTTAACGGTCCTTCAAAATACGCATTCTTCTTTTTCACTTCTTCTTTGCCTGTTATCACATCTCCATCTGATACTTCTGCTTGTTCTTTTGTTCTCGCACGAGTTACCTTAGTTTAAAGCATCTTTTTCGTCCTTCCTGAAATTTGCTGATAATCTCTGACCCCACCTCTCATTTAAATCTCTTTTACAACCCTTGCACCTTCCTCTTAATCATCCGTTTTCTCTTGTCCATCTCCGAATCACATGTACTCCTTCCTTGCAAGGCCACTTTTACACCTCTCGTTTTTCTTTCACTACCAACTACATATATATATATATATATATATATATATATATATATATATATATATATATATATATATATATATATATATATATATGTTTGCTTTTCCGTTGTCATGGCATTAGCTTTTTAATCACTGAATATTTACATCTTGCAAGTTATGATATGATGGCATGAAAATTCAATTTTCTCTCTATTTCATATTTTTTTGGGTTGAATCAGCACTGTTCCCATAGATGCTAGGCATACCATCGTGGTCCCGAGAGGATGTTTTCTTCTCGCCATACATTTACCAAACTCAGTCACTAGCTTCTGCAGTTTCTCACATGAATCAGCCACCAGCGCTGTATCATCTGCGAACAACAACTTACAGATTTATCAACTGTGTTGACGCTTAAGGTTTTTTATTTTTTTTTTAATTCTATTTCCCTTCTTGTCACGTTTTCTACGTCTTGAAATTGGAAGAGTAAATTTTTAAACCCACGACGTGTTAGGAGGCTGATGGCCTAGCTGGCGGCGGAGTGCAGCCATCCCCCCCCACCATCATCCACGCGCCGTACGCAACGGGAGGAGTAAGGGAGGGCGGACGGTTGGAGAGTGGAGAGGGAGGGAGGGGAAAGAGAGCTTTCGTAGTGTGTCTAATGGATCGGAAATGGTAAGGCGCGCTGTGGGTGCTGTAGCTCACGGCTTATGCTACGTACTGCCGAGTCTTGGTGGACTACCAATGGCCCTACCCTTGGCCCGTAACTGTCACCCGTCATTTACTATCTTTTATGAAGATAGATAGATAGATAGATAGACAGATATATCTACCCCCCGCCCCTCATCTTTCTTCATCGTACCAGCGCCTTATCTTCCCCTCCTCAAGTCACCGCCAACACCAGTCGCTACCACTCATACCTCCTCCTCCTCCTCATCTGCTATCATCACCTTTGCCTCATCCTCCTCTGCTCTCACACCTACCCTCCCTCTCCCTCATCATCACCTCCTTTCCATCTGACTGCCATCGCTCTTCCCTCCCTCCCTCCCGTTCATCATCAAGAAACCCTACCTCCCCGACCGCGTTCAGTCATCAACCCCCACCTACTCTTCCCCGATCATCATCTCGAGCCAATAGAGCCTTGTTTACCTTTTGCACTCGGGGGTAAAAAAAAAGAAAATAAAAAAGAGTCCAGGTCTGTACCGTCCAAGTTGCCTAAACCAGTTTTAATGAACTGCAGCTGAGATCTTTTTCCCTTCGTCTCTTGCAGGTCAGGTACCTCCTGACTTCCGAAGAGGCGCCTCTCTACTTGATTTGTTGCCATCGAGTGGGTTTTATTTTTCCGACCCCGGGAGATCTCGAGTCGAAGGGGAAAGGTTTTTGAGATGTGTTTGAACTTTATAAGAAAAGGTTGGTGGGAATTGGCATTGCGGTGGGTGGAGATATAGACAGGCAACAGGTAAGGGCATTACAAGATAACAAAGAGGTGAAATGGGAATATGCTGGAGAAGAAGTCGAGACAGTGACGCAAAGGATGGTAGAAAGCCTTAGAAAAATAAGAAATAAATTGGGGAGAGTTAAACCGGAAATTGGCTTTTAGAAGGTATAATCCACCCTTAAAAAAAGCACAGAAATCAGGGAGTTAAACCAGAAATTGGCTTTCAGATGGTATAAAAAAAAATGAAATATCAACCAATAAAAAGGAAAGTCTGGCCGAGATACTATGTATAAGGTTGGCCTTAGCTTCGAAGAGACTTCAGGAGTCTCATGATTTAAGACCAAGACACCAGACTGATCAATGGATTTGATCCTACATCCCCAGATTATACAGCAACAAGAAAGAGCATGATACTGTAGCTGCAATATGAACTTTCCAAATCATTATCAATCAAGTTGATTTTCTGAGAATTCTCACAACCTGTTATGATGGTTTCTATATTACTGATACATCTCTCGACACAAAAAATGTTAGTCTTCTTATCTAACTCACGCAACCAGATTATAACTTTCATAACTCAGGTTTCATCAGAGCCAGCATCACGGTACATTAGATAACCTCAGCTGGAGATAATGTTTTTTGCTTTGTATGGCTCGATGATTGCCTTCCAGTAGTGCTGTAAGGGATGGGGATAGTCCATACGAGGTCTAGAGAATGCCGCTATGCTGGATATATATATATATATATATATATATATATATATATATATATATATATATATATATATATATATATATATATATATGTATATATAATAATGAGAGGGGAGGATTTCCAGCCCCCCTCTCCCTCCCCTTTTAGTCGCCTTCTACGACACGCAGGGAATACGTGGGAAGTATTCTTTCTCCCTTATCCCCAGGGATAATATAAATATATAAATATATATATATATATATATATATATATATATATATATATATAGAGAGAGAGAGAGAGAGAGAGAGAGAGAGAGAGAGAGAGAAAGAGAGAGAGAGAGAGAGAGACAGAGAGACAGACAGACAGACAGACTTGGCCCGTGTCTTCTAACTGGAAAAGAAAAAAATATTGTAACGCAGGTGTAGGATAAGCCGTCATAAGATCCACACAAGACGAGAGGCCATTGTCAACACCGCTCCCTGCAGGGACACACAAGCCGCCACAAATGAAGACAGCGCTCGTGACTGAGGGCCAATATCGATCTCTCACCACCACCTCCAGCCACCACAGCCACCACCTCCACCACAGCTACCACCTCCACCACAGCCACCACTACCACCTCCACCACCACCACAGCCACCACCTCCACCACAGCCACCACTACCACCTCCACCACCACCATTACCTCCATCTTCACCGCCTCCACCATCTCCATCTTCTTTCCTTGTTAACCTCCAAATTCTTCCCCCTCCTCCTCCTCCTCCTCTTCCTCCCTCACAGTCGACAACAGTAGCCAGAGAGCCATGGTTCCCTCGCAAATATCCTTTGTCACATCCGCGGAAAATGTTGATTTCCTCAGCGTAACGTGAGTACCCAAGAGCGCAACGGTGCGGCCCTTTAGCACAGCTTAGAGATCCTTGAGCACGACGGTACGATCCTTGAGCACAGCTTAGAGATCCTTGAGCACGACGGTACGATCCTTGAGCACAGCTTAGAGATCCTTGAGCACGACGGTACGATCCTTGAGCACAGCTTAAGTATCCTTAAGCATTACGGCACGACCCTTGAGCACAGCTTAAAGATCCTTGAGCACGACGGTACGACCCTTGAGCTCAGCTTAAAGATCCTTGAGCACGACGGTACGATCCTTGAGCACAGCTTAGAGATCTTTGAGCACGACGGTACGAGCCTTGAGCACAGCTTAAAGATCCTTGAGCACGACGGTACGAGCCTTGAGCTCAGCTTAAAGATCTTTGAGCACGACGGTACGATCCTTGAGCACAGCTTAGAGATCCTTGAGCACGACGGTACGAGCCTTGAGCACAGCTTAAAGATCCTTGAGCACGACGGTACGATCCTTGAGCACGACGGTACGATCCTTGAGCACAGCTTAGAGATCCTTGAGCACGACGGTACGATCCTTGAGCACAGCTTAGAGATCCTTGAGCACGACGGTACGATCCTTGAGCACAGCTTAGAGATCCTTGAGCACGACGGTACGATCCTTGAGCACAGCTTAAAGATCCTTGAGCACGACGGTACGAGCCTTGAGCACAGCTTAGAGATCCTTGAGCACGACGGTACGAGCCTTGAGCACAGCTTAGAGATCCTTGAGCACGACGGTACGATCCTTGAGCTCAGCTTAAAGATCCTTGAGCACGACGGTACGATCCTTGAGCACAGCTTAAGTATCCTTAAGCATTACGGCACGACCCTTGAGCACAGCTTAAATATTCTTAAGCATTACGGTACGACCCTTAGGTGTAATGGCGTGGCCCGATCCTGAAGAGGTAAGGTCAAAGGCCTCGCCATCTTACCTCACGGGTCTTACCATCGTGTTCAAGGGTGGGTGCCAGCCACCTTCGTGCTCAGGGATCGTACGTACCATTGTGATCGAAGGAGACTTAAAGAGCATATCACTTATCATGTTGACCCACCCAGCAACGTCTTAGCCTCTTGACCACACCGCGATATCAACAGAATATCAAAATTCTACGTACTATTAAAAACAAGAGGTGTTATCATAGGGAGTCACTGATATATGGGGAGGTGGGGGGTAGGAAGGTGAAGGTACCCTGACCTAGCAAGCACCATCGAAGCTGTAAGGAGGAGGAGTCAGGATTCTTTCTCACAACGCTAGAATAAGATCCGGCAAGAGAACGCGGAGTTTAGAAAGACACTCCCGATGGATGATGTCTGCCGAGCAACCACGAGGGGAGAAAAATATTGTTGGGAACCTCTGAAATTATTTTGTGATATTCCTTTGAAGCAGTAGTAGTTTGTGGTGACAAAAAGGCGTATATCATTCTTTAACAACGCCCTGAGGTAATTCATTGCCTCGGCTTTATAATCAGTGAAGGCAGACTTGGGGGAGAATAAGGTCTCCTTCCTATTCATGCAAATTAATGTTCTTTGATACATCTCCCCTGAGAAACGAATGCAGCAAGAGATTATCGCGATACCAGACAGCCAGTGATAAACTTAGTCCTTTTATAGAGTCTCAAGAAACTCTCTCTTGAAACGAGAAACATCCCACCTAACCTTCATGTTTATATTTTTTTTTCCCTCAAGATCAGTAAACTACTCGCAGATGTTAATTGACTTTCACATCGTTCCAGAGGATCATCCAGCTTTACATATTACTTTTTCCCCCCTCTCTCATCTCGAGCTTACAATCTCTTGATTACATGCCACGTCTTCTGCGTCGTTTCATTAATGTTTTTCTTTGTTTTTGTTTTTTTTAACAATCCTCGTATTAGATACCAGACAGAGGTGCGAAAGCCGTTGTTCTCTAGGTTATCTATAAGCATTCAAGAGTCTGACTCACGAGTTAGGCAAGTGTGGTGGAGGCGGGATGAATATCTACCTCGCAGGGTAAGTTTTCTGCAGTTTCGTTTCGTGTCGGATCCTGGTTCGCGCGAATAGCTTTTGTTATGTGTTGGCTGTGACTCACTTCCCCCAGAGGTTGACCCCCTCGACAGCCTTGTTTGAGGGAGGTGGTGCGTTTCAAAGGACTCCGTGGATGAGTGAGGTTCCCCAGGGAAAGGGCCACAGGCCCGTCGTAATAGGTCGATCGGTAATGCCAAGTTATTCACAGAGAGGAGAAGAATGCCTTGCGTTGATGCTTTCCCCTGGGAAACCTCAGCTCTAGATGCGAAGGACGTGTACTCCAACCCATTTCCTACCTGCAGGAGTCTTTTTACATTTTCTTTACTTCAAATACATAACATGAATATGTACATTGGACGTAATGTCTCCTGGAAAATCGTTTGATACATCGGCATACCAGTTGGTTACAGTATTGTCGACGTAGAGGGCCAGCCAAGCTGTACTTTTGACACAACGAATGCCTCCCTTCCCTGGCAATGGCGCGGTTGCTGGCGTGGCTCCCATCACTCACGCAACACAGGCCTCAGGCGGGTCGTAAACCTGCACCCTCTCTACCCTTGTGGTGAAGGTCACGCTTGCCTAAAACTTCTTCCTTTGGACACGATGGTAGTACGACCCTTTCCGTCTCGACGGTGCGATCCTTGACCACGACGTACAAACAAAAAACCTTACGACCTCGCCCTTGGGTAAGATGGTGTGTGTGTGTGTGTGTGTGTGTGTGGACTTTGATCTCGTGCTTCGGCTGCGCCATCACAACCAGAGGAACGTAATCGTTCGTCTCGTTACACAGTTGTCATTTGGGTTGTGGCGGAGGAGGTGGATGATCCACGTTACACATTCCCTCCGCCATCCAGGGAATAGGATGATAAGAAGGATTGGCTGATCATCGGATTGCTCATAAGATTGGCCATTAAGAGGCACATCAGTATTGTGGTTCATTCCTACGTCATCTTGCTATTGGCCGGATCAGTTCTCACACACACACACACACACACACACAGTATATCTCACCGAAGAACTTTTCCCTTACTACTGATTGTAGCGCATCCCTTGAGGTGCAGGGGCGTTTGGTGAAGGGGCCCTAGGGTTATATAATGATAATGGTGATAGAGATGATAATGATAATATATATTAATAATTTCAACCAGTTTTTTTTTTCTAAGCTTAGGAAACAGTTCGTCCATTCACAGAGAAATTCATGATCAGTTAAGGACGAAATTTTGGTATTCATCATCTCGCTGAAATGATCAATCAAATATGACGTTTTATTAAGAATTTTCATTAGAAATTCATTTATGATAACTGACCTCTTGTTAAGTAAAAATATTAATTATCAGGGTATTTATAAAATGGTTCTCATATTTATTTTTCTTTTTTACATGTTGGTCATGTCGAATGCATGTTGATAAGATGGTCTCTTCTTTTTGACTAAATGAATAATGAAAATAGTTCATTTGTCTGTCGTAATTATTTTTCCCAGAATCGTTCGTTTGTAATTTTCATTCATGTTATGTATATATATATATATATATATATATATATATATATATATATATATATATATATATATATATATATATTCCTATGAGTCCACGGGAAAAATGAAACACGAAAAGTTCCCAAGTGCACTTTCGTGTAATATTTGGTAAACATGTGATTGTCCAAATGGCGTCCTAGCTTCGTCTCTTCGATGCATATCAACTGACTGTTATATTTCTCTCTTGTGTCTCCCCTGATGATGTGATTATTACACGAAAGTGCACTTGGAAACTTTTCGTGTTTCGTTTCCCCCGTGGACTCATAGGAATATCTTGATCACGCGCAAAATTGTGTTCCTTTCCAATGTATATATATATATATATATATATATATATATATATATATATATATATATATATATATATAGGCATCAGCATGCACATCAAGGTCTGGCATATTAGTTGGGGAAAAGAAAAGGTGTTACTCATTCTTTGAATGATCGAAATCCATTTCTAAATCGAAGATTGATCACAGGATTTTTTTAGGGGTTGTGTGTGTGTGTGTGTGTGTGTGTAAGGGATTAAAAGTTGTACAATCTTGATGTATAAAGAGAACATCCAGACGTTGAATTTTGTCAGTCTTAGAGTATCTGTGGAACGAGGAACGCAAAGAGTCATATCCCACAGTAAACTTAGTATATGAAATATTGTGGAACATAGAAGTGGACGTTGCTCTGACATACCACTGGAACATAGAAGTGGACGTTGCTCTGACATACCACTGGAACATAGAAGTGGACGTTGCTCTGACATACCACTGGAACATAGAAGTGGACGTTGCTCTGACATACCACTGGAACATAGAAGTGGACGTTGCTCTGACATACCACTGGAACATAGAAGTGGACGTTGCTCTGACATACCACTGGAACATAGAAATGGACGTTGCTCTGACATACCACTGGAACATAGAAGTGGACGTTGCTCTGACTTACCACTGGAACATAGAAGTGGACGTTGCACTGACTTACCACTGGAATATAGAACTGGACGTTGCTCTGACATACCACTGGAACATAGAAGTGGACGTTGCTCTGACATACCACTGGAACATAGAAGTGGACGTTGCTCTGACATACCACTGGAACATAGAAGTGGACGTTGCTCTGCCATACCACTGGAACATAGAACTGGACGTTGCCCTGACATACCACTGGAACATAGAAGTGGACGTTGCTCTGACTTACCACTGGAATATAGAACTGGACGTTGCCCTGACATACCACTGGAACATAGAAATGGACGTTGCTCTGACATACCACTGGAACATAGAAGTGGACGTTGCTCTGACATACCACTGGAACATAGAACTGGACGTTGCCCTGACATACCACTGGAACATAGAACTGGACGTTGCTCTGACATACCACTGGAACATAGAACTGGACGTTGGTCTGCCATACCACTGGAACATAGAAGTGGACGTTGCTCTGCCATACCACTGGAACATAGAAGTGGACGTTGCTCTGCCATACCACTGGAACATAGAAGTGGACGTTGCTCTGACATACCACTGGAACATAGAAGTGGACGTTGCTCTGACATACCACTGGAACATAGAAGTGGACGTTGCTCTGACTTACCACTGGAACATAGAACTGGACGTTGCACTGACTTACCACTGGAATATAGAACTGGACGTTGCCCTGACATACCACTGGAACATAGAAGTGGACGTTGCTCTGACATACCACTGGAACATAGAAGTGGACGTTGCTCTGACATACCACTGGAACATAGAAGTGGACGTTGCTCTGACCTACCACTGGAACATAGAAGTGGACGTTGCTCTGACTTACCACTGGAACATAGAACTGGACGTTGCACTGACTTACCACTGGAATATAGAACTGGACGTTGCCCTGACATACCACTGGAACATAGAAGTGGACGTTGCACTGACTTACCACTGGAACATAGAAGTGGACGTTGCTCTGCCACACAACTGGAACATAGAAGTGGACGTTGCTCTGACATACCACTGGAACATAGAAGTGGACGTTGCTCTGACATACCACTGGAACATAGAAGTGGACGTTGCTCTGCCACACCACTGGAACATAGAAGTGCACGTTGCTCTGACTTACCACTGGAACATAGAAGTGGACGTTGCTCTGACTTACCACTGGAACATAGAACTGCACGTTGCACTGACTTACCACTGGAACATAGCACTGCACGTTGCTCTGACTTGAACGTAAGGCAAGAGCCGTAACCTATCACCAGGTGTGTAGATAAAGTGTTATCTAACCCTCAGATAACCGAACGGTTCAGTTATCTGGCTTTTCCAATATGATCCAATATCGGTTCATTTTTAGGCTGTCCGAACACTGTAGTTCATGAATCTGTCGCCAGTGGGCACTGTCTCCGTTGTTTACATTTGTTCTTTTATGACCGCTTGGTCGAATATATATATATATATATATATATATATATATATATATATATATATATATATATATATATATATATATTTATTCATTTATTTTGCTTTGTCGCTGTCTCCCGCTTTAGCGAGGTAGCGCAAGGAAACAGACGAAAGAAATGGCCCACCCCACCCACAGACACATGTATATACATACACGTCCACACACGCAAATATACATACCTATACATCTCAACGTATACATATATATACACACAGATATATATATATATATATATATATATATATATATATATATATATATATATATATATATATATATATATGGAATGTTATATATGGAAAAATATCAAGTGTAAAATTGGTCTGGGCGAAAATCCTCGTGTATTTTGAAGGTGTAGAAATGTTTTTTTTTTTCCCAGACAAGAAGGGAACCATATCATCCACGCCTGACTGATGGAAAGGATATCTGGACGGGAAAACGAAGGCAAAAAACCTTCTCAGACGTCTAGGGATTCGTGCCTCATTATAGGCTAGAGTCATCTCCTTTTCCCAGTCCTCTTGATCGGTGTTAGAATGAGAGGAATTCCAGTGCCAGAGGCGAGTGTAGGACACTGGCGGGGATGGTGGTGGTACATGTAGACTCCCTATGTAAATGGATATCAGGCACAGGGATGTATGCAAACCAGGTATATCCTGAGAGAGAGAGAGAGAGAGAGAAAATAGAACTGAGGGCCAGGCATCCTTGCGTCTTGTGTAGCCTTTTTTACCTCTGTGGCAAAAGAGTCGGGTTCGCGCTTCATGCTAATGAAAACAGGTCGGAATTATCTTGTGTATCTGCTCAACCTCTTAGAGTACGATCCCTGACCTGACCACCTTCAAAAGTCAGGTCAAAAGGCAAGGCATATCATATCCAAGGTGTTAACTAACCCCCTCCCATTCCTGTCTCGTCGAATCCTTGATTCTCTTCATGATTCAGTCCCTCCCCCTCACGTCTCTCATCTCCGTCTACGGTTGAGCTGGATACGCCACATCCTCAGCGTTTCGGTTCGAATGCAGAGGAGAATTAGCCATGTAAGACATGCGTAACATACCTTGCAACTATGGGAATTATGTTTATTCAACTCAAGCATTCGTTCATAGCGACATTGACGGAGAAAGTTTGGCATATTTATGGAGAAATTTTGATGCGAGAGTAAGCTAGTGGGTGTGTGATGTAGTCAACAACTCTTCTCTATGCTTGTTGACCATGACGCAAACGCTGGTTGACAGGTGATGCTCAGCAAGGGAAGGGCATTCTTTGGGTAAATCTTTAATTTTCTTTCTCAATTGATTATATACCAATTGTAAGCCTTCTAGTTCGTATATTTAGCCTTGTGACGAGGGTGAGACTCGAGACTATAATGTGTGGAAGCTAAAATGTTGTCATAACCTTATCCTTAATTGGTAGTTTTGCGAAGCACGTCCTCTGAGAATTACTTGTGGTCCAAGACTCCACATTTGTTTGTGATGTGAGTGCGTGAGTTCACAGGGCTAAAAACGTACGACAGTGGAACGTCATAAGACAAGTTGGATCATCAAAGGAGAGTTCCAAGTCTTTGAAATTGTGAGAGATATGTACACTAAATTCATAATGAGATTCTTAACAAGGTCATAAGGGGTGAAGTGAATAACAAACTTGTTTTTGGCACACATTGACTTAATTTCATGGAAATTGATTTTTCACTCTAAGGGGCAACAGGTTCGAGACATTAGATGGTGTTAAACGCTTCCATGGTTTCGTTCAGACATGAGAATGTCTTCTCAAACCATTTACCAAGGGAGGACATGCATTGTGAAGCTTGTACATATCATTTCAATTTCTGAAATACAGAAATACACTGTGGTATCCGAGAGCTTCCTCGAATCATTGATGGGTATGAAGAACGACACTTGCTGCCTAAAAGTGGATATCCAAGTCATAAAAGAACATCAGATGGACTAAATCAGCGTTCTTTTAAGGTATCCGCAGGCTATCCGTTCTTGTAGATGTGCCAGATTTTTTTTTTCTCTCGCCCTTTTTCATATTTTGACAACTTCAGTTTGAACTGTCACTCGAAGTCGAAACATTCTGGAATTATGAAAAAGCATAGCAAACACACACACACACACACACACACACACACACACACACACACACACCCACACACATCCACACACATTTGCTGTCTACAACCCTCCTTGGTCATTTGCTGTCTACAACCTTTCCTGGTCGGAGGCTGTCTATCACCTTACCTGGTCGGAGGCTGTCTATCACCTTCCCTGGTCGGAGGCTGTCTGTCACTTTACCTGGTCGACTGCTGTCTATCCTTGTTAATAACACTGTTGTGTTCTTTGTGGCTCTGTGCAAAGAAGCTGGAAATCTAGTTTGATTTTTATCGATGGTTCTCATGATCGTTATCACATTAATTTTGATGTTTAGGACGTGTTGTTTTCATGCCCAGCTCATCTCCCTCCTTAATTTTCACCTCTGTCTTCTTTCGTCTATTCTCACTTACGTTGGGTCGACTTTGATAATTACATCTTTGGTCGTTTTCTATGTCCATTTCCTATTTGTCGTTTTCTAATGATATCTTTTGTCGTTCTCTATGTCCATTACCTCTCGTTTTCAATGTCCACCTCCTCTTGGTCGTTTTCCATGTCCATTTCCTCCAGAGAGTTGGTCAGACGTGTGTTGGTGGCTTTTCCTGCTGATGTTGTCTTGTGTCTAACAACGAGACGAGGGATTTATGCATCTGCTTCTGTCTGACCAGGTGTTCTGAAGGCGCAAGCAGAGTTACGAAGCCTTAAAGGTAAAAAAAAAAAAGAAAGAAGGCAAACAGAAGATACCTCTAGACATCAAAAGATCTATGGTGTATGTTTACTGGTGTATGAGGAGAGAGAGAGAGAGAGAGAGAGAGAGAGAGAGAGAGAGAGAGAGATCTGTTATTTATGATGTTTCTGATGTCTTATTCATAATCCCCTGAGGGATGTTCGTGGGTAGAAATGTTGTACAGTGTGGGTTTGGTAAGAAAAGTACCTCTGCTAAGTTAAAAGCACTTTGGTGTGTTCATAGTATGTAATATATATATATATATATATATATATATATATATATATATATATATATATATATATATATATATCTTTTTCTTTCATACTATTCGCCATTTCCCGCGTTAGCGAGGTAGCGTTAAGAACAGAGGACTGGGCCTTTGAGGGAATTTCCTCACCTGGCCCCCTTCTCTGTTCCTTCTTTTGGAAAAAAAAAAAAAATTGAGAGGGGAGGATTTCCAGCCCCCCGCTCCCTTCCCTTTTAGTCGCCTTCTACGACACGCAGGGAATACGTGGGTAGTATTCTTTCTCCCCTATCCCCAGGGATAAAATACATACACACTCACACATATATATATATATATATATATATATATATATATATATATATATATATATATATATATATATATATATATATATATATATATATATCCCTTGCTCAAGCATTTGATACAAAAAGGGCAAAGGATTCATCCTTACAAATGCCATGCATTTTCATGTTTCTAATGGACATTTTGTGCAGATGTGATCCTCCTGTGTCGCGTGCATGTTTGATTTACCCCGGTGCAGCGTGCGCTCGCTGGCAGTAGAAGAGTGGATTTTTCCGTCTGTGTATTTTGAAAGTATTTGGAAAAGAATGGAGTGAAAAAAAAGAAAGTGGATATTGACTGACTTCCCCTGGATGGAGCCCTAAGCTACTGCTACCACACTGGGGAGGGAAACAGCAATAGTACACACACACCGGGTCGGGTCAGCCCCACACACACATCGGGTCAGACCTACAGACACACACACACACACACACACACACACACACACACACACACACACACACACACACCGGGTCGGGCCAGTAGCCCCCCCCCCCCCCCCACACACACACCGGGTCAGACCAGCAGCCACACACACACACACACATCGGGTCAGACCAGCAGCCCCACACACACACACACATCGGGTCAGACCAGCAGCCCCACACACACACACACATCGGGTCAGACCAGCAGCCACACACACACACACACACACACACACATCGGGTCAGACCAGCAGCCCCACACACACACACATATACACACACACACCGGGTCGGGCCAGGAGCCCCACACACACACACACACACACACACACACACACACAGAGCGGGTCGGGCCAGCAGCCACGCACGGGCCAGCAGCAGTTGTGGTGGGAGAGGCTGGAAGGTCGGTGGGAGTGAGGCGTCGTGTTCAGTCGCCGCGGCCAGCGTGAAGGGAACAGTCCCCTTCCTTCCCTAGCTCCACACCTCGATACTGACCACCCCATCACCACACACCCCCTCCACACACACACACCAAGTCGCTTCTCCTTCCGTGACGTTATCAGTTCCCGCCTCTTCCACTCTTTATCGTTTGATCGCCACTGTTGCAGCGGACAGTGGCTTGATTTAAGTGGATATTAAGTAAACACAAGCTGAATAATATCTGTTTTTCGACGGCGATGCAATAAGGTCTTGTTCTAAGTGTTTCGTTTATGCTAAGTGTGCTAAGCTGACTGGGGTGACGAATGTGAAGCTTGGATCACTATCAAACGAAGTGGAAAAAAAATATAGGATCGTTTCTCCTTTTTGACCATTTGGTCGAAAGTCTTTATAAACTGTACCGTAAATGGAAATCCGTATGTGACAGTGGGGTGCTATATAGTGATATTCTATGTGATGTGATGTGCCATGAAGCTGAAAGTGAAGCTGTGCGATGGTGACTGAGTGTGATAAAAGGAGAGTGAATGTGATGGCGGGACAGGGATTGTGATACTGTGAATCTTTGGGTAATAATGTGATGATGAGGGTGTGAATGTGATGGTGATATGATACTTTGAAGATGAAGGTAAAGCTCCGATGATGACTGAAGGTGATGCAGAGAGTGAATATGAGGACGGAACTGGTTTGATAGTGTGCGCGTAAATCTGAAGGTGACTCTGTGATGATTGTAAATGGGGATGATGAGAGTATGAAAATGATTATGACGCGTGTGGGGTTCGGATTTAAATCGGACACTATGAATATGAATATGACTTTTCACTACAATGACGAGACTATGATGGCGATGGTGAGCGATGGTGATGCTTTAAACCACGTAATGTGATGGTGAAGCCATGAATATAAGACATTATCATCCCGATTGTAATAGTAATGCAAAGTGAGCTATAGTCGTGCAAGTGATGGTGAGTTTAGGGGTGATGGTGAACATGATGGCGAGGCTAGGTATGACGAATAAGGTTGTGAGAGAGTAATATGATTCGGTGAATGTGAGAGTGACATTTGAGATCTTATAGTGACACTGGGAATATGGCAGCGACCTCACGAATAAGATTATAATAGTGAAGGTGACGATGAAGGTGTCTTTTTTTTTTTCCCCTACGTTGATATTGCGAATATAACAGACACACTTTCAATGCGAAAGTGACGGCAAGAATATCCCATGAAAGTGAATGCAACGGAGGTAATTCAGTCGGTGAAACTGTCAATATTGGACTACTGTGAAAGTGACTAAACCCGGTGACAGTGTCTCACTTTGACAGTGACAGGAAGTGAACTAAAGGGAATATCACTGTCAATACATACGACAGTGAGGGAATGCGACAGTCGCTCTCCCACTGCCTAGACGCACCGAGTGAAAGTGATGATCGAAAGTGACTATGACACCGCGAATGTGACGATTGAGTGGGAGTGAGAAAGGTGATAATTGAGTGGGAGTGAGAGGTGTGACGATTGAGTGGGAGTGAGAGAGGTGACGATTGAGAGGGAGTGAGAGGTGACGATTGAGAGGGAGTGAGAGAGGTGACGATTGAGTGGGAGTGAGAGAGGTGACGATTGAGTGGGAGTGAGAGATGACGATTGAAAGGAAGTGAGAGGTGACGATTGAGTGGGAGTGAGAGAGGTGTAACGATTGAGTGGGAGTGAGAGAGGTGTAACGATTGAGTGGGAGTGAGAGAGGTGTAACGATTGAGTGGGAGTGAGAGAAGTGTAACGATTGAGTGGGAGTGAGAGAGGTGTAACGATTGAGTGGGAGTGAGAGAGGTGTAACGATTGAGTGGGAGTGAGAGAGGTGTAACGATTGAGTGGGAGTGAGAGAGGTGTAACGATTGAGTGGGAGTGAGAGAGGTGACGATTGAGTGGGAGTGAGAGATGACGATTGAAAGGAAGTGAGAGGTGACGATTGAGTGGGAGAGAGAGGTGACGATTGAGTGGGAGTGAGAGAGGTGACGATTGAGTGGGAGTGAGAGAGGTGACGATTGAGTGGGAGTGAGAGAGGTGACGATTGAGTGGGAGTGAGAGGCCCGTATTCAACTCATGGGTCTTCCATGAGGGGAAACTAAAGACATTAGCTATGGTCTACGTTCGCTTATCTTCAGCGTCATGTAGAACGCTGCGGAACGCGCTGCCTCCGCCCGTATATATGGTTGGGTGATATATATATATATATATATATATATATATATATATATATATATATATATATATATATATATATATATATATGAGATAGATAGATTTAGTCAAATTATTGAGCCGTTTGATTTACGGGCCGGGTGCATATATGTTACCAAATAAATGTTGCCTAAATGTATATATATCTGAACTCCGTCTGTACAAGATCACATCGCGAATGAAAGATCGCTTTTCCCCGCTGTTAGGAGTAGCGCAGCCTCTAGCGGCAGGAGCCTCGAGAAACACATAACTTGGTAACACCCCGACTTCCTTTGAGAATTGGTCCTGAAGTAATTATGTATGTATATATATGTGTGTGTGTGTGTGTGTGTGTGTGTGTGTATTTCCTACTTCTTTGTGGTTTCTCGCGTCGAGAGATAGCACTAGGAACAGACAAAGAGACGCCTCATTCGTTCTTATCCACTTGTAGCTGTCATGTATAATGGCACCGAACCCAGAGTCCGTTCTCCACAGGCAAGTCTTACAAGCTCTTTCCGTGGCATCCTCTTAACAGCATTATATACACCCTGGTTCAATTCACTGACTGCACGTTGCCTCCTCTATACCACATTGCTGCATTTCACTTTATCCCACGCTCGCCTCGCATCCTCCAGCATGTTTAGGGCCCTAACCACACACCGTTGCTTTCGCTCCACCCTTCTTCTCCTCCTGTCTTTGCCCAGTCTACGTGTTCCTTCCACTTCTGGCATAAATGCCCCACTATATCAACCTCTCCTCACTCATCCCCTCCAAGTCATTTCAGTACACTTTCTTCAAGTCTCTCTCACATCCTCTTCTTAATTACACACCCGTATCTTACCCTATCATGGCTCATCATCGACCATCTCTCTTCATACTGCTTAATTGTCCTTAAACAATTGATTTCCAACAGATCTACCGTTTTCCCTTACTTTGCCTTATAGGCCCCACGCCTCGCATCCACGTAACATAGTTGAGACTCATATGGTATACCTAGTATACCCATCTGTGCCCTCACACTTCCTAAAGCGCCCACGACCTTAAAGCCCCTCTCCCAGCTTGAGGCGTATTTCAACTCCTGTAACTTCCATCCGCTGCCATGTCCACTCCCAGGTATTCTACAACATGTCACTCACTTCCTCTAGGTTTTCATCCAAAGAATCAGTCCAATCTCTCTCTCTCTCTCTCTCTCTCTCTCTCTCTCTCTCTCTCTCTCTCTCTCTCTCTCTCTCTCTCTCTCTCTCTCTCTCTCAATCCGCTGCTGTTCTTAATAACCTTACTTATGTCCATACTCTTCCAAATTCAGATATCAGCTTCTGCAGGCTCTCACTCGAATCTGCCCACACGACTGTGTCATACAGAGACTCGCCAACCTCCCAGACCACTCAAACTTCAATAGTTGTCTTGTTCTCTTCACGCTAATGATCTATCAAAACATTTTCTTGTTCTACCAGAAGAGTGTTTGTACTTCCTTGCCCCACCTCTCATTTGCCCTCTATCTTCAGCCACTCCACCTTCCTTTTGACTCCTGCCACTTACTCTTGTACATCTCCCAGTTATTCTCATTCCTTCCCTTCAGGTTTCGCCCGCACAATTCTCTTTTCTCTTTAACCAACGACTTTACTTCCCCATCCCACTACTCACTATCTCTTTCTCAGATGCCCACATCTCTCCCTCCACGTGGCGCATACTTCTCTTACAAACGTGAACACTCCTTCCTTAAATACCTGCCATTCCTAGTCCACTTCCATAGTTCAGTTTATTCTTTTTTCCGATCTCTTTCCAAGCGTCTTCTCCCAATATTACTCACTTTCACCACCCTTTACCCACACACACACACACACACACACACACATACGCATATATCAGTGCCTCTTTCCCCTAGAATCTCTACAAACCTTCATCTCTCGCCTCCACCACCAAGTGATCACACATCCCACAAACTACCGCCCAAAAAAACATTTACTCAGAAACGTATCTCTTTATGACGCTTATTAGTTAATACATGATTTAATGAGCCAGTCCAACCATCATCCTCTCTCACCTACGTATACTTAGGGATATATAACCCACTTTTAAGTTCGGTATTCCCATTGTGCGTGTGTATATATATATATATATATATATATATATATATATATATATATATATATATATATATATATATATATATATATATATATATATATATATAAGTTTTTATCGAGGATGTAAGGCATGTGTACGTGTAGGAAGAGAGGAAAGTGATTGGTTCTCAGTGAATGTAGGTTTGCGGCAGGGGTGTGTGATGTCTCCATGGTTGTTTAATTTGTTTATGGATGGGGTTGTAAAGGAGGTAAATGCAAGAGTCCTGGAAAGAGGGGCAAGTATGAAGTCTGTTGGGGATGAGAGAGCTTGGGAAGTGAGTCAATTGTTGTTCGCTGATGATACAGCGCTGGTGGCTGATTCATGTGAGAAACTGCAGAAGCTGGTGACTGAGTTTGGTAAAGTGTGTGGAAGAAGAAAGTTGAGAGTAAATGTGAATAAGAGCAAGGTTATTAGGTACAGTAGGGGTGAGGGTCAAGTCAATTGGGAGGTGAGTTTGAATGGAGAAAAACTGGAGGAAGTGAAGTGTTTTAGATATCTGGGAGTGGATCTGTCAGCGGATGGAACCATGGAAGCGGAAGTGGATCATAGGGTGGGGGAGGGGGCGAAAATTTTGGGAGCCTTGAAAAATGTGTGGAAGTCGAGAACATTATCTCGGAAAGCAAAAATGGGTATGTTTGAGGGAATAGTGGTTCCAACAATGCTGTATGGTTGCGAGGCGTGGGCTATGGATAGAGATGTGCGCAGGAGGATGGATGTGCTGGAAATGAGATGTTTGAGGACAATGTGTGGTGTGAGGTGGTTTGATCGAGTAAGTAACGTAAGGGTAAGAGAGATGTGTGGAAATAAAAAGAGCGTGGTTGAGAGAGCAGAAGAGGGTGTTTTGAAATGGTTTGGGCACATGGAGAGAATGAGTGAGGAGAGATTGACCAAGAGGATATATGTGTCGGAGGTGGAGGGAACGAGGAGAAGAGGGAGACCAAATTGGAGGTGGAAAGATGGAGTGAAAAAGATTTTGTGTGATCGGGGCCTGAACATGCAGGAGGGTGAAAGAAGGGCAAGAAATAGAGTGAATTGGAGTCATGTGGTATACAGGGGTTGACGTGCTGTCAGTGGATTGAAGCAAGGCATGTGAAGCGTCTGGGGTAAACCATGGAAAGCTGTGTAGGTATGTATATTTGCGTGTGTGGACGTGTGTATGTACATGTGTATGGGGGGGGGGGGTTGGGCCATTTCTTTCGTCTGTTTCCTTGCGCTACCTCGCAAACGCGGGAGACAGCGACAAAGTATAAAAAAAAAAAAAAAAAAAAAAAAAAAAATATAGATATATATATATATATATCATGTTGGGCTTGATTTAGTTCTAAGGTATCCAAAACCGAATATAATTGTAAACTAAGGTAACCAGAACCGGAAATGTCTGTAATTGGGTAGTTGGGTGATTAGAAGAAACACCTGTGGTGGGTCAGGTGAGCGGGGGAAAAAGCAGTGTTGTAATCAGTAAAGTAATTATCCCTCTAGTCTACACGTTTGAAACTGGCACTGCCCACATGGGTTAGTTGACGGCTGCGCGGTGAACAGTCACTTCAGTGGCTGTCAAGTTTCGTTCCTTTGGCATAGGGAGCAGTCCTTCCCATTCTTACGTCACCCATGAGTGGGTTGTCGCTGCTGGCTGGCTTACTTGCACTACACACACACACACACACACACACACACACACACACACACACACACACACACACACACACACACACACACACACACACAATCTCTCCATCTCACTCATAGCACTTTATGTTCCCCTAACTCACTCGACTTGTCCTTCGCAACTCTTTGTTTCCCAGAAGAGAGAGAGAGAGAGAGAGAGAGAGAGAGAGAGAGAGAGAGAGAGAGAGAGAGAGAGAGAGAGAGAGAGAGAGAGAGAGCCTTGCGTTTTGGCCAAAGAAGAAAATCTCGTCGTAAATACGTGTAAGTACGTTCTCTCTCTCTCTCTCTCTCTCTCTCTCTCTCTCTCTCTCTCTCTCTCTCTCTCTCTCTCTCTCTCTCTCTCTCTCTCTCCGCCGGACACCACCGCTCGCGGCTGCCAGTTATCGACAGCTCCCCTCAAACCCCTCGACAATGGCCGCTCTTACTTAATCACTTTCATAGGCGTGATTTAGCGTCTCTCTCTCTCTCTCTCTCTCTCTCTCTCTCACACACACACACACACACACACACACACACACACACACACACACACACACACACACACGCACACACACACAAGACGTGAGGGAGAAAATTTTGATATCTCTCCAATTCGCAAAATAGTTACCTTTCAGTTGTGATCCATGGATTGAGTGTAATTAGTTATTTATACAGTGAGGGAATGAGTTCTCCTGGGTCCTCATCTCTCCTGTGTGTGTGTGTGTGTGTGTGTGTGTGTGTTTATATTTACGTATATTATCATATTTATCCCAGGACCTTTCGTAAGGCTCTTGCAGCCCAAGATAACGCTGATGATTGTAGCAGGGAAATGTGGACTCCCTTGGAGTGAGAAAGGTCTTTGAGAGGACTGTACTCCGAAACATACAGCTTCGCCAATAGTGATTTTCAATTGTGGTGAAACCTCGAGCAGGTAACGCATTTATATATATATATATATATATATATATATATATATATATATATATATATATATATATATATATATGTTGGAAAGGATCACAATGTTTTGGACAATTACACGTTTACCAAATGGCGTCCTAGCTTCGTCTCTTCGATGTATATCAACTGACTTATATTTCTCTCTTGTGTCTCCCCTAATGATGTGATTATTACACGAAAGTGCACTTGGGAACTTTTCGTGTATCATTTTCCCCGTGGACTCATAGGAATATGAATATATATATATATATATATATATATATATATATATATATATATATATATTACACATGCATTACATCCATCCATCTGCTTGACTCCCAACTCCCCAACCCTCCGCCTTATAACGTACTTAGTATTATCCCTCATAATCACTCAGCCTAGAGGCACTGATTCCTTCCCTCTCTTGTACCAGATGGCAGCTGACACTACACTGTACCATCTGACACCCGACACTCTACCATCTGACACCCGACACTACACCGTTCTACCATGTGACTCCTACACTCTGTTTACTCTACTGTTTACAACTGTTTGATCAACTACTCTTTTTCTGTTTTCCTCTTACTTCATCCAGTGCCTTAAAGAAATATCACATTTTGACGTAGATTATCTCTCCGAACTCAATCATAATTCTCTTTTTTTTTTTTGGAAAGGAGGCCTGTGTACAGAGCTACCAAGAACGATTGAGTGGGAAATAGTGGCATAGGGTGAGAGTGAATGGAACAAGGAGGGAGAGAGAGAGAGAGAGAGAGAGAGAGAGAGAGAGAGAGAGAGAGAGAGAGAGAGAGAGATTTGTCGAAGGTATTCTGTGGAGCATTGTTGACAAGCCACACCAGACCACATTACATTAACGGGAATAACTTGAGAGCTGTCGTCATCCCATACATGACCTTCACTTCTCTTAAGTATGAGGGTGTGTGTGACCCCTTGACCACCACGGTACAACCATAGGGCATAACAAGTGTAGCCTTCGACCTAAAGTGTCATCAGAACCAAGCTAGCCATCCTACCTCAAGGGTCATCATAAGTGTCGTTTTCAAAGACCATCAGCTTAAGGTTAAATTGCCTCATCTGTACGATATATGTCGGTTGTTTAGCATGGGGCAGGTGTGCGCTGGGTCTGACCGTAATGGATAATTTAAACAGGCGAGTATGACACTCCGGATAATTCGAATGTAAGTGATCGCTCTCGTCGTACTTACATCCACCGACTCGTGAGCGGTATGTGTTCACTGTTAGCCGGATAACGTAGATAAAGGGAGACGGATTTTGACGTAGGTGAGTTATGGCAGTCAGTTCACATCACAGCCTCTGCAGACTCTATTTATAAATTAGGTCTGTAATCATAAGCTCCAGACGAAACACTACTCCTTATTCATACTGTCTTTGAATATCTATTGTTATTGCTATTCGTATTAGTATCATTACCATTATTGTTGTAATTATCATTATCATTATTATTATTATCATTATTGTAATTATTATCATTGTGGTACCAGAAGATAGTACCAGTATTACCTTCATAGCATTGCTAATCTTGTCTATATACGACCGTAAAGTATATTACAGTTTCTCTGGTACACCAGCCAGATACCTTAGGGTCTGCATACCACACACATTCCTGAGTTTCCGCTCTGACTGGTCCTGGACACTGCTGTTCCCCTCACCAGCCAGCCAGCCAGCCAGCCACTCAGGTCCCTCCCTCCTCACCCCATCCGTGGTCGACCCCTCGCTGCCTCAGCCATGATGATATTAGATAGCAACTTTTACCCTGAAGCAGTCCCTGAGTCCGTCGCTAGTTCTATGCCGGCAGCACGAACTCGCCACAACCACGACCATGTCTCCCTCAGTAGAACTTTGAAACTGCCTCTCTCTCTCAATCTCAGGGGAATACTGAAACTGCTTCTCGCTCTCTCTCGGGAATACTGAAACTGCTTCTCTCTCAGGGGAATACTGAAACTGCCTCTCTCTCAGGGAATACTGAAACTGCCTCTCTCTCTCTCTCTCTCTCTCTCTCTCTCTCTCTCTCTCTCTCTCTCTCTCTCTCTCTCTCTCTCTCTCTCTCTCTCATATCAACAAGTAAATTACGCACGTTCTTTTTTGTTCTTCTTTTCTTATTCTTAGTCTTAAAGTTGGAGGCTCTAGTCACGGACAAAAGTCCCCTTTTATTTACCTCAAATGATATCTGCGAAGGAAGATGTATGTTCCATGTCGGTCCATTTTGGGGGGCCACCCCCCCCCCCCCCCCCCCCCAAGCTGCGAACGGCCCTACGAGTTATTTTGGTCCATTTACATACTCATTACCTAAAACGCATCCCATTACATATTCCCAAACTTTATCATTTGAAATTCAGATCTGTCATGAGAGAGCACGCAGCGAGGATACGATCAGTAACCTAACGAATTAGTGTACTAATGAACCACTAAACAAATCGTTGTATTTCTCCTGATGTTCAGAATACAGAGTGGTATTAGTCCGTCCTTTCCGACTGTGTTAGTGCGCAGAGTCGATATAAACTAGGAATTGGCCCGTTAACTTAATTGGGCCGGATTAAAGTGACGTTTCTATTGAGATGTATTTTGTAGGTGCCTTCAAAGCGGCTCCCTCCCCCCACCCCTTCTTCGCTCAGAGAGATGAATTGATTTCTCCTGTTCCGTTTCTATTTTGTTCTCACTATGTATGGTCAAAATCGTTCCCCTGTCCCAGTCAAACTAGAATTATATTCTTTTTTTTTTTCCGCGATAGATGTCCCCCATCTTTGCCTCGTCTCTAAGACAAGAGATAACTTCAATATTCTTGTTGGAGTTCACGTCCGTGTACGTATAGGGCCGCCCCCATCCCCCACACAGCCTTGGCTAAGTTTGAGAATCGAGGTCAGTTCTCAAACATGATATGACGTACGGTCATGTTACGTGATTGTCCAAGGTACGTGCATACTGATGAGCCCTTCAGATCGGCAGCTCTCAAATGAGCGATCACGTACGTTACTTTCTCTATTAGAGTCGTAAAGGACGCCCCTCTCTCTCCTCCTCTTCCTTCTCCTCCTCTCTCCCCTTCCTACCCTCCCTCCCTCCCACAACCACACCCTTCCCCCTTTGGTAAACTATTACCGAACAGAGAGAGAGAGAGAGAGAGAGAGAGAGAGAGAGAGAGAGAGAGAGAGAGAGAGAGAGAGAGAAATGATATTGCAAATAACGTTTCCTGATGAGCATTGAGAACCCCGTAATGGACCAGCGTTGCAGTGCTCGTCATTCAGAATATTTGATAAGTTCGCACTTAAAAACGTATTAGACATAGCTGGCTGGGTACCACTATTGTTCATTACCTCTTTCAGTATTATGTTCGGACACCTACATGAGTGAGAGTATGTTACCGATGAGTTTATTTTTTTTTTTCTTCTACAACAGGGAAGAATTTGAATTTGTTCCACATATTTTTTTTTAAGTCTTTTACGCTCAGTCTTACAGCAGTATGGTCGTTTTTCGTCGTTTCCTAAACACCTAAAGTACCTAGTTCGAGATCCAAGTTTGGTTTTGATTAGTTTACCATGTGAAGAAAACGGTGGATATTGAGAGAGTGTGTCTGTCCCTTAAAGGCATGCACTTTGACATGACCTCCACCACCCCTCCTCCTCCTCCTCCTTTACCATCCCTCACACTGTGATATGGTAGAACCCCGCATCATGCCATCACACACACACATATACACACACACACACACACACACACACACCACCGACCCCTCGTCCATCCCACGCGCCATTTTCCAAAACTTAAACAAATAGAACATGGGAGATGGTCTCGAGCTCCGATTGGTTCGTGGATGGGACATGATGTGACTGTGTAACTGATGTTGGAGGGTGTGTGGCGGCTAGCTGGCTGGTCTCTAACTGGATGGGTGAGTGGCTGGTCTCTGACTGGTGGCTGGTCTCTGACTGGATGGGTGAGTGGCTGGTCTCTGACTGGTGGCTGGTCTCTGACTGGATGGGTGAGTGGCTGGTCTCTGACTGGTGGCTGGTCTCTGACTGGATGGGTGAGTGGCTGGTCTCTGACTGGTGGCTGGTCTCTGACTGGTGGCTGGTCTCTGACTGGTGGCTGGTCTCTGACTGGTGGCTGGTCTCTGACTGGATGGGTGAGTGGCTGGTCTCTGACTGGTGGCTGGTCTCTGACTGGATGGGTGAGTGGCTGGTCTCTGACTGGTGGCTGGTCTCTGACTGGTGGCTGGTCTCTGGCTGGTGGCTGGTCTCTGACTGGTGGCTGGTGGCTGGTCTCTGACTGGTGGCTGGTCTCTGACTGGATGGGTGAGTTGCTGGTCTCTGATTGGTGGCTGGTGGCTGGTCTCTGATTGGATGGGTGAGTGGCTGGTCTCTGGTAGGCTCCTACGAAGGCACACGTTGCGATAATTGAGTAAAATACCGAGTGGAAAATGAATTTGATTGGATCGTGGATCTCATGAACAATTGTGTTTGGTTACCTTGAAGAGATGAATAAGGAATATCTAAGTGACGCGTGATAGGTGAAGTTAATCAGGAATTATTAATGGTCTACATATTTTTATGTTTTGGTTATCATTCTTTTAAATTGAATCTTTAATTAGTGATCATCGTGAGATACACTCTACATGTGTATGTGGGTGGGTTGGGCCATTCTTTCGTCTGTTTCCTTGCGCTACCTCGCTAACGCGGGAGACAGCGACAAAGCAAAATAAATGAATAAATGAAATATATATATATATATATATATATATATATATATATATATATATATATATATATATATATATATATATATATATATATATATATATATCGTTCTTGTATTGATGTAAAGTAGACAGATGAATATAAGTACTATATCTATCGTACATGTTTGTGTTGGAAGAGAGAGTGTGACAGCTTAATGACAGACGGAGGGCATAAAGTTAATCAATGACTCTATGTTGCCGCTCTCAATTGCATATGACACTACTACTGCTACCCTGATGGAAGAGAGAGAGAGAGAGAGAGAAATCTTTGCGTCAGCTAAAGCTTCGGTAGCGTTAAAACTTTTAAGTACTTGAAGACCATCGATGCTTTACATATTACATATACGTCAGTACACTTCACGTTATCCGATGATCTGACAAAATCCAATCACCTATTATTCAGAAAGAGACAAAGCGAGGTGAAGAGATTACATTTTTTATTTTCTTCTTTACGTTTTTTTCTTTCCGACTAGAAAGTAACTATTTGAGGTTTTGATCCCATCCTGGAGATGACGTGTCTTTAATACGCATAAGACAGAGGAGAAAAGAAGAGGAAGAAGAAATCGAAGGTGTATGTCTTGAAGGCCAGGAAAAGTTAACTTGACGTGTGGATGAAGGCTGATGAAAAGAGAAGTTGGGCTAAGAGTTAAACCCCATGAAACTGAACCCGGGATCAGACGAAGGTTGGGTTCATGTTGCTGATGAAAGCGATAAGGTTGCACTTCTGCATTTAAGAGATGATACTTTCTGCAGTAGCAATTTGCCACGGGAGATGCTCTACTACACATTGATGATTCATCAGTTGATTGGTCTGAAAGAATCCTTGTGAGTCTTTTTCGAGTGGGGGATATATATATATATATATATATATATATATATATATATATATATTTATATCTATTTATTTATTTTGCTTTGTCGCTGTCTCCCGCGTTTGCGAGGTAGCGCAAGGAAACAGACGAAAGAAATGGCCCAACCCACCCCCATGAACATGTATATACATACACGTCCACACACGCAAATATACATACCCATACATCTCAATGTACACATATATATACACACACACACATATATATATATATATATATATATATATATATATATATATATATATATATATATATATATATATATATCCGATCACTGGCATGGTCAGTCAGTCATTCAGTCTATCCGGGGAATAGATCAATCAGGTGGCCGGCGATTCGTGGTATAAAACTGACTGAAAGGTTCAAAGTTTAATTCACAATGCTGAGTAGGCGGTGCGCCTGGCGATCGTTGATCCGTGAATAGAGTGCCATGAACAGTGCCCCTAGTGGCAGTAACCCTGGCTCTCCATGATTTTCCTCTGTTAGCTTCTCACTGCCGTGTGTCAGGATCATAGTGTTTCAGTTTTGGGGTCTCGCTACCTCGTTTTAGGGTCATGGTGTTCAGTTTTGTGCTCTCACTGCCGTGTGTCAGGGTCATAGTGTTTCAGTTTTGGGGTCTCGCTACCTCGTTTTAGGGTCATGGTGTTCAGTTTTGGGGTCTCGCTACCTCGTTTTAGGGTCATAGTGAAAGTTTTGGGGTCTCGCTACCTCGTTTTAGGGTCATGGTGTTCAGTTTTGGGTCTCGCTACCTCGTTTTAGGGTCATGATATTAAATTTTGGGTCTCGCTACCTCGTTTTAGGGTCATGAAGCTTAATGTTAGGGGGTCTCTGCTCTATGCTAGTGTGCATTACATTCGTACCCAGGTGTTTCCCTGCCCTGCGTTAGTCTGAGTGTCGTGTCTTAGGGCGTTTGTGACGCCGTTTGATAAGGTTACAGTTCGTGTTATCAGTCCCATCGCCTTGCGTCCTAGAGCCACAATGCTCGGTGGCTGGATGGCATTGTCTTGTGCTGTGTTCATGAGGTCGAAAGTTAGGGGGATCAACTGCCGTGTCCTTACCTTCCTACACTGTCATGTGCCAGTCCACAAGACGCGTCGTCTGCTATCCTCGACTCTCATATGACAGACTCCACTATCCGTCCCACAGGTATTCCACAGACTCTCGTGTGCCAAACCTTTCTATTCCCGTTCTGTCCCATCCCCCATCGTCCCCTATGCTAACCCCCCCATTTCCCATCCCCGTGCTGCTATCCTACATTGTCGTGTGCCGGACCCGATCTCCCATTCCCTGCCATCTTACACCTTCATGTGCTAGACCCTCCACCTTCCGTTCTCTCCTACCCATGACTGTCATGTGCCAGACCCTCCACCTTCCGTTCCCTCCTATCTATGACTGTCATGTGCCAGACCCTCACCTTCCGTTCCCTCCTATCTATGACTGTCATGTGCCAGACCCTCACCTTCCGTTCCCTCCTATCTATGACTGTCATGTGCCAGACCCTCACCTTCCGTTCCCTCCTATCTATGACTGTCATGTGCTCGATCCTCCTCCTTCCGTTCCCTCCTATCTATGACTGTCATGTGCCAGACCCTTCACCTTCCGTTCCCTCCTATCTATGACTGTCATGTGCCAGACCCTTCACCTTCCGTTCCCTCCTATCCATGACTGTCATGTACCAGACTGTCCCCTGCTCCTGTCCCCTGCCAACCCACATTCCTACCGTCTCACATGTTACGATGGCACAGAGCCCAACCCTCCCTGCCTGCTTTCCTCCAAGGGCCTCCCGCGGCCCCGTAATTAACCCGACGGTTGTTTAAGAGTTCCACAAAACGCAAGGCATTAGTAGGATGGGCGGCTGGAGGCGTGATCTGATTATCCTCGGGGTCACGAACCGCCGCCTTATCTCGCGGGTTTCCCTCTCCCCCCAGATGTAGGAGGGCCTCCAGCTGCCATCAGCGATGACCGATTTCCTTGGCGTCACGTGGAGGTAATCGTACCGCGAGATTGGCTACTCCAATTATTACTCCTCCTCCTCCTCCTCCTCCTCCTCCTCCTCCTCGTATCGTCTTACGAACTCCTCCCTCCAGCATTTTACGCCGGGGGGGAAGTTTGATGGGTTTTGGTTACGTGATTGTTAAAGGGGAATAGTCATTCTCCGAAGCTAAGAGCCTGCCTGATTGTTTTGCTATGTGAAGATCACAAGTTTGTGATATTTTTCAGCGGAGTCTCCCCTCGATATTTTTTTTTAATTTCAAACGTGTATAAAAACGCACCCACGTTTTCGCTCGTTGTTAGGCGTTGATCTGATTTTCTACAGTTTATTTTATTTTGGTACGATGGTACGATGATTCTGAAGGTACTGATCCATAAACAGACTCATCACAAAACTCACTTTTTTTTTCCCCTTCACACCTCTTCGGTCTTATACCCAGTCCCTCATAGTAACACATTGCTCTCGAACCTCACGCAACATATTTTGAGTGGCTTCAACCAACCACAAACCCCCCCTTCCTCCCTCTTCCCCTCACATTTTTGAGTGACAATAGATTTCAACAGAGCATTCAACACGGACCCCTGACACATCCTCACACCCTGGAGTATTCGACACTCCCCTTCCTTAGTGACAGAAAAAGAAAAAAGAATTAATGGTTGTCCAACTTTATAGCTGGCCACTACCAAGCTAGCCACACCACTCACAAAGGCTTCACACTTTGACTTACTACCGCAATAGGTTCCACTTCTCAAGGCTCCTGCAGCGCCAATGAAGACGTACAAGTCCACCGAGTAGGATCGGAGATTAATAACGGTTGTTCTATTGTTCTTGCTTGTTCAGGGTGATTGCAGGACAATTCAGTAGGTATTTAGTGCCTTCAGTGAGGAAGGAAGACCTTGAACAAGCGGGGGGATGTCTTGATTATTTATAATGAAGGCGATATGGTCGGTGCCCAAAGCACAGACGAGAAAGTATGACCGGTACATGTCTGGGAAACGCAGTTTTCCGAATGACGTATTTCGAAAGGGAACGAAGTTTGATATTGACTTGGGGAACAGTTGTTAAATGTCTGTCGAGTCATTATGGTGTGAACTTTGACAATTTTTGCCGGGGGGGACACAGGGTATCTGGGAGTATATACTGCTGAAGTGTGAGGCAGGGGTAAAGCTGTACACTTGTGCATGATAGTTAGGGATCTGTGTCCTTTCGGAAGTGGACTGCGAGAAATATTCATTTTTGTCCACATCATTTAGAAGACAGTTAAGTAAAGCTCTTAAGACACATTTCATTGATAATCATTAGACATAGATTTCAGGCCACGTTGTTATTTGTTTCTTATTTTGGACAAACATAAAGAACATCACCACCGTAACATAATTTAGCATACGTAATAGAGAGAGCAGGCAGGTCGCCAAAGGGATATCCTCAAAGATATTAAAATTGCGAGTGAGGAATGAATTATTTTGAGAGAGATTCATACATCGAAAAGATTCGTCGGTAAGATAAGAGATAGCGTCTCTAAAACCAACTCGACGGCCATGTAGAAGTGAATGTAGAAAGAATGGGCGAAAAAAGATATTCTAAAATGAGTAAGAGAAGGTGGAAGAAAAGAATGATGAATGTGTGTGTTTGAGGAAGTTTGTCGGTACGAACCTGTGACTGGAGAAGGAGTGAGTGGGTGGAATCGTGTAACCTAACTATCGAACCAGATAAACACAAAGTCTGCCAAGGAAGGAGGGATAGATATTTCCTGTCTACAAAAAGAACAAGTGTTTTAAGATTTCAACTCGACCGTCACATACAAATGTTTCAATCGACATTTGCTGTTCGTTTTTTTTGTGTCTATACTGACCGTCGGAAGCATTTAACACTGATGTGTTATATTTTTCATATACCGCAACTTCAGCTTTCATTCTGGTAATGAATCGTCGTCAAAGCAGCCATATATATACATACATACATAGCTGCGTTCTCACCTCCATTCTCATCGAGCGTCAACAACGGCGAACCATTCTCTGTGGACGCCCCTGAAGGTGGCAGTGTTCTCCACTGTGCTCGTGGTCGTTACGACGCTGATCGGCCACCACATCAGTGAACCTCTGAGGCAAAGGTTGGGTGGAGGTGTGAGGAGGGAGTTGCCAAGACTGGAGGCCCCAGCCGCGAACAGCGATGGACCCAGGCAAGATCTTCCAGATCATCACCAACAGCACGCTTCTCGGTGAGTCTTTCCCCCCTCTTTACTTGTGATCACATACGCCTACATGGTTTCAGAGCCCAGTGGTGATTGGTGCTTGTGATCATATACGCCTACATGGTTTCAAAGCCCAGTGGTGATTGGTGCTTGTGATCACATACGCCTATATGGTTTTCAGAGCCCAGTGGTGATTGGTGCTTGTAATCACATGCGCCTACATTGTTTCAGAGCCCAGTGGTGATTGGTGCTTGTGATCACATGCGCCTACATGGTTTTCAGAGCCCAGTGGTGATTGGTGCATGTGCGCCTACATGGTTTCAGAGCCCAGTGGTGATTGGTGCTTGTGATCACATGCGCCTACATGGTTTTCAGAGCCCAATGGTGATTGGTGCTTGTGATCACATGCGCCTACATGGTTTTCAGAGCCCAGTGGTGATTGGTGCTTGTGATCACATACGCCTACATGGTTTCAGAGCCCAGTGATGATTGGTGCTTCTGCGCCTACATGGTTTCAGAGCCCAATGGTGATTGGTGCTTGTGATCACATACACCTACATGGTTTTCAGAGCCCAGTGGTGAATGGTGCTTGTGCGCCTACATGGTTTCAGAGCCCAGTGATGATTGGTGCTTGTGCGCCTACATGGTTTCAGGGCCCAGTGGTGATTGGTGCTTGTGATCATATACGCCTACATGGTTTCAGGGCCCAGTGGTGATTGGTACTTGTGCGCCTACATGGTTTTCAGAGCCCAGTGGTGATTGGTGCTTTTGATCACATACACCTGCTTGGTTTCAGAACCCAGCTCTAATTGGTGCTTGGGATTACACACCTCTACTTAGTTTCAGAGCCCCATGCTCATTGGTTCTTAGGTTTACTCACACCTGCATAGTTTCAGAGCCCAGCCCTGATTGGTTGGTGTTTAGCCCATCTTAACAAGGGTGAGACTGCTTGATCATGATTACGAGTTAGTCTTGGTGAGTTCTTACGATGAGTCTCTTGGAGTGAACTACCGTTGTCATTGTATTTAGTCTTTTTCTTTATTCCATACGTTCATATAGTTTAAATGAAGTAGGTGAGGTTTAGATAAAGGCCGACCAAGAGAGATAGACGGATAAAGAGATAGAGAGAAAAAAAAACAAGATAGAAGAGTGATGGGTATGATTTCTTTTTTATTCAGTCGGGTGTACCTATATTGTGTGTGAATGACGTTTTGATAGACTGCTTCAGAATCTAACTTTCATTCCTTGTGCTTTCTAGCGGGGAATTGTTGGACCTATTTCGTTTCTGTTTATAATCGCTGGTATATTAGCTTCCATACCATTAATCCTTCGGCATTTTCTTTGTTTTGTCTCTATCAATCTATATATATCTATATATATATTATATATATATATATATATATATATATATATATATATATATATATATATATATATTCATGAGAGAGAGAGAGAGAGAGAGAGAGAGAGAGAGAGAGAGAGAGAGAGAGAGAGAGAGAGAGAATGAATGAATTCGGAGAATGATTTACTGATTAACTTTTCATCATTTCTTGCCAAACTTTTTCCGACAGAGCTTTGTCCGGTGATGAAGCCAATTGTGATCGCTTTCAGATTCCTTTGATGTCTGTCCTTTGTGCATATATATATATATATATATATATATATATATATATATATATATATATATATATATATATATATATATATTTATGTATATGCTACTTCTAAAGAGGGAGAGAATTATATGTATTTAAAATGTCACTCTTATGGCAATAAAGGTGGACATTTCTCTTATCGCTTCTAAACGATAATTAGGTAATTAAATAGTTCACCTGTGTTGGGCTCATCAACTAGTAACGTCATTCAGGAGGTTTTTGTCCATCTTGGTCGGGGTGGTCTGTCTGTAAACCACAAGGATCAACAAATCCTTCTTCCATCGTCAGCTCCATAGACACACACACACACACACACACACACACACACACACACACACACACAAAGGACTCGCGTTTTGATTGCAAGCGAAATCTTATTCATTGTTTTTTTTTTCTCTTTCTCTTATTCACCGAGGATGTGAAAAACAGCTGAAGATGAACTGACAGATGTTAATGGTTCTTTCATCTGGTCAGGAACTTTTTTCATCGAAATCGGATTGGCGCTGCGGTAATGTTTTGTGTCTTTCCTTCATGATTTTGAACCGGGTACGTCCGTCCTGCTTGTCACGAATCAGAGCCAGATAGCAAACCAAAAGTGTATGTGTGTGTGTATAGAAGGATTAAGGCGGGTGTGGTATTATGATCATATCTTTGACATAGATAATGCACAGCAATAGCACAGCAGATAGCACAGCAGATAGCACAGCAGATAGCAAACCAAAAGTGTATGTGTGTGTGTATGGAAGGATTAAGGCGGGTGTGGTATTATGATAATATCTTTGACGTAGATAATGCACAGCAATTATCGTATATCTTGCAATTATTCAGTTAGCACGAAATCCCGTCAATTATCACATATCTTACAATTATTCAGGTAGAAGGAAAACCCGTCAATTATCACATATCTTACAATTATTCAGGTAGCAGGAAAACCCGTCAATTATCGCATATCTTGCAATTATTCAGGTAGCAGGAAAACCCGTCAATTATCACATATCTTACAATTATTCAGGTAGAAGGAAAACCCGTCAATTATCACATATCTTACAATTATTCAGGTAGCAGGAAATCTCGTCAATGTGATTCGCATATCTTGCAATTATTCAGGTAGCTGGAAAACCCGTCAATTATCACATATCTTACAATTATTCAGGTAGCAGGAAATCTCGTCAATTATCGCATATCTTGCAATCATTCAGGTAGCAGGAAATCTCGTCAATTATCACATATCTTGCAATTATTCAGGTAGAAGGAAAACCTGTCAATTATCACATATCTTGCAATTATTCAGGTAGCAGGAAAACCCGTCAATTATCACATATCTTGCAATTGGTCAGGTAGCTGGAAAACCCGTCATTTGTGTCTCCACACTACCTTACTCAGTACATGTAATGTATAGACAGTTATCTTATGTATGATGGAAAAGTCGATTTGTTTTTCTTTTGTTATTAACGATTGATGATGATATACTCGCCAGACATCACCTCACACTCAGTCTTCAGAGCAGCAAGGACGTGTATGTGATCAGAGAGACCCCCTCTCAGCACATTACAAAAGGGCGTATATGTCTTTCACTCATACTGGTAACGAAGCCTGTCTCTTCATTTGAAGGGCCACTTGAACAAAGATGATAATGACAGCATTAATAATCGTAAAAATAATCTGTGAAATAGATCGTCGTGAAAAGAATTCTCCGTTTGTTACTCTTCGTAATGCGTGGGTCAAATCCACCCATGTAATTTCACCGTGAGTAACATTTTTCGACCTATGAATTTGTGTGTGTGTGTCTGTGTGTGTGTGTGTGTGTGTGTGTGTGTGTGTGTGTGTGTGTGTGTGTGTGGATGTGTGTGTGTGTTTGGTGAAGAACTGACTGAAATCGGAATTGCATATGATTGAGAGAGCTGACAAGGGGGTGTGTTGAATGTTTCAAAACATTCGAAGAGGATGAATGGAGAAGGACTGAACAAAGAGGACCTACGTGTCAAAAGCAGAGGTAAGGGAGAATGAATGGAAAGAGGCTTCGGGGTATCGGAGCATAAACATTCAGGAGCGTGAGAGGCGTGCATGGGATATAATTAATTGGAAGATGTGGAAAACGCGATGAGACGTACTGACAGTGGGTCTTGGCTGTGGAAGGCAGACTTTGGTTTGAGTGCATTAAACGTGACAATTAGAGGCCGTTGTTCGCCTTTTTCTAACACCACCTCTATATATATATATATATATATATATATATATATATATATATATATATATATATATATATATATATGCGAGTGTGTGTGTGTGTGTGTGTGTGTGTGTGTGTGTAAAAACCTTGTACATTGCAAGGTTTCATGAATATATTTGAAAAACATAAGCTCACAGACTACTGATGCTTCTTACGATGAAAAAGTCCAAGTAATTATACGTGCTTAGTGAGGGGTCAAAATTTCAACACTGTGAATTGTGTTGAAAAAAAAAAAAAAAGGAAATTTTTTTTGGCATTCAAGTTACACTCTTGGTCAACCTCCCACTGCTTTAGGGCCGCGTGAGGAGTTGTCTTGCTACTGCACGCAGAATGTAAAGAGATAGCAACACCCCTCCCTCCTTCCTTCCCCAGATCCCCTAGTCAGCAGGGGAGCGGCCTCAGGGGGCAGAGTTGTGCGACCCCCCCGAAACAGTCGAGGGACACAGCCCTCCTCCCAGATTTTCTGTCTCGCACGTGTGTGTCGCAAATTCTGTGCCTCGGTAGCAAATACTCTGTACAAGCAAATGGTGATTACGTCCTAAGATTATAAGCGTAGAATTTCTTTTTCTCTTTTTTTTTCGTATTATTTTTCTTTCATTTGTGTGGGGTTATTTTTTTGTATCTTTTTCCTTCGTCTCATAAATTTTGTTTTCTATTTGAGTCATTCGAAATATATATATATATTATATATATATATATATATATATATATATATATATATATATATATATATATATATATATATATATATATATATAAAACCCCATGATGCCCTTGACCTTGACCTGACCCTTGAAGGTTAAGTTAAAAAGGGTCTCATTGTCGTACTCACGGGTCATATCGCCCTGGTCAAGGGTCGTCCCTCCACACACACACACACACTCGAGGAGTTCAGATATATTTTTTTGGTTTGGATGTTTTGTTCACTTGACAACGAAGAGACGTATGTCGTAATCATTGCATTTTCACGGGGCATTCCGTGAGATATGTGGCCCGTGCAGTGCCCCTCGTTAGTTTCCTTTGAACGCCCTCCCGCGCGACATTCTTTCGAAAGGTTATATTCATGCCTTCTTCACGAAAATATGAAACGTTCTGCACAAGGTATGGTGGCCACGTTTGGTGGAGCCTGAACGTTTATTTCAGCACGTTTTCAAGTGGGAGGATGGAAAATGTTTTGGTGATGTGTTCACGTCCCATACCCAAGCTAGGTTGTTCGACCCATAAAGAGCAGTTTCTATTAAGGTTGTTCGACCCATAAAGAGCAGTTACTATTAAGGTTGTTCGACTCATAACGAGTAGTTTGTATTCAGGTCTTTTTCCTCCCTCATGTGGGCGATCCAGGAAGGTGACTAGGGACTTCGTGTCTCGAGAGAGATTTTCTGATTGTCTTTTCGTATTTCGTAAACAACCCCAAGTGTTTCTGAATATCATTTTTTTTTCCGTAGTTGGCACTGACTTCCTTTACACACACACACACACACACACACACACACACACACACACACACACACACACACATATATATACACACACACACATAGATACACACACACACACACACACACACACACACACACACAAACACACATATATATATATATATATATATATATATATATATATATATAATAGATCAATGTCTCTGCAATTAAATTACTGTGATAGGATTCGGAACTAAGAGTTCACTGAATTCAAACTTGCTGGGGAACAAATTGTAATTAAGGACGAGGCGTCCCAAACTTTTCCTTTGGACTTTGTGTAGAACTTGTGGCCCAGAGCAGCTGTGATCCCTCTGTTGCTACGCTTATTTTTCCTTTATTTTCTTTTTCCACCTCGGCACTGAAATCAGTATCGAGGAAAATGGAGCGTTTGTCAAAGACACAGGAGGGAAAGGTTGAATCTGTGATGCTGTCTTTATACCTGAATGAAAATGAATACGGTTGTAGCGGCTAGAACTGATGATGGAGTCTGGTCATCGTATATATATATATATATATATATATATATATATATATATATATATATATATATATATATATATATATATATATATATATTCCCATTCCCATACTATTTGCCATCTCCTGCGTTAGCGAGGTAGCGTTAAGAACAGAGGACTGAGCCTTTGAGGGAAATCCTCACTTGGCCCCCTTCTCTGTTCCTTCTTTTGGAAAATCAAGAACGAGAAGGGAGGATTTCCAGCACCCCGCTCCCTTCCCGTTTAGTCGCCTTTTACGACACGCAGGGAATACGTGGGAAGTATTCTTTCTCTTCGACCAGATTGTACACGTCCTGTGACTTCGCACTTCGGTCCAGGTGACGGATAGCGACTTATAAAGTAACCCACTTATAAAGTAACTGGGGGGGGGGTCTGCGCTTGAGACACGATGACCCCGGTGGTCTGTGTCCTGAAAAATCATAACAGACACCAACGCTGAAGGTCAAAAACAAGGCGAAACCTGCCACCATGAGTGGCAACACGGAGGAGGGGAAATTGGTTACATTGGTACAGATGATGGACGGTGATCGACTCTGCTGTGGGAAGGGGTGGACGCTGTGCAACCCATGAACGTTGGGGATTGAGAAAAATGGGGAATGGTATGAATTTTACGGTGAAGGGGAGGGGGCCGGGAAGGAGGAGTGGTAGAGGGGGCGCGGGCGGGAGGAGCGGGCCCATCGCCCGCGTCGTCCCCTCCCCCAAAACAGCCGGGCCTTTCGTAGTACGCAGTGGGTTGAGGATATAGAACGATGCAGTCTCGCGTAATTTGGCTGTCAAGGATTATATCAATGGTGGAGAGGAACGCTCCGATAGTATGGTAGCTGTTCCGTCAGAGCGACAACAACATGGACGAGTGTACTTTCAAAGGCGAATAGTTTATGACAGAGATTTTTTTAGTTTTTTTCCCGTCTCCATCAAAGACTGTGCGATGGTCGACCGAGGCGTGATGTCTGGCAGGATGTAGACTGTGTAGAGAACCAAAGATGATTAATAAAAGAAAAAAGAGAAGTTTGACGTATGGTAAAGAGAATCTTCATGTTAGATGAGACGACAGGAGGCAACTGAATGCCCTAACTATGGATATCTTATGTACGATATATATATATATATATATATATATATATATATATATATATATATATATATATATATATAGATAGATAGATAGATAGATAGATAGATAGTCTGGAGGTACCCAGCAACATACTTCCAGAAATGAGAGATTCAGAAAGTAAACATCATTGGTATGATCATTTTTCTTTAATTTCTTTTGCTCATGGCTTAAGATCCACACGTTGCCAATGAAAAGAGGTACACCTCTTCCTCCTTCACCTTTACGCTAATGCTGTCTATGGCTCTATCGTGTATACTGATTCAGGAGCTCAGGGAAGAAGTGGAGGGAGATGAATATTCCTGAGGCACGTTGGTTTATCAGATGTATCATATGCGCTGTGGTGATCCGACGGGAAGACTCGACGGAGGCTCATACCTAAAACCCTTGATCATGACGACACGACCCTTGATCACGACGGTTCAGTCCTTGAGCTCGACGTCACGACCCTTGAACACACCGGTTCAACCCTTGAACGTAAAGATACGAAGCCTTGAACACAACGATACAACCCATAGGTATGATTTGGCCTGGCCACCAACTCGATCACTTACGGTCGGGTCGAAGGCGGCCAAGTCATCATATACGAAGGTCATCCCAGTCGTGCTCATGGGTCGTACCACCTTGCTGAAGAGAGTCAAACATCCTGTATGTTTAGCTTGGCTCTCAAACAAGTTCCCCCAGTAACCTTTCGCCTTACATAAGAAGAATTAATGGAGAAAGGAACAGTGGCTGATGTCTTCTAATATGGGTGTGACAGAGTTTACACTACACAGGGGAAGAGAAAATTGGAAACAGTGAATATGGTGCAATGTCATCGTAGGTCTTCGCCTTACCTTCCCTATAATGCTCAGTGAGTGAGTGGTCTATCGCCGACTCGTATCTATACACTTTGGACTGATGGAATGATACGTTTCCAAGCAGTGATTAGGACTTGAGTGGCCATCCAATAATCAGGGTCGCTAGGGGTGATTAAAGAGCCATTTGTATGTGTGTGCGTGTGTGTGTGAGAGAGAGAGAGAGAGAGAGAGAGAGAGAGAGAGAGAGAGAGAGAGAGAGAGAGAGAAGGCATAATGAGAAACATTCTCTCATTTTCACCAGGTCGTCCATTGAACTATCGACATTAATCAGTCCTTAACCCGTGCGCACCAGACGAATTTGTTTGCCGTGGCAGCTAAAAGTGTTTCTCCTGTTTCACCTGTTTTTCGTTTCCTCTATGAGTTTTCTTGCATAAATCTCTTCCATATTTATGAGCGAGGAGATCAAATACAAAGGACATTAGAATACTTTTTGCCTATCCTTTGAGGTCACCGGCATGACGGCAGCAGTTCAGTGAGGTGAGTGAATTTCAAGTTGTTGGTAAATGAAAATTCCGACAGTGATGTAATTAGTGGGGAGGAGGGAGGAAAGCCCGAGCATTCTCAAACTTTTGTTCTGGACTTCTGTGTCGAATATGTGGAACACAGAGGCTGCGTTCCCTCCCTGCTGTGATGGCTGTTTTCCTCCCGTGTGTCGAGATCTACTGGAAAATGATTAAAAAAGAGTTCTCATATGCGGAAGAGAGAGAGAGAGAGAGAGAGAGAGAGAGAGAGAGAGAAAGAGAGAGAGAGAGAGAGAGAGAGAGAGAGAGAGAGAGAGAGAGAGAGAGAGAGAGAGAAGGTGGGCAAATGAGTGAAAGATTAAAGAGTCTTCTGTTTTCGTTGTGATCGAGTGGATGCTCTTGGTTTGGTTCGCTGGTAAAATGGCATCGCAGGAATCATTGGGGTCAGGGGGAGTACGTCAAGGTGAGGGGGGGGGGGGTTTCCAGGGTGTCACCTCGCTATTTCAAGGTCTCTTTTAACAAAGCATTTCGCTTGATGTCTTCTTGTATTCTTCTTTTCAGAGGAGAGTACAGAATACAGTCATTTGAATCCCCCTCCCAAGGGACAATGTAGCATTTTGTTATTTACCAGTCGAGACCACACGAAATACATCGCTTTCCCCATACGCTTCCGGTCGTAGAGTCGTTGTATAATCATTCGTACGGTCGATGCAGTGTAACGGTCATTGCAGCGTAACGGTCGATGCAGTGTAACGGTCGATGCAGTGTAACGGTCGATGCAGTGTAACGGTCATTGCAGCGTAACGGTCAATGCAGTGTAACGGTCAATGCAGTGTAACGGTCAATGCAGTGTAACGGTCATTGCAGCGTAACGGTCGATGCAGCGTAACGGTCAATGCAGTGTAACGGTCAATGCAGTGTAACGGTCAATGCAGTGTAACGGTCATTGCAGTGTAACGGTCGATGCTGCGTAACGGTCGATGCAACGTAACGGTCGATGCAGTGTAACGGTCATTGCAGCGTAACGGTCGATGCAGTGTAACGGTCGATGCAGTGTAACGGTCATTGCAGCGTAACGGTCGATGCAGTGTAACGGTCGATGCAGTGTAACGGTCATTGCAGCGTAACGGTCGATGCAGTGTAACGGTCGATGCAGTGTAACGGTCATTGCAGCGTAACGGTCGATGCAGTGTAACGGTCATTGCAGCGTAACGGTCGATGCAGTGTAACGGTCGATGCAGTGTAACGGTCGATGCAGTGTAACGGTCATTGCAGCGTAACGGTCGATGCAGTGTAACGGTCATTGCAGCGTAACGGTCGATGCAGTGTAACGGTCATTGCAGCGTAACGGTCGATGCAGTGTAACGGTCATTGCAGCGTAACGGTCGATGCAGTGTAACGGTCGATGCAGTGTAACGGTCGATGCAGTGTAACGGTCGATGCAGTGTAACGGTCGATGCAGTGTAACGGTCATTGCAGCGTAACGGTCGATGCAGTGTAACGGTCGATGCAGTGTAACGGTCGATGCAGTGTAACGGTCATTGCAGCGTAACGGTCGATGCAGTGTAACGGTCATTGCAGCGTAACGGTCGATGCAGTGTAACGGTCGATGCAGTGTAACGGTCATTGCAGCGTAACGGTCGATGCAGTGTAACGGTCATTGCAGCGTAACGGTCGATGCAGTGTAACGGTCGATGCAGTGTAACGGTCATTGCAGCGTAACGGTCGATGCAGTGTAACGGTCGATGCAGTGTAACGGTCGATGCAGTGTAACGGTCGATGCAGTGTAACGGTCGATGCAGTGTAACGGTCATTGCAGCGTAACGGTCGATGCAGTGTAACGGTCATTGCAGCGTAACGGTCAATGCAGTGTAACGGTCGATGCAGTGTAACGGTCATTGCAGCGTAACGGTCGATGCAGTGTAACGGTCATTGCAGCGTAACGGTCGATGCAGTGTAACGGTCGATGCAGTGTAACGGTCATTGCAGCGTAACGGTCGATGCAGTGTAACGGTCGATGCAGTGTAACGGTCGATGCAGTGTAACGGTCATTGCAGCGTAACGGTCGATGCAGTGTAACGGTCATTGCAGCGTAACGGTCGATGCAGTGTAACGGTCATTGCAGCGTAACGGTCGATGCAGTGTAACGGTCGATGCAGTGTAACGGTCATTGCAGCGTAACGGTCGATGCAGTGTAACGGTCGATGCAGTGTAACGGTCGATGCAGTGTAACGGTCATTGCAGCGTAACGGTCGATGCAGTGTAACGGTCATTGCAGCGTAACGGTCGATGCAGTGTAACGGTCATTGCAGCGTAACGGTCGATGCAGTGTAACGGTCGATGCAGTGTAACGGTCATTGCAGCGTAACGGTCGATGCAGTGTAACGGTCGATGCAGTGTAACGGTCGATGCAGTGTAACGGTCGATGCAGTGTAACGGTCATTGCAGCGTAACGGTCGATGCAGTGTAACGGTCGATGCAGTGTAACGGTCGATGCAGTGTAACGGTCGATGCAGTGTAACGGTCGATGCAGTGTAACGGTCGATGCAGTGTAACGGTCGATGCAGTGTAACGGTCGATGCAGTGTAACGGTCGATGCAGTGTAACGGTCGATGCAGTGTAACGGTCATTGCAGCGTAACGGTCGATGCAGTGTAACGGTCATTGCAGCGTAACGGTCGATGCAGTGTAACGGTCATTGCAGCGTAACGGTCGATGCAGTGTAACGGTCATTGCAGCGTAACGGTCGATGCAGTGTAACGGTCATTGCAGCGTAACGGTCGATGCAGTGTAACGGTCATTGCAGCGTAACGGTCGATGCAGTGTAACGGTCATTGCAGCGTAACGGTCGATGCAGTGTAACGGTCGATGCAGTGTAACGGTCATTGCAGCGTAACGGTCGATGCAGTGTAACGGTCGATGCAGTGTAACGGTCATTGCAGCGTAACGGTCAATGCAGTGTAACGGTCATTGCAGCGTAACGGTCGATGCAGTGTAACGGTCATTGCAGCGTAACGGTCGATGCAGTGTAACGGTCGATGCAGTGTAACGGTCATTGCAGCGTAACGGTCGATGCAGTGTAACGGTCATTGCAGCGTAACGGTCGATGCAGTGTAACGGTCATTGCAGCGTAACGGTCGATGCAGTGTAACGGTCGATGCAGTGTAACGGTCGATGCAGTGTAACGGTCATTGCAGCGTAACGGTCGATGCAGTGTAACGGTCGATGCAGTGTAACGGTCATTGCAGCGTAACGGTCGATGCAGTGTAACGGTCGATGCAGTGTAACGGTCATTGCAGCGTAACGGTCGATGCAGTGTAACGGTCGATGCAGTGTAACGGTCGATGCAGTGTAACGGTCGATGCAGTGTAACGGTCATTGCAGCGTAACGGTCAATGCAGTGTAACGGTCATTGCAGCGTAACGGTCAATGCAGTGTAACGGTCATTGCAGCGTAACGGTCGATGCAGTGTAACGGTCATTGCAGCGTAACGGTCGATGCAGTGTAACGGTCGATGCAGTGTAACGGTCATTGCAGCGTAACGGTCGATGCAGTGTAACGGTCGATGCAGTGTAACGGTCATTGCAGCGTAACGGTCGATGCAGTGTAACGGTCATTGCAGCGTAACGGTCGATGCAGTGTAACGGTCATTGCAGCGTAACGGTCGATGCAGTGTAACGGTCATTGCAGCGTAACGGTCAATGCAGTGTAACGGTCGATGCAGTGTAACGGTCGATGCAGTGTAACGGTCGATGCAGTGTAACGGTCGATGCAGTGTAAGAACCTGATATTTTTTTACGTAATAAGCCCCCAGGTATATAGTACTTAAATCGATTTTCTTACTCGAATAGAAATGTTCAATTTAAGAAAAGACTGTATATGCATTCTTTACCGACAGCAGCCGGCTGAACGTTCGCCAAGTAACGCAAAATTCTCCTTGACTCCAATTTTGAACGTTGAACTTCAAATTATATTTTGGTATTCAGGTCACGCGTCGGAAAGCGAGTTGAAAAAGTTATACTTTGGACAAATAGTACCATCGTCAGTTGGGTCTGGGAATCGAAGGTAGGCAGCTGGGAGTGGCTTTAGAGCGAATATGACCAAAAGTCAGACAAAAACCTGCATTTTGAGGGACAATATCTGCTCCTTCCCATGGGTAAGGTACAAAGACCAGGGTATCGTACCCAGGGGGTTTGTTACGCCCTCTTCAAGGATCGTACTGTTTAGGAAAGCCTCGTCTTCCAGACACGGTGGATTGTGGCCTGAAAAGAAGAAACCCGAAGTTGACCGATCTCCTCCGTAGACCAGTGGTTTAGCATCTCCTTATATCCTGTTAGGCTATATTATCACGACTCTTTTTTTTTTTATAACTATAATTGACAATTTCTGCATAAATGTCATTATTTTATGATTCATCTCTGCTTGTATGAAGTAAAAAACGAGTAATAGTATGCCATTGGCGTTTCTTTCCAAGCTTTGTGTTACGAGTGTCAACGGAGTTGTGGAAATTTAAACTCTCCGGGGAAATAAAATGGCCCCATCACCAGTGTAATTAGGACGTAGCGTTCGGAAACTTTTGTTCTGAACTTTGGTGTAGAAATTGTGAGCCAGCGGACTTCCGCACTCCGTCGGCGCGATGGGTTTTTACCGCTAGGCGGCGAGATGAAGGCTGGAGAGCAGAGCCAACGGGGAGATAATGGTGATGGAAGAGCCAGAATGGACGGTAAAGTGTTCTAGACGTATTCAGAGGTGGAGGGAGGGCTGTGAGGAGGCTACTGCCGTGTTTACTGGGCGAGTCCCATGCTCTTAGGAAAGATGGATACAGGGAGGGGTTTGGTGACGTCTTTGATCATCAAGATGACTTTCTACCCTCTCTTTCCCTCTTGGACGAACGTTCTGCTGTGGCAGGGTCGTCCTTCCCGTTTCCGTCTCTTACTTTAGACTTTAATCTTACCGTTATTAAACAGGTACGCGTTAGCTACCCCCTGTTCTCTCCTCGATTACCATTTCTTTCTCTGTTCCCAACCTCCCGTCTTCATTACGGTGTTACGGGGTTTTCGTCTGTTGTGGCACTGAACCACTCTCTTATGCCAATCGCAGTCTTCATTTACGGTGTTACGTGGTCATGAACCTACGGTAAACAGAGCTCATTAATGATCATGGAATGTGGCACAGTCACTCATAGTCCTCTTCATTTGGAGGTGTCAGTATTAACCTCTTTTGCTAACATAGCAGACATGTTGCATGTCCCTGGGGAATTTTGTCCCCTTGAGCAGGATGGCAGACCTTGTAGGCATTTTCGACTTGGCCAATACCTCTCTCCATTCAGGACTAGATCCTAAAGCCTGGCCAACGGTACTGTATATCGCACCATCGTGCTCATGTAGTTGAATATTACCCACAGTATTCTGGAATACGTATTAGCTTCATCTGTCTATACGTATCATCACTCTATATTGGACAGGTTGGTGGAGGGGGGGGGAGAGATTATTTCTCCCCCTTACCCCACTCCATTTCCCCCACCAGATCAACAAACACCATCCCAGTGTTTGTCTCCCCACTGTGTATCGTTGGATGACCCTGGGGCGCGCCAGTACATCACGCCCTCTGTAGCAGTAAACTGACACTAGGGAACTAGGGGTATATTGCCTCCCCACACCCAGCCATTGTATGTAAATTAGAAAAATTATAGTCATTTGCTTCTGTTTCCCCCAGCCTGTATAACTTGCGTATGTGGACTGTACATACGTGTACGTTTACTGAACTACACGTAGCTTTATGTGCAAGTCTGCATATATATATATATATATATATATATATATATATGGGGGTGGGTTGGGCCATTTCTTTCGTCTGTTTCCTTGCGACAGCGACAAAGCAAAATAAATGAAATATATATATATATATATATATATATTTTTTTTTTTTTTTTTTTTTTTTTTTTTTTTTTTTTTTTTATACTTTGTCGCTGTCTCCCGCATTTGCGAGGTAGCGCAAGGAAACAGACGAAAGAAATGGCCCAACCCCCCCCCCCCCCATACACATGTACATACACACGTCCACACACGCAAATATACATACCTACACAGCTTTCCATGGTTTACCCCAGATGCTTCACATGCCTTGACTCAATCCACTGACAGCACGTCAACCCCTGTATACCACATAGCTCCAATTCACTCTATTCCTTGCCCTCCTTTCACCCTCCTGCATGTTCAGGCCCCGATCACACAAAATCTTTTTCACTCCATCTTTCCACCTCCAATTTGGTCTCCCTCTTCTCCTCGTTCCCTCCACCTCCGACACGTATATCCTCTTGGTCAATCTTTCCTCACTCATTCTCTCCATGTGCCCAAACCATTTCAAAACATCCTCTTCTGCTCTCTCAACCACGCTCTTTTTATTTCCACACATCTCTCTTACCCTTACGTTACTTACTCGATCAAACCACCTCACACCACACATTGTCCTCAAACATCTCATTTCCAGCACATCCATCCTCCTGCGCACAACTCTATCCATAGCCCACGCCTCGCAACCATACAGCATTGTTGGAACCACTATTCCTTCAAACATACCCATTTTTGCTTTCCGAGATAATGTTCTCGACTTCCACACATTTTTCAAGGCTCCCAAAATTTTCGCCCCCTCCCCCACCCTATGATCCACTTCCGCTTCCATGGTTCCATCCGCTGACAGATCCACTCCCAGATATCTAAAACACTTCACTTCCTCCAGTTTTTCTCCATTCAAACTCACCTCCCAATCGTGTCATTCCGGTTAGAGCAGAGAGAGAAAAGCATATAAAAAAAAGAATACAATAGATTTACTTTAACCTCCATGCATTTTCTTACCCTTAAAGGGGAAAAGACTAAAGGAAAAGGAAAGGAAAGAAGAAAGAACAGACTCCTGCAGCTTCGCCGTTCAAATAGAAAAAAAAAAGAGGCGAACAATAGCCACTCCTCGTATAGCTGGTCTGCACACATAAACTATGGGAAACAGAGCCAATCCCTTGCCGCGAAGCCAGACTCCCGAGTGGCTGTGAACACGTCCACACAGCTCACAGGTGTAATCTGTGCTAGGCACCTGCATGTGTTGACCGTTTCTGATCGAAAAAAATTATTGCTCTGGTTTTTTTTTTTTTATATGCCAATGTTCGTTGTTGTTGTTGTTGCTGTTGCTGTTGTTTTGCTTTCTAATGAACCGAATGAGTGAAATTAGTGCTATGTGTTGTCTTTGTTTTCATTTAGTGAATGCGCTCTGTTTCAAATTCT